>NW_024609880.1:48684125-48749325 GCF_016920785.2 Ixodes scapularis | reverse complement strand
TACGCGTGTTTGTGCTTGTGCGCTTGTTGGTACATGTGTATGCACGCGTATGTATGTATGTGTGTACGCATGTCTATGTGCGAATGTATTCGAATTGTGAAATTAATAAATTAATCTACCAGTATATTTATCAATGCAGTGATATCATACTAATCCTTAACCGGTTATTAGGTTAAATGTAGACAATATTGTGAATTCGGAAAAAAGCGTCATTCCTGTCGCTGTCTATGACGTGATCACTGGTGAAACCTGTGCTTCACAAAGACGCCCATTTTTCAAGGCACGCAACCGAGAGCTATCTGTTCCAGCTACTTCTGTGCTGCGTCAAAGAGTGTGTAGCACAGCATAACACGCTAATCAAGAAAGCAGCTCGCTGAATGCGAAAACCGTCAATAAGAGAACTTGTTACGCAGTAAGCAGAAACAAATGCGAGCAAATCGCCAGCAGATATTAATGCATAGCTAAAATAAATAGTATGGCTTTTTCATCAGTTATATTTATTTGAAAATACTGCAACATTTTATAACTGCAACTTCAAAACAAATGATAAGTGTCGGTGAGCCTTGCAAAAGCAACACAGCCTTTAAGTAACCAAAACAAAAACTTTGATATGCGCTCGCACACAAACTGGCAAACTATTTAATATTCAGCGTAACAGATACCGACGCAGAATAGAAAGTACATGACACAAATCGAGCATAAATTAGAGAACAATGTTAATCTGTGTTCTTTAGATTAGAGAAGACTCAGGGCATGGCAGCACAACACGAGCATGACCGCTAAACTGTTATTACTAATCACGCAGCTGTTTTGCCGACATTCCCTGGACACGATCCTGCATCCTGGCCCGTGTTCACCTTCACAAGTGCGGCGTCAAGACCTTGCGTCAGCATTCGCCTATCATCAGTATGCGTCCTAAACTCGGGGCTTCGTGACGTCACCTTCATTCCCGATGCCAGCGCCTTCGCCTACAAAAGCATCGCTCCGACAAGATCTCGCCAGTGGGCATTGCAGCGCAACACGGAGCATGCCGACTAAACTGCTCTTTTTGATCACGCAGGTTAGTATAAAGAATATGGACCACCATGAATTTAAAAGTAATTATGTCTATCACACAGTGCTGCCATGCCCCGGCACATTTGTCTGTATCCTCGCAGATTGTGCTCATTCAGCGCAGTTATTGTTAATCTTAGCGGGGGACGTTGAGACTAACCGCAACCCAAATACGGAAACCATACAGGAGATCCTAAGAAGTCCGAAGGATGTAGCCAAGAGCATAAAAGAAATCCCAAATGATCAACCAATCATAAAGGAGTTGTTTAGCGGCATAAACAAGCGGCTATCTATATACTGTCGAAGTTATCAGTGACGAGGTTGGAGGCACGGCGAAATCTTTTGAGAATTACGAGACTAGGGTTGCTGAGTTATCTAGCACCGTTTTCCACTTGACATCAACAATATCGCAAATGAAAAAGAAGGTTGATGACCTCGAAAACCGCAGCCGACGCAATGGAAAAGAAGGTTGATGACCTCGGGAGAACCTTGCTCAAATAAGGTAAAAGGTTTGCACGGACGTTTTTATATGGCATGCTGGACGTTACCGTCACCTCCATTGAAAGGATACACAGATTGGGTTACAATAAGAAAACTCAGCCAAGGCCTGTCCTCCTGAGCCTTCGTGATTTCAACGAAAAATATTTTCAAAATGCTTGGAAACTAAAAGATGCCGAAGTTTCTATTTCCGATGACTACTCCAAGCCAGTCGGGCTACTTCGCAAAACGTTATGGGACAGCACAGACCAGAGCAGGGAACAGAGAGATAGTCACCCTCGTGTATAATGAAATTAAGATTAGCGGTCCTACTTCCGAGTGGAATGCTCTAAACGATGCCAGAGTTTGTGCTTCTACTGCAAACTCAACAGGAGAGTCTGATGAAGGAATTTTGTCACCATGACACGACAATTTTTGTTCAAACACGTTAAAACTGATAAATGTAAACTCTAGAAGTCTTGTGAATGAAGTTGTTGACCTTGAATGTGCACTTCATGACTATGATCCTGCCGTCGTCACCGTGACAGAAACATGGTTACACGAGGCAATCACAGATTTCGTGATAATTCCTTCTTCATAGCTTACTTCGGAATGACCCCGAATCTCGTGGCGGTGGAGTTGCCATAAACTTGAAAAATCAATTAAAATTTTTAGTACTTGATGAAGTTTTAAAAGATGAGTCAATGTGGTTAAAATTAACCAGTTTTACTCCTGCAATCGTTATAGGTGTCGTGTACGAACCTCCGAATGGTGGTCCATTCTTTATTGAGGTGCTTCCTAATTTTGTTTACAAAAATAAACAAAAACACCCGATCTTTTTGATGGCTGGTGATTTTAATTTGCCTTCAGTTGATAGGAAATCTCTCAGTAGCAATTCCACGGAGTGTCCAAATACTTCCCTACTAATTGGCATAGCCACTAACAATAATCTACTTCAAATTGTAAACGGTCCTACACGTATTACTGTGCCCTCTCATTCCATGATCGACCTTGATTTCATATCTGACGCGATTGCGACACGCAACTACGTGTGTAATGTAGTATAGGGAGTATTCACTAGACGCCATATTTATGGGTGCTGTTTAGAGCGCATGCTCAGAACGAGCTCACATCAATAGGCTGCTAAAACCGGCACTTTTGATGGTGCGGAATGCACGTTGCAAAAGAACTGTGGAAGCTCGCCATCAGCACGCGCTCAGCATTCGCGCACACAGCTATGGCTCCCAGTGAATACTCCCTATAAGGAATATCTGATCATCAGATGGTGGTGGTTGAAATGCCAACTTCTGGAACTAGACAGTCACCGCGTAAAAAAAATTAATCGCACATTTATTTTCAATTTCTCCAAAGCTGAGAATGAGTCCATCATTGACGCGCTGAAACTTTTCCTTTCAGACGGGTATTCTTCAAACTCTTTTAAAGGAAGTTCTGCTTGAATGTTTACACCGTTTTGTTCCGATGAACACTAAAGTGGCACGCAGGCATACTTCGTGGATAACTCGTGACATTCTTCACTTGAAACGGTGAATTAATCTTGTTATGAAGCGCAACAAATCTTTACCTATCACTGAAATACGAAGACAATTCAAAGCAATAATTAGCCTCGCCACGATTCGATTCAAAAGTGTCACTCTGCAGACATTTTTGAAAAAATCGCCTAAGAAATTGTGGAGGGCGTTATTGCCAGCTCGAAAAAAGATTTCCGCGCTTTTCGTTTTAGACGGTCTGGTAGACAATAATAGCGCTATCGCTGAAGATTTCAACGACTATTTTGCCTGTCTTCGCTAAGGATAACGGCACCATGCCTTGTTTTCATAAGCTCTTTAATTTATCAACGTTACCTGATATTATTATCTCTAAAGAAGGAATATTCTCAGTTTTGCTTAATCTTCCAGCAAAGGAAGCCATTGGTGCTGACGGTATTCCGAATTAATTTTTATTCGCTACGCTGTGATGCTAGAAATATCTTTACCTTATTTTTCAAAGGTCTTCAACAGAATCTGCCATTCCTGCTGAGTGCAAATATGCAAAAGTTATTCCCGTTCACAAAACTGACTCCCTGTTTTTCCCGGTAAACCATAACTTATCTCATTCAACCCTTGGTGTTCGAAACTGGGAGCGCATATTGTTTTTAAACAACTCGCGAATTACTTAGAAAACAGTGCTTTTTTCTTTTCAAATCAACATGGTTTCCGTCATAGAATTTCTATAACAACCCAGTTACTTGAAGCAGTCCATGACTTTGCAAATATCCTGAATCGATCCAGACAAATTGGCGTCATATTCCTAGACCTTTCTAAAGCTTTTGGTAATCACCATAGTGAACTTCTCCTTAAACTTAAATCAGTTGTTCAAAACGACGGTATCTTCCGCTGGCTTGAGAACTACTTACATGATAGAAAACAGTATGTACAGATCAACTCGAGTGAATCATCATTAGATCCTGTTTTGTTGGGTGTTCCACAAGGGTTGGTCATTAGGCCATTACTGTTCTCAATTTTTATAAATAATTTAACCGCTAATATTTCAGTACGTGTTCGACTGTTCGCTGATGACGTGGTTTTATTTACAGAAATCAAAGAAATAAATGACCGGACTCTACTTAAAACCCGCTTGTCCAAGATGTCGCACTGATGCCATTCGTGCCAGATGTCACTAAATGTCATGAAAAGCCTTCGAATGTATATAACTCGGAGCTTAAGCCATCTTTCTTTTAATTATTACATTAATAGTACTTCACTAGCCGAAGTTACTCCTTATAAATGCTTGGGTGTTATTATATCAAATGACTTAAGCTGAAACACTCATAACATGTTTACTGCGCGCAAAGAATTATTGCCTCATTCGACGTCAAATTGACTGCATATAAAACTTTTATATTACCCATCCTGGAATACGCTTCGATCGTTGGGGATTCGTTTACGAATATCAACATGAACGTCCTTGAAAATATTCAAACAAAAATCTTACGCTTCATTTATAATAAATTACAGCGAAAGTATCCCGACTATAAACTGTACGCCCTTTCTGGGGTGAATCTACTAAAGCAGAGACGCATGTTTACGCGAATAAAAAAATTCCTTTTTGATTTATTAAACCATCGGTTCAATATGGACAGCTCTAAATATATTTCATCAGCAACCCAAAATTATCTTATGCGAAGTTGTCATCGTAAAACACTCAATGCATTCAACTGCCGGATCAATGCATGTAAGTATTCTTTTTTTCCTAAGGGCTGTTCATGACTGGAACTTTCTGCCGAGCGATATAAGAGCATTACCAGAGTCGTCCTTCATAAATAACTCCGCGCTTTTGTGATTCTTGTATCTGATGTTTTTCTATTCCTTTTTTATAATGACGATAGTCTTCGTATAACGCAGTGTTTTTCACATGTTCAACCATTTATGTGTTTTTGGATCAGCTAGAACTAATATCATTGTGCTTGTTACCTGCTGCACTTTGATTATTGTTTTTGAGTACAATATGTGTAAACCACTCTTACCACGTGTCCTGAAATAAAGAGATAGTAGTATAAATAAATAAACAAATCTCAGTGAAGAAATAATTCAAATCAAGTACTCTTTCATGCTGCCCGCTGTCTAGCTTCCCGCTGGAGGCTCCTAAAGCCTGCTTTTCTATACGAAAATCTGAATATATAGCTAACTATTTCTACCTTCTTTCCTTCGAAATCTCTTCGTTTTTTCACTGTGACGTAAAAGTAATTGTGCTGTAGGTATGTTCAGACAGCCAGAAGTTAGTCAGCCTATAGGAACGACTTGTTTCTCAGATGTAAATGAGAAATTAAGCCAGTGCAGTACTGGCTATATACCCTGGGGTCTTTAACGTGCCCCACGTAGTAGTGGTACACGACCGCACGCCGCTACTATGCTCGTCTATAGATCGGTAGCAGGAGAACACAGCGCAAGAAAGACACATAAACGAGTAGAAGAAATGCACAATCACATCCAAATAGAAATGCGCATTGGTGGGGACTGAACCCGCTCACACCGGCGATGCGATCTGGTCGCGCGACAACTTTCATCGCAAAAGCGACCATCGCGGGAAAAAAAAGCGACGCGATTCGAGCAGTCGCTAGTTGACCCCGACCTTTTGCGAGGCGACCTAGTCGCGGAGCGGCTGAGCCAATCAGCGGCGTTCGGAGCGAGAGTTTTCGAGATGCAACCATGAGCAACTCGCTCATCGCAAGAGCAAGTGTGACCATCTCATTTTTTCTGCGACGCGATCTATAGTCGCATCGTGCGACTGCTTTACATCGTTGGTGTGAACGCGCCTTTAGACCCGCTTCAGAGAGGGCAACTTCCCCAGCAATTTAACTGTTGCCGGCGAGTTATTCCCCAGCTTTCCAGATCTTAAATGAAGTTGGTGCGAAAAATCGTGCTACCTGAAACGGGCCTTATATATAATACACTCGGTCACCAATCCCCCTCACTGTGATGCACCCGCGGTGCCAAAAAAGAACGTCAGCCGAACCAGCAGCTCACGCAATGGACACGAGCAGTGTGTCACTCGGACGTATGCGCTCGTCAGCAATCAACCCGTCGACGAAAATTCTGGATACGTGTTCGTGGCCTCTGAGTGTCGTGACGGTGCTTATCATCATTTGAGAATGACAAGTTCCATGGAGTGCTTAAAAAGCACGGCGGAAGCTTGGGGTCATCACATTCGGTGAAATCTTACGTCACGCCCACGTGATTTCTTATTTCGCTTTTGAGATGAGGAGGAATGCTTAGGAGGAAGAAGTTGACTCAATCATATTACGGTCCCCAACTAACCCTATTTTTAAAATCACCGGGCTTTAGTGTTTCCGGTATGCAACTTAGTATCGCGTAACTCATAATATAGTTATTGTAAAATCGGCAAGTGAAAATAATGCTAAGACCCACATTCAAATATCCCGGCGCTTTTCAATACCGCGAGGTCAGGAAAAGGCAAGCTTGCAGGCCGAGCGGGCAGTCTAAAACTGGATTATGCCGAGCATTTGTTTTGTGCTGTCTCGCGGGTGCTGTAGCGAGCTTCCAAATATTCATTTCATTCCATAAAACTGCATGCAATCAGTTAGGAACAAAGTCTAGAGTCCAAAAAGTGAACCGCTGCCTTCCCTAACGTTCCCTTTTCATCCTTGCTGGGCTTTCATTTTGAAAAACACGGTGAGAACCAAAATTGCAAATTAAATACTTCGCGGAAAACATTATTTTGGCCCAATATCTGGGTTACTAATTCAGCGATATCTGTTGGTGTGTTCAGCAAATTTTCAGGCGAATCGAGGACTATGAAGAGAATGCCGGAGTACCCCCTTGATTTTGCTCAGGAGTTGTGCTTATTCCAGCAATTGAGTTCCCCACATACAGTGTTATAAATATATTTCTGCAATACTTGAACAATTCTATCAGCCTGCACATTAGACCGATTAACCGATTCCATAATTGTCTTTGCATGTTACCGAGTGATCGGTTAAAATGTTTAATTGGTGCACAGCTCATGTGTGCATTGTGCATGCCTGTGTGTGTGTGTGTGTGTGCAATCATGTTGGTGCGTGCGAGGGCGTATAAATTGTGTGCAAGAGAAAATATAAGCAGAGGAATATATTTAGGATGGAGAAAAATGTGTGTATATACTCCGAAACGAAAAAGAAAAGAAAAAAATCCGACAAAATACACTATGCGACAAAATACACTACGCTTTGCACGCTAATTTTGAACTTATCTTTGCTGTAGTCACCCGCACTTCGAGGCTGATCGTCGCCACAGCTGATTGCCATCGACGAGGAAAACTGCCCCGTGCCCTGATATCGGAACCATCCGGACTACTAGCGACACCGCATCATCGATCCTTCAAAAGAAGTGCTCACATCGCCTCAAGCGGGATTTGCGGCCTAGCGCTTTGCACGCTAATTTTGAACTTATCTTTGCTGTAGGTGAGTTGAAATCCTACCACGTTGTTATTACCCGCTTCTTTTTTGCCGCAAATCCCAAAGTGTTGTCCCTGTGATTTTTGTGTGCAATGGGCGTCGACATTTGTACCTACAGGGCCCGTGTCGGTACTTTTTGTCCAAAAAACAAAGTGAGACCAAAGGGAGTGCCCACGAGGTTACAAAGTGGTGCCTTATTATTGCGCAGGGCTTTTCCAAGTGCTCGTATCCTGTTGCTCACTCTCTGCATCGCCAAATTGCTCATGTGTTCTGGTGACATCGAAGCTAACCCCGGCCCCGGCCCTAAAGAGGGCGATAGCTCTAAGCTTGACCTAATACTTCAGAAGCTGAACACTGTTATTTCTGACAATGCGAGACATCAAAAAGAAACCACTGACAAACTAAATGAACTGTCGTTGGGAATCGGTGACTTGACACGCAGAGTTTCAAGTCTCGAGAGCTCCGTTGGCAAGATTAAGGAACTGCAAAACGAAATTAAAAAAACAAATGATGTTGTCACCGAGATTGAAAGAAAAATTGAAGACGTATCCTCGAAACAGCAGGACGTAAGTGGTTTAAGTGACATCGTCGACAACATGAACAACCAAATGAGAAGAAATAACTTGCTGATTAAAGGGATTCCTGAGGAGGGAAACGAATCGTGGGCGCAGACTGAACGAATCGCACTTTCCTTCTTTTCGGACCGGTTGCAGCTAAACGTCGGCGATATAGAAAGGGCGCATCGTGTTGGCCGCAAAAGGGAAGGTTTTAACAGACCAATTATTGTTAAGTTCCTAAGTTTCAAGGGCAAGCGCGATGTGCTCCATGGCGCTTCGCGACTAAGGTCGACTGACACCCCGCGAGTTGGGATAGAGGAAGACTATTCGCCAAAAGTGAGGAAAATTCGAAAAAAACTTTGGGATTATGCAAAATCGGTCCGAACCACGCGCGATGGAATAAACCTTGCTTTTTATAAGCTCTTTATCAACAATCAGATGTACGTTTACTGCGACGAAACCGATAGTGTTTTGCCTGCCTCGAGGGAACGGAGAACTGCAGACGCGCCACGGGATCTACAATCGTGACACAAAAAATATAAATCCAAACCTAGAACAACTGTGAGCGCCTGCAATCAGCACCGCCCTCTCTCATTTTTGCTAGCAAACTTTAGAAGCCTTCTGCCAAAACAGGATGACCTCGCAAGCAGCGTTATTTCATGCTCAGCAGATGTTATTGTTGCAACCGAAACGTGGTTTACCGATACTATTTCAAATTCCAGTTTACTTTTAAGCGACAATTTTAACATATTTCGTAAGGACCGAATTTCCAAACGAGGCGGTGGTGTAATCATCGCAGTTCGAAAGGACATATCTTGCACTCTGATTTCAATCGACTCTCCTCTTGAAACCCTTTGGGTTTCCATTGGTGCCGTATCCTTTCAGAATATTATAGTTGGAATTTGTTACCGACCACCTGATTCAACATGTGAATTTGTCAACAGACTAACAGATGTTCTAGAATTTATTCATCTCAAGTATCCACATTTACCACTTATATTGGCAGGTGATTTTAATTATCCTGGGATCGATTGGTCCAACCTCCAAGTACGTAATACTTGCTCACGTGTAGAAGAGTGTTTAAGTTTTATAAATCTCTTAGATTCATTTTCAATGAAACAATTGGTAAATGATCCCACACGCGGAGATGCAGTACTGGACCTTGTTTGTGCCACTCACCCCGAAAACATGTCTGTACGCGTGCTGCATGAAATTAGCGACCATAGAATTGTTTATTTCTGCTATAAGATATCGGATGCTACGAGAGTGAACCTAAAAAAAGTGATATATGACTACTCTAAGGCAAATTATAGTGATATTGCGGTAACACTGTCAGACTTTTTGATTCAGTATGAAAGCACCTTCCATACACGCTCTGTTGAAGAAAACTGGGTTTCAATAAAAAACAAACTAATCTATATACGTGAAGCTTTTGTTCCTAAGTTAATCATTAACCCGAGTGAGGGTTGTCCCTGGTTTTCACGAAGCGTAGAGCGCTTGATCTCCAAAAAGAAGAGACTTTTCAGAAAGGCCAGTTCTTCAAATTCAGACCGTGACTGGCAGTCGTACGAAGATTGTGCGCGCTTATGCAAAAATGAGATAAGAAAGGCAAAGAATAGTTTTTTCAACGACGATTTATCTAGCATACTAAAAACAAATCCAAAGAAGTTCTGGCATGTCGTAAACCCCAAAGAAAAAAATACATTTCCTTTACTTCAAGAAGGTGACGTAAAGCTTTCTGCATCCGAGTCCGCTTTTAAACTTAACACATTTTTTGGCGAAGTGTTTACCGACGAGCTCCCTTTATCTGACCGCCATGTTACACCTACAATCGTCATTCCAGAAATGGACGATGTGCAAATCAATATTGATGGTGTTATCAGTGCCATTAACCGCTTGCCGACAAAATCCAGCCCGGGTCCTGATGGTGTATGCTCGAAGCTACTTAAACTAACAAAGGATGCATCAGGTGCCGTGCTTGCCGGCTTATTCCAGCAATCGCTTAATACTGGCCACATTCCGAACGAATGGAAATCAGCAAATGTCGTGCCAGATTTATAAATCTGGTAATCGGAATTGCCCAACAAATTATAGACCAATTTCATTGACCTCTGTTCTTTGTAAACTTTTAGAACATATAATATATTCATCTGTCATGAAACACTTAGTCTCAAACAACCTGCTATTTCCAAATCAGCACGGCTTTCAACGTGGTCTTTCGTGTGAAACCCAACTGTTTGAACTGGTAACGGATTTGCATACCTGTATTCACTCATCCTCACAAATCGACGCTATTTTTATAGACTTTTCGAAGGCCTTTGATCGTGTACCACACAGTCGTCTGATAAAAAAACTACAATATCTCAAAATTAATGATAAGGTAATTACATGGATTCGTGAGTTTTTGCACGATAGAAAACAATCAGTACTTGCAAATGACATCACCTCACCACCTATACATGTCAAATCTGGTGTCCCTCAAGGATCCGTTATTGGACCACTTTTGTTTTTAATTTATATAAATGACCTCCCCAACAACATTTCTTCAAAGATTCGCCTATTTGCTGACGACTGTGTGGTATACCGTCAAATATCTTGTCAAAGCGACTGCCTGGCCCTTCAAAGTGATTTGGATATCATACTTTCATGGTGTGACACGTGGCAAATGCAGATAAATATAGATAAAACAAAAATAATGACATTTACCAATCGTAGCTCATCTTTTCAATACGACTACAAAGTTATAGATTCAAAATTGGATAAAGTATCCACATATAAATATTTAGGAGTCCACTTAACTTCCAACCTCTCCTGGAACACTCATCTAGATTATATCCTTAGGAGGGCTAACCAGTCACTTGGTTTCTTAAGAAGGCATTTATATATGGCAACAGCAGAAACGAAGCTACTTGCATACTCTACCCTCATTAGGCCAAAGTTGGAATATGCAGCTATAATTTGGAACCCGCATCAAAAATATTTAATTAATAATTTAGAATCATTACAAAACAGGGCCACCAGGTTTATTCGCGACTCCAGCGACCTATAGGGGGCGCCACCGCCAAACAAACATGGCGGCTGAGTCCAGGTCGCGGCGGCTCGGCCGGGCCGCCTGAACGGGTGGCGCGTTCAATTTAACAGATTTTCTTTTGTTTAATGCCCAATTTTATAAGTATTTGAACTGAGACGGTTAAGTGTAGCCGGTGCAGATAAACTTGCAAAGCATAGTTTTGTTTTGCCGGTGTTTTTTTTGTTCTTTTCGTGTCAAACTTTCGTTTCGGAGATTTCGTTCAAAACCGAAACTATGGGCTCCGGAGAAACGGTAATAGACTCTAATTGGTTTTAATCATCTAAAGAAAGTGGCGATGGCTACAAAATTGTTCCAAGAGTAATTTTTAGCTAACTCGCATGCCTCGACCGTGCGACTTATCTGTCCGCGAAATCGAGCTTTTGTGCGTATCCGCGTTTAAGAAACAGCTCCAGTCGTCTGCTCGGCCAACAACACAGGCTGCAGGAAAATTACGAAAATTAAGCAACCGCTTCTTGAGCCAAGGACCATGTTAACCCGCCGGCGCCCCACTAAGCAGCTGATACTCGTATTTCAATTCAGGTTTTAGTAGCAATCGAGAAGTCATTTTGACGAGCGGGTTATGTATTATATTACGTACTATGGGGGGGGGGGGGGGGGGGGTCCCACTAAAGCGGTATTAGTATATCTTTCGGGTTGAAATATGAGCTTAGTTGACTAGCTATTAGGTGAGCTGCTGAATAAAAGTATATTTGACAGACGAAACGTACTACTTAAACTTAGCCAAATGATTTTATAGCCGGCAGCACGGAGACAAACTGAAGAGAGTCTTCATTGAAGATCCACGCAGAACCTCTCTGCGTTGAACTTTGCTTCAAATCCTGAACGGAGAAATTTAGTATTTTTTTGTGGCCGGTCCACCTGACCAATGTAGACGTATATTGCTGCTGGCTTCGACGTCCTCGTAATATAAATATTGGAGGCGCGATAGGTCAAAATGCCGTGACAGCATCTAACGTTGCGAGACCTGTCTCCCGCCTTTTGAAAACAAATAATTTCCCTCATTCATCATTTGAAAACGGATAATTTCCCTCATTCATCATTTGCAGTGAGCAAGTTTTCCTGAATCAAGTAATTGCGAAATCAGCCCAACTCCTTCAGTGTGGTCCAGAGGCTTTTTCGGCGAAAAGCAGCCAAGATGAATAGCCAACGCACCGATCGGCGTGGGTGGCTCAAACTTGAAGCTAACCGAACACAACCAAACTCAAGAAAAGCAGCTATCGAACCTTCCCATTCACTTGACTGCAACATTGATGCTCCCTCCAGTATCAGTTACCAAGCAGTCGTCACTTTGAATGTGATTCGAGACAGACAAGAAATCAAAAAGTTTTTCCGTGATTCCTCCCCATCCAAGAAATCGAAAGCACGCGACCGTGTGCTGTGAAGTAAACAGGCTTTCAAACACGTAATAGAAGAAAACAATCTACTGAGGCTTCACCACACTAATGATAACTCAGGCGAACTTAAGAAATATTCGGACCTTCGTCAAATTGCATTGTTCGCCACCGCGCCGACAACACGTCTCCGCGAAAGCCACCAGAGACGCGGAGGGGCGCGGAGCGACCTGGACCGGCTGGTTCCCGGTTTTCCCGCTTGGCGGCGTCCGTTTTGCTGGAGTCGCGAATACTAAAAACGTATTCACCTATAAGCGTCAGTCAACTTAAGAGTTCACTTGGTTTATTGACTCTCCACCAGCGAAGATACCTCGCAAGGTTATCCCATTTTCATAAACTCTATCATAGTTCCTCAGATTTCCGTCAAAACAACATTCTCCCACCGGCTCGCATTTCCCCTCGTCATGATCATTGTTACAAAGTTCATATTCCATTTGCAAGAACTAATCTGTTCAAATACTCCCCGTTCGTACAAGCGGCGACTGAATGGAATGAGTTGGCAAGCGAAATTGCGACGGTCACTGATCATGATACATTTATGTTGTTATTGCGTGAATCTTTAGCGTGAATGAATCATATATTGCCCTGTATGTTTGTTACTCGCTCGCTGGGTCTATTGCTTTTTTTCTAGCACGTCGACTGCCTCCAATGATGTGAGTGCGTGTGTGGCTTTTTTGTTATGTAATGTCTTCGCTTCATGGTTCTGTTTAGCGTGACACGATGTCTTCTATTTTTTCTTGTAAAATATTGTATGATTATGTAAAAGTTTATACGACACCCCCCTCTATGTAATGCTCCTTTGGAGCCTTTAGAGGTATGTAAATAAATAAAATAAATAAATAAAGATTGAACATCAAATTCCACGATACACACCTTTGCATCTAGAAGCCGCGCCAAAAGACACCGGAAACGGCCACTACACGGACAACTCTAGGGAGTTTTCGTAGACCGTTTCCCCCTTCGTTAAGACCTCCGCAAGGAAGAAGCCGCTACTGCGCGTGCGCGCCGATTTCCTTGACTTTTGAGTTTCAGGTATCGTAGCGGGTTGCAGAGAGCATTGCGGGGCGGCGAAAACAATCTACGAAAACTCTCTATTATCTCGAAAGTGGAAAAAAGCGAAGCTGTTTTCTTTAAGGTTCTGCAAAAACTGAAGGCACAAACAGGCTTGAGGATTCTTGATATTATCGTACAGAATGAAGCCGTAAACACGGGTGAAGCAAACACGCGCGTACGCAGGTCTGTATCTCCAATCTTACGGATGTAATTAGTTTTTTCGAAGCCGCATGAATACGCGCAAGGGTATATATAGCGTATACGTTCGAGGGAGACGAAACACGCTAAACATAAAAACAAAAAGTTGCATTAACAAAACCACGAAAACTAAGAGCGAAACCCAAACCGTTCTATGGAACTAAACCTCCCCAATAAATTGTTACAGATTGAATTAAAAAAAAAGGAACGACACAAACAGCCGAAAATCATAAATAAAATAACCCGCAAAGGCAAGCCAGTTCGAAGTCGAGCACACCTGAGCGAGCCAGTCGTTTTGGGCCCAAGCCGGTTAGTTTTTTTTTATTTTCTTTTTTTTTTTTTCTCAACGGTGCAGCACTGCTCAAGATAGATGACACAACTGCCTCGCCCCCTTCCCCCACCCTTGCTATAGATATATAAAAAGAGCTTAAAAGCAGGAAGGATAAAATTTACCATTATTATTTACTACTCGCGGTTGATAACGAGTCCCGATAAGCAGCGAGAGGGGGTCCTCCGCCACGGCCAAGAAAAATAGCCGACCCAGGTGGCACGTATGTAAGCCCCTACATAGCGTGCAGCGCCACCGAGCGAGCGCACGGTCCGGTCGGGGAGGAAACAGACACCGCTTGTGGTTGCAGGAGCTTAGTTGAAGTGAGTCGAGAGATAGCATCGCCGGCGGCACAGCGATCGGTCTAACTAACGACGAGCCGGGCCGCACAATACCGGTGTGGTGCATGCGTATAGTATTTACGTGTGTCTGCGTGTACGATAGGTCCGCGACGCGACCGCGTAGTTGACGTTATGCCCGCACGGTGGGTTGTTCATTTTTTATGTGAAATAAAGGAGGGGTTGTGGGGGATTCGAGATGTAACGCTCATCGATCTATAAACCCTGCGTGAATATAGGCAACATTGGGGAAGCGATCGAGATCGCGAAAGAGCAAAGATTCGATACCGAGAGCATATACGTTTAGGAGGGTGACTCTAAGAGGAGTGCCGCGGAATATGACGTATTCTTTGTACTCGTATGAACCCATAAGAGGATGAACATAAATACAACATGTTCGATGGGCCGAATCGAAACAGGAACGATGAAACGTTGTTATGTCGGAGAATGCATACGCGGGATGTAGGAGATTTCCTTCACTATCGTCACAGATTTGTTGTAGAAGTTCAGATCGAAGGCAAGGCGAAGGAATAAGTATAGAAGGGAATGTTTGAGCTCGTAAAACTAAAAGGAGTTTAGAACAAAACACAAAAAAAGATAAAAAGGCATAGCAATTTTGATAATATTAAATGAACGACGTAGTGGTGAAGGCTCTTTCAAGACGTCTTATAACATTATTTATGTGTATGTGCGAGCTATATTCATCGGCGCAGTGCACGCATCAGGTTGTGGCATATAGTGAGCTAATCTAAAGAACAGAAAGCTACTCTTTATACGAGCTAGAAAGCAACAAGGTGGTTTAATTCACCTTGAGGTGCTTAAATTCGACTCCAAAAAGAAAAAAAGTCCGTCTACAACAGAGGCCCCGTAATAATAAAAGCAAATCACTTAAAAGAAAAAAAAAAAAAACAAAAAAAACAATCCTTTTTTTTTTTTTTGGGGGGGGGGGGGGGGTCAAGGAAGACAAGACTGCTGCCTTGTCTTCCTCGTCCCCGTTCTTCTGAGGCGTTCTCATCTGAATGAATATGAACCAACTAGATATTTTGTTGAAAAGCAAATAGAAAGGAAACAAACGTCTAAAATACAACAAGTCCAGAATGTATTCCTCTGGGTCGGAGTTCTCTAACAACTTTGATCGAGGCTGTGTTTTAGCATTATTCTAGCATGTCACAATCTTGGTTTTTACCTGGATTTTTGACAAAATTGTTCTCTCGCTTTTAACAGGACGAAAACAAAATTTCCTAGGCACAACACTTTTAGTAAATTCATTAACACGTTACATCGAACAATAGCTCGTGTTTCAATAAACCTTATGTCTACAGATGGCTGTCGTTATACTCAACCGACCAGAATGTTGCAGCTGTCTAGGTTATTTGGCACACCACACATGTTCTCACTTATTCATTCTGCTATTTTAAGGATCGTTTTTTTTATAAGCAAATCAACCCCTTACTTTCTATATATGAAGCCTTAACATATCGTGAATGGGACGGAAAACTTCGAAATATGTCACTTCGTGACGCTACCAGATTTCTGAAATTACCTGTATACGACCAGACAAGGATCATGGTCAAATATACGCAGCTTGTATAGCAGCGAGCCCCGTGCACATTGTCCTCGCTTTGGAATCACTCACATTATGCCAATACAGGTGATAAGAAGTCTGAATAACGAATAAAGAAGCATGAATAGCATAAGGCATGCTCTGTGTTTCTTAAGTTGTAAGGCTCTATAATTTTGTTGGCATTGTTCTCGCTATGCGTCGAATTTAGTGCAATTAGTGTTAACCAGTTTTTTTTTATATTTTTGTTTGGACTTCCAAGGTGGGAGTGGAACTAGCCGATTGTGATGGCCTTATTCTCACGCTTTTCTTTTTCTTTTTTGGATTCTAGGCATACGAGACATCAATAACGTAAAACTGTGAAACTTTGCGATGCGGGAGAATAGGGTGGAGTTGTTTCATGAACGGGGGAAGTGGTGTCTACAACGGTCCCGCAAACGTCGGTAGAGCGGTAGACATGTCAGCTGATGCTTTCTCAACAGGATCGTGGTGATAATAATAAAGTGAGGCATACTTGGTTACTTCGGGAACTCGGTCTCCGCTTGTAGATAAAATTAGCAATGAAGAGTAATTTTGAAAGAAAAACAAAAGTTTATATACAAAGAGTCCGTACGGAGGGAGTTCGAGAAGTAAGCGCGTAAACACTGCAATGAGTTTTCATTAGGGAAAATACACCCTGATAATCACCGAAGCATTGACTGTTTTTAATAACGTTAAGTTTCGCCGACGATCTAAGAGCAGCGTACGCTGAAAAACAAATTTCGACATAGTCCCATAGATCTTCAACTTCTGGGATATAGAACGACACCAGCGGCCACCTAACGGCGATAACGCCATTAGCAGTGCAACAAAAGAGACGGGGAAAAACACCCCACGTGCGCAGGACATATAGGCAGCACGCAGATATGCTAAAAACCCAGCCTCGAATATAATACAAAAAATAAAATAAACACTACGTAGCGAAAAAAAAAAGAAAGATGATCGTGAACTCGCTGTTCGATGAAAAATTCATCTAGCCCTCCGCAGCAGCGGACCCCACAACGACAGTACGTGCATACGTGTGCGTGCCACAAAAACGCGCGGCGCCGGTGACCAGCCCCGAACTGCAAGACCCCGCCGACCCCACCAAAATCAACAGACACCCCTCTCCAACGCAAACATTGTTCCGCTAACCGCCGTAAGAGTGCGCACCCGACGTATACCCGTGCCCACTAGCGCCGCCGCCACCGCCGCCGCCGCCGCCCCAACCTCACCCCCAAGGGTGACAATAGTGAAAACCCGAGCACACTGGTCCTGGCGCTGAGAGGACAATATGTCTCTTCCCCTCCTTCCACCCGCCCGGGTGCATATTATTTATATCGAACTATAATAGTTTGCTTTAAACCAGGACCCGCTCTCGCTCCACCCCCCCCCCCTTTCCCCCTTTTTGCAGTCCCCACAATGCGAGGGAGGGCTGAAACCCTCCGAAGCGGAGTACAGAGAAGAATATGCGACAATGGGTGAAGTATTCGAGCCGCTGCATTTCGCGAGTCTTTCGATTCGCCGTGAATGCAACGGGGATGGATGCGACGCGCGCGTGTGCGCGAGCGCGGTGCCGTGAAATGACGGTTCGCTCTGCCGCCGACAGAGGGCGCGGTTCGACGCAGCGATCCGCGCATGCGTGCTGAAAGCCCTGCGTGAACCGGTTGCGGCGGAGGCAGCGGCATTGGTGTGAACCACAGTGTGAACGGGTTCCGAGGCTCATTACGGGAAGGGCTGTCGTATTGTCGGGATTACCGGTTAGAATCGCTGCCGACGACAATCAGTCTGACATGCACTAAGTGCTATGATAAGTTAACTTCATACGATTCAACTGCTTGATCGTAAGCTTGCTTGCTGATACACGAGGGACTCAGTAAAATCTAGCGTTTTGTGTTTGTGTCCCGAGTAGGCTACGGGCATGGAGTTCGAGATCTGAGATATGCGCCTCATATAGCGTGTTTATTGTGACAGCTTGTAATATTCGTTAGTGATTTATCATAGTCAACAGCTGAAATAGGAGGCGGAGGGGATATTCAATGAATATCGAAGAAAGACAAGCCCACGGCAAATTTGAATGATAGTCGCCTTCGGCTTAAACCTGTTGAACTCTGAATAGGAACTTCAGTAGTCATGGTAAATTCCTAATAAAATATATGGCAGTACGAAGATACACCAAAAAAGAATTGGATGAACCCGCACAATCCGTTTAAGTGCGGAGACATTTGTAATATTTCCTAGAAGTTCTTCTCTCTAGAGTCACTGAACATCCCTCCAGTTTATTTTAAGCTTGCTTTCATCTACTGGGTTATTAAGAAGATTGTTTCCGAGAAACTGTGTTTCTTTGAGGTCCAGAGGGCTGTTACTTGGTGGACACTTCGAAAGGTGTTTAATTTCGTGCTTTAGAGGAATTACTCTCGGCGGAAATATATTGCTATCAATACCTCTTGAAATATCTACGCCATTTAGCGTGTACTCTGGTGTTAATTCCCAGCTATTGCACAGTTCATGGTGCTCTTAACGGTGAACTTTGAGCTTCACAAAGGTTCCATTGTAAAGTTTGCCAATGATTTATACGGTCCAGGATGGATTTTTTTTTTGTTTTTTTTGTTTCAAGGTGTAATTTGTAGGCCCTGCTTTGAGTACTGGGTTTTAGTATTTAAAATGTCGAAAAACACAAAAGAAACGGCCTCAAAAGTCAACGTTACTCTTGTGCATGTTGTGCACGTTATGCATTAGTTTTCAACTCGTCGTTCTTAAATGACCGACCTCATCAGATGGCGGACCGCACTTGTTAGTGTACCGCAGTCCGGAGCACTTCAAGTAAAAGGTGTAGTGCTCAGAACAGATCATAGTTGGGTATATGTTACTTGTCTTTTACAGTTTTAATCTGAATGTGAGTAATCAGTCCTGTTTGATAAACGTTAAAGGGTTAGCAGTCTTGCCGCACTGTTCATATTATCCAGCTACGATGGAAACAACCTGGCGGATTTTTGTTTATTTAGGCAAACTGCCCATTCTCTGAACAAGCACAAAAAAAAAACAAAAAAAACAGATTGAATTGGAGCATTGTTTGTATAAAATTGTGATTAAACCGAGAAAGTTACAGGTTACAGATAGAACGTTATCTATTTACTTTTTGATTAAATGCCTCCAGTTATTGTATTTAGAAACCAACGCAGGCTGAAAGGCTAATTAACGCAAGAGATCGGGTAAATTACTATGCATAACGAATAATCCAATTGGTGTGTTTATCGAACCAACGGCGCGATGGTGAGAGACGACCGCCATGTCGGCGCGGAAGGTTCATCACTTCAAGCACTCTGTCGAACAAGCGGATTATCCCACTTGTAGATAATCCCACCAAATCCGACGTGCAAGCTTAGCTCGACGAAACGATCAAAAATTGGTTAAGCACAGCTGACGGCTCGGGGGCGGTGCAGCAAAAAACTAAAACCTAACAAGGCTTCGAACTATTCACAGGCTACACTTCGGCAAGCATCTACACGCGTACCCGCAAGAAGCACTCTTGCAGATTTCACGGGTTGTTTCTTTTGCCTTTTGTACTTTCCCGCTCCCGTGCCCGATTCCATACGCATTTCTAGATCCCCCCTCGTCTCTTTTTCCTTTACCGATCCAGCCGCTGCTGTACTAAAACCAACCAACCCCCTTGAACAAACCCTCTTCATACATCACGCGCGCGAGCACATTTCCATGACGTGCCCGCACCGGCTATATCGTATGGCGTCCCCCTTCCCTTCAAAGATGAAATAAAATAAATTTGGAAAGGAAAGTATACTTTTAGACACAGATAGAAAGCTTATATATAAGGGGGGGGGGGGAAGGGGGAGCCTTGCACGTCATAACAAAGGCCATTCAAAACACACCACACTTCTTACAGAGACACAGCCGGGAGTATAAAAGAGATAGGGCGACGGGAGTAAAATAGAGCTAGAGTAAAAACGAACGAGAGTGGGATGCTGTGGATGGAAAACGGGGGCCTAGAGAGAGAGAGAAAGAGAGAGGGCTGGGTGGAGAATGGGACGCCTGGTGGTGAAAACAGGAACTAGATGTTTAAGAGGAAAAAAAAAATGAAAGAAGCCCTTTTTTTACCTTTTTTATTTTCTTTGAAAATTTGTTTGCACATTTATAAATGCACACAAAAATGTGCGTTTGTGTCTTTGGGTGGGGGAATAGGCGATGAAAGTAACAGCCACGTTCCAAGTGTAAGAGTGTTACTAAAGTTGCAAACACAAAAGGGTGGAAAGGCAAAAAAAAAAAAAAGAAAAAAAAAGAGGAAAGAATGCTACGTACGCTTCCAGTACGCGAGTGCCTGGTATATAAAAGGCATCCGAACCAAATGCCATAGATTCTAAAGAAGCCATTACACAAAGTTGTCGTGAGTGGTTTCTGCTGTGTGTGTGGGCGCAGGCTCGTGTGCGCGGTACGCGCACACGAGCCTGCGTTTGCCCGTGTTGTACCCATACCTAAACAGCTACACTGGTGCACGTTTTGAGTACGACACTACCGCACATGCAGCGATGTGCACGACTCTGACTTGACTGTGCACCAGCCGCGTTACTGTTGTTAATTCATAAATAGCTAGGATATATGCTCCGATTAAACTTATTTGTTGAATCGTTGACCTTTAGTCGATAATTTCATCGGTTAATCAGTCTAATTTGGATAGCCATCAAATTTTTAGGTCTAGATTTTTAGAAAATGGAGAAATGAAATTTAGCTCTCGTACGTTTTTTGCGTGGCTACAGACGCCGCGGGAATTGAGGTCCCGTTTCTCGCGGTTACAGATGCCGCCGGCTTCGCTCCATAAAACCAGTTAATGCTTTCGCATTAAAACATTGCTTACAATAGGAAAAAAACATTCTTTGGGATTTGTATACCCTTGACGAGGTTGGACTTTGAACAGTACGTTAAAACAAAGCTATATATTTACTGGTTTTTGTAATTTTGTTTGGCATACGTTCAAATGTATGTTGAAGGCAAATGTAGAGGGGATCGAAGGAAACAAATGTATTAAGCTTTTCAACTATAAACTCTAAATAATTAAAAAGTGATATATATATGTGTTATTTACCTAGACATATTTATATTACTAATATTCGAAACAGTGTACTTTAATAATGATTAAAAAAGCGGCAGTCCGCCGCTTTTATCAATAAACTTAGGCAGCAGCACCATCATGTAAAATGTATTAGTGTAGCGTCCTCGCTACAGCATGCTCTCTACCACGAAGAAATGGGGAAAAACGTAAATATTATTTATCAAGGAGCTGGGCAGAAAATAGAGGAGAGCTTCTAGATTAGTATTAATATTTCTAAATTGGCAATAAAAGCTGGAAAAAAGACAAGGAAGGCTTGCTTAAAATAATGAAGTTTTGGAGACACCAATAACATCGCTTCAGAAAGAAATATAGCTATATACTTCACATATCCTTCCTGAAGAGCCAAGTAATGCCTAATAAATGGACAATTACAGACATGACATTGATTTCTACTGGTCATGCAACTGCTCGTGCTTGATTCTCCCGGTTCGTCGAACTAATAAATTTGTTTACGTCTTTCGAATACTGTCCGTGTTTCGTTTGTTAATTAGGATTTCTGCTGTGCTAATCCCTTGCACATGACCCAGTGGTGGCTGGAACATCTATACGATCCCCTTGGCTATTGAAGCAAGGCAAACAAGCGTTGCTCTTTAAACTTTCCGCCAACGGTTTCAGAACCCCAATAAAGTGACCACTTTCGATCGATGAATCGGTTACAAAACTAGTCAGGGATTATTTGATTAATGGGCTAGTTCGATTCAATTTATGTGTCTAGTAGCAATTTTCTTTGACAAATTGAAGTTATAGTATTTCGCTTAATGGCACGTTTTCTGCAATATCAGGTTTGAATGACGTTACGATCTTCTTGGTTCCTTGAGAACGAACAGTGGTGTAATTATGCCAGTGTTGTAGGAATTGCAGAAAAGGAGTGAAGAAATACATTTCTGGTTAGTAGCAAATATAAGAAACGCGTTACTGCCCCGAGCTACCCCGGAATATACGTAACGCTTTGCCAATATTTTTGTTAACAAAAAGTAACACAAGTTATTTTGTCGTTACCATATAATCAATAAAAAAAAAAAGTGCTAGAATTTTTACATATTGTGTTCAGCATAAAAGCTGTGTAGTTAAAAACACGATATTTGAAAGAAGGAACTGAAGCAGAGAGCTTATTAGAGGAGGATACACACTGATCACCTGAATAACACGAGTGAGCAAAAGTGCGAACATTGGTATGAAGCTGTTTTGTAAATGGCACGTTTTGCTCCGACCTAAAAAAAACAGCAACAATAAAAGAACAAACAAAAAAACCCGACATTTTTTTATATGTTTCCTTCGCTTCTGTTGGTTTGAGTATAATAGTGTAATATCTCTTATCTCAAATTGCCTTTACTAGTATAGCTAAAAAGCTCATTTTCTCCTCGCGTTGAACACTTCGAAGAACGAAGGTGTATTGAAACCGATTTGTAACCTGAGAAGAAAAAAGTAAGAGGATTACACGATCAGGGTCATGAAACAACACATTATATACCTAGCAGCGCGGTCAGGAGTGGGATGTGCGCAAGGCTTCCTGAAACCTAGTGTCACGCTTACTCCGTTAGCTGTGTGTGGCAAGGAACTTTATTTCTCGCTTAACGTTTAATAGTCTATGAAATGTGGCTGATATGACTAAGAGTTGGCATACTGTTGCATAAATATATTCATGACTTGACATCTGGGACAAAAAAAAATTATAGCGCATTTTGTTTTAATTTGTGACGTGAAGTCAGGAATTCGTGATGTGGTTCGTGAAGTCATAACAACAAAATAGTCACGAGCATACGTTACTAAAAAAAGTAACATATTAACTGGGAAACGTAACGAGCGAGTTGCTGCATAAATAAAATAAAGTAGAGTATCACCTCAACTCAACTGATCCCCTCAACTTGTAACGCGTTTACCCCGACAGCATCACGCGGGCTGGCGGAGTGATCTGCGGTCTCTGCAGCGGAATATTGGTTTAATGAAGTTGGCGTATCTTCCTCCTTCGTGATTTTCTTCTGCCAAACTGAGGTCTGGATCAAAAAGGAGCTAAGTACGCACTGTAATTGTTAATACCGCTTACACAATGCATTCATTCCTCGTTTATCTGACACCCTGTAAATGCATTTCCTGCTTATCGAGTTCGCTTATTTCTGACTCGATCGATTACGGAAGATCATCTTCCGCTGACTAACGAAAATGGTCTACGAGCCCTTCGTTTCCGGCACTCGTATTTATGATACTGAAATTCGGAGTAGCCTATGCTGATTCGACCTTGTTCATGAATAGATCCATCTCTCGGCGGCCGCGAGAACTACCGTGCCTATACACGCCATCCTCGAGGGATTCCCCACCGTCCCCGCTTTGCCGGCGTGCACAGCGTTCTTCGCGCTAGTTCTTATGATGTTGCGTTTTCGGTTGTGGTGGTGCCGCTTAGGAATTTAAAAATACATTATATTAGGAAGCCCGGGTCAGACCGCTGCGTTGGTTCCGTTCAAAGTGACCTACCGTTATCAAAACCAATAATGGAGAGTTTTAGAATAGGGTGCCCCAAAGCTTTGGGTGCCCCAAACAGCTTAGGGCGTCCCACTGCATATGCGCAGAACTTCTTCGCTTGCCCACTGCGATGCTCCGAGCTGTTTGGGGCACCCAAAGCTTTGGGGCGCCCTATTCTAAAACTCGCCAATATAGTCACCGGGAAAACGGTTTGCCGCACACAACGTGACAAGCACTACAAGGAGTAGCCTCCTGAAGTAATCAGGAGCCGCAGTTGTCCCGGTGTCTTTATCTTTGCTGTCGTTGTGGTTGCTGTGGACGCAATCGAAAAAAAGAAATGAGTAATGCAGTTGCAGTGACTTACAGCAATTAATACAGTAATGGCGAGCTTAATATATATTGAGAATTTGACGGAGCCCGCGGTAGAAACAGGCAGCGCGGGCTCTGCCATTTTTTCATTGGAATAGTCCCAGTAAAACGCTACGATTATTCTGAGCTTTGCTATAAAAACTTGACATTGAAAAGAAAACCAGCCTAATCTGTATATTTTCTTCGGTAGGTTTCTTATTTCTCCGTTGATTGAGCAGCGAGACAGAGCAGCAGTGCCGAGTCACTTTCCCATAGCAGCGCGCTAAACGTGACCTCAAGCATGGGTCGCCATGTTTAAGGTCACGGAAGAAAGTTGGCGCAACATCCGACAGATGGCGCGCGAATCTAAAAAAAAAAAGCCAAAAAAACGTTCATTATAAACCAGAAAATAAAATTGACGAATGATTAACCTTTGTCTTTAACACTAATGAGATGATATCTCCAGATTTGATTAGAACTTGTAGAACTTTAAGACCATTATAATTTTCGTGTCAATTTAAATTTATAAACGCCTTAGTCGAGTTCCCAACCTCCGTCATATATCACGGACGCACGCGTGCACGTACAGGTTACGCTGCTCTTAATTTTCACGTAAGAATAAATTTCTTGCATATCTGTAGAAAAGAATAAAAAAAAAAATTGCGCTTCTTTTTTTTTTGTAAACTGAAGATGCGATGCAAACATCCCCACTTTTTGCGCCACCCTTAACAAAAAAATATATAAAACTCGCAGAAAGAACAGGGTGACAACAAAATTTTTGCGGAGCCCCTGCCTGCGAGAGTATGCGAGAGAACACGTGCTAATGACGTGTGCTGGCACACGGGAGAGGGGACGGGGGGGGAGCGCTTCCATTGGCGGAACAGCGCGCCCCAAGGTCGCAGCGGGGGATCCAATCACGGGAGGGGCACGGACAACGCCCTCCCGCAGCGCGTCTCCTCGCGGCTTCGGTAGATGGAGCCACCGCTTTGTTTGGGAGGTATTAGAGAAGGTTTTTGGATGTTTGGATTTCACCTTTCTGGGTTCGCTTGCTTCGGCCTCCCCGCTTTCTCCGGCAGCAGCAGCCCTTCGCTGTAGGTTGATGATGGGGCTGCTTTGCGAATCTTCGTATCTGCGCCGACACAACGGAGTGATTACCGCACAGTTGCTCCAGAGCGCGCGTTTTGCTTGTGTAGTTTTATTTCAGGAACAGGAAATGCCTCTTTCGCCGGCTCTGTGCCATCGAAGAAGACAAAAACAACAAAAACGATTATTCTAAAGACTATTACTAAACGTAATCATAAAACACGGTCATAATAATAATTAAAAAAAAAAGCAAAAAAAAAATTTAGGACAGGACATACATAACGAAGTTTAAAACTTTGTTATTTTTTGAGACTTGGCTGTACCTGTCCTCTTTTAATTTTTTTCTAACCGTTCACTAGCTCGCCTGCACAATAACTATAATTTAATCATGGAGTAATTCGTATTTTACCTTGGCCAGCTTATGCTAAATAATTGCTCTCCCCTTTAACAAAAAAAAAAAACAAAACAAAAAACTTTAACAAGAAAAGAAAAGTATCGATTCCTGACACGCTACTGTAAAAAAAAAAAAAAAAAAAAAGACTACAAAATTTAGGATGCAATTTCTCGTTCCCCTTAAACTAAATCAAACAAAGATGAACTGATTTTTGCTCCCGTGAATAGGCTGAAGTGCCGTTGACGAAGTCTTTTTTTCCTAAATAACCTGAGAAAAAATAACATTAGACAGATTCTCTCCTAGTATGAGAAGATCAGACAATTTGCACTTCAAAGGTGATAATGAAAAGACGACGAAGCAGGATGGTTGAGAGATGTTGGGACCTTCTCAATAAGAATAGGACTTTCTTTATGAAAATTCCCAGAGTAATGAATCTCAGAAAATGCCTTTGCTCCGTGTAAAAATGGTGCATGTTAATGTTCGTCCCCCATTTATTGATTCTTTCTTTGTAGAATAGGTGCATTCCGCAGAAATCTATTCTCGTCGGGAAACCATGCACTGGGAAAAGTCAAAACATTTCTGGTTCCCTTAATGTTAAAATATTGTCTGCGATATCAGGTAAATTACGTTCCGTTAGAACACTAACACCACCTTGCGGATTTAGTTATATAGTGTTAATTAAACGAAAATGTTAGTCGAACGAAACGTTAATCAAACGAAATCAAACGACATCTTTTCCCAGCAGACGTTTTAATTACTGTTTTTTTTCGCTGGGGTGTTTGAGGGCGATGTGACAAGAAATGAAAGAATCTGACTCCGCATATTTCTGTTTATTATGCGCGAGCATTCAAGATTTTGTTTGTTTGTTTAGTTTGAAATATAGGGGTCAAAATGTTCACTTCGCAAAACTATAATGACTATAAACAAGCATTAAAATCATAGCCAACGTTTCTTTTTAGAAATATTTACACGTAGTATGAAAATCCTAATTTGTATAAAAGCTCATACAACTTCACCCATTAAAAAAAAAATGTTTACGATTTTTATTTTGTTGCAGTTCGTTCACGTAAAACGATGTGGGATTGTAATATACGTTTGGACGAAGGATACTGCATATAAAAATGAAAAAGTAACTCTTGCCATCTTTGAGATAGTGTGGCTTATCAGCACTGAACTGTGATCACAATATTCAGTTTCTTCTAGAGGAAAGGCAAGGGAATGTCGCACTTTCAGCCCGTTCCAAGAAGTCCCAGCTGCGCGGTCCGTAGGTTTACTTCCCTGCATTACACGCCCCACCTTCATAAAGTTGATACAGCCTTGCCACGGTACACTCATGTGAGGCGGGAAAGAGGCTCTAACGAAACTTCAGTCGAAATGTCTATTCGCGGAAGGAACTGCCAAATACAGATGCTACAAACGGTCCGAAATACGTTTTTTACCGATTTCTTTTTTTTTAATTCGTTTAAGGCATAGCTTATAAACGCAAAAAACCCGTATTTGTTTTGTATTATTTACACTAATAGAAGGACGGAGGATGCAAAATCATGCACACGCAATTATATCTTGAAACGCGTGAGAAAATGCCGATTAGCATTTGCAGGTACAGAAAGTGAATACTCAATATAAAGTGTCCACGCTACTTTAAGGTTTCCACATGCACGACCCTCTATGGAATGTCCACCGCCCAACACGCGCATATTTGTGGCTTTGAAAAATGAGCAAACAGGGTATACGCATGCGCGAACACTGAAGCTGTCACCAAGCGGCCGGCAGTTCGTCTTGGAACGGTCTGTTAAGCATTCAAATAAGGTTCCTGAAACGCGCTCTCCAATTAATGTGTTTGCCGCGTCAAAAAAAAAAAAAAAGTGGTTCCTCAATCTTCGCCTGATGACGTCCTAGAAGAGCAGAGGTAACGTACTGATGACGTCGCAACAGCACTGACGTCTCGATGACGTCACAGAAGCGGTGGTGCATGTAGCAGACGCCCGTTACGCTACGGGTCGCTCTCCAGTTCGACACTCCATGGAAGGTTCGGCACCCAAGAGTTGGGACGCCACGACGACAGCGACACTAAAGTTCGCTCGTCCTTTTTGCCGGAACTTCTATACGATCAACCGCCGGGATAGCGACGTCCAGCAGCATGATACTCCAGCGTTTGTGACGTCATTTTTTGCCACTTCAGAACCACTTTCGATGCAGGGCAGGAATGCGGAGTTCAAGTTTGTCTGCTTCTTTTGCAGGGGTTGTGGTGACGTCAGAACGCCGAGCTCTGTTTGGCGCTTATTGAAGTATAGTGGGTATAGACCTTAAAGCTAGATCCCTTGCAGTCTACTCCTTATCCTTCAATCAGAGCCGACCAGAGCTCGGCGTTCTGACGTCACCACAACCCCCAGCAAAAGCAGACGAACTTCCGCTCCGTAAACAACGCGAAACCAGTCGGAGAGACGCTCCATGGCGCCGTGTGGAGAGCGTTCTGAGCATGCGCAGTAGCTGTCTCCTATACGGAATATCGGATACCGCGCGTGTGCAGCCCAATGATGACTCGACATTTTGTGCCTGGTGGAGAAGCACTGGAAAGGTGCGTAGTCAGGGAACGGCTAAAAGTAGAGGTGTGCGAATATCAAAATCTTTCGAAGCGAATCGAATCGAACAATAAAGGTTACGAATCGAGTCGAATCATATATTTTCGAATACGAATAGTAGTTTAGAAAAAGACAATTTTTGAAAACAAATATTTTCTATTAAATGTGAATTAAAGGGAGATGCTCTTTGAAACAAAAATATACTAAGAAAACATTTTTTTTTTAGATTGCGGTTTTCGAAGATTAACAGGCAATCATCGTCTTATCCTAAACGATTTTCATTAAATAAGTCTCTTATCTTGACATGGGTCAGTGGATATTTTTTTATATTATTTCTGAGTGAACATATTGTCACGGGTGGTGATTCGTGACCAATAAACGAGAAATAAACAGAAATAAATAAACGTTTAATGTGGCGAACTTGTGCCAAAAATAAAGAAGGAAACAGAGGAAAGCAGAGCGTCGCGGGCGTCGAAGTCGGCGTGTCAGCAGAATCGAGCGCTGGGGCGAGACTGACTCGACAAGGTCGCGGGCGGCCTCTTATCTAGAGTGCGTCGCTATCTCGAAGATTCGGCGAAAACGGTTCGAGCGTCGCGTGATCGGGGCGAGAATGAACACGCACTTTCTAGAAAACAAAAGCAGGATAAATGATAGAAGTTACGGGCGGTACATGAATAAACGGGAGCTTTCTGGAGGACCGCGACCGAGCGTTGCTTTCTCAGCCTTGCGCGCGGCATTACTCCCCCCTTTAAAAGTGCATCGCCCCGATGCAGTGTAAAACAAATCAAAATAAAAAAGAACGATAAACTGCGGACTGCGGACAAAAGGTCCACAGTCCTATCGAGCGTAGTACGGCTTCAGGCGCACGACGTGGACGACCTCAGGTCGTGGTGGGCGGCGTGACGATGTTCGTGTTCCGTCGGGCATCACCTCGTAGTTCAGATCCCCGAGTCGACGAAGCACTTTGTAGGGTCCAAAGTAACGTTTCAGGAGCTTCTCGCTGAGACCGCGGCGGCGAATCGGTGTCCACACCCACACCCTGTCTCCGGGCTGGAAGTGGACGTCCCGACGACGAAGGTTGTAACGGCCAGTGTCGACACGTTATTGAGCCTGAATCCGAAGTCTGGCGAGCTGACGGACTTCTTCTGCCCTTTGGGCAACCACCTGGGCGTCGTCACTTGCGTCGACAGCCACTTCGTGGGGTAACATAGCGTCCAGCATTGTCGTTACCTTGCGCCCATGCAGCAGCTGAAAGGGTGTCATTCCGGTGGTCTCTTGTACGGCCGTGTTGTAGGCAAATGTGACGTACGGCAGCACCTCGTCCCATGTCTTGTGCTCCACGTCGACGTACATGGAGATCGTGTCGGCGATGGTCTTGTTGAGTCTCTCCGTTAGCCCGTTGGTCTGCGGGTGGTACGCCGTGGTGCGGCGATGGCTGGTGTGGCTGAGACGAAGGACTTCTTGCGTCAGCTGGGCCATGAATGATGATCCACGGCCTGAGATCAGGACTTCGGGAGCGCCGTGCCGGAGGACGATGGATTCAATGAAAAACTTGGCAACTTCCACAGCAGTTCCGGAAGGAAGGGCTTTCGTTTCGGCATACCGCGTGAGATAATCTGTGGCGACGATGATCCAGCGATTTCCCGACGTCGACGGCGGAAAAGGGCCAAGTAGATCCATTCCGATCTGCTGGAAGGGTGCTGTTGGCGGAGGAATTGACTGCAAGAGTCCGGCCGGCCTCGTCGGAGGTTTCTTTCGTCGCTGGCATTCATGACATGATCGCGTGTACAGGTGGACGGTTTTGGGGAGCTTGGGCCAGTAATACTTTTCACGAATACGTGCCAGGGTCCGGCTGTAACCAAGGTGTCCGGACGTCGGGTCGTCGTGGCAGGCTTGAAAGATCTCCTCCCGAAGGTCGGTCGGGATTACCAGCAGCCATGGCGAGTTGTTATTCCCGAAGTTCTCTTTGTAGAGTACACCTTGTCTAATGGCGAAGGTCGGCAGCGCTCGTGAAAAAACACGTGGCACGGTACTCCCGCGCCCTTCCAGGTGCTCTATTAGTGCGCGCAGCTCAGGATCGTCTCGTTGACGCCGGGCCATGTCGTCGATGTTCACTGCGCCCAGAAAACACTCGTCGTCATCGTCGTCGCTGCTGCCGGAAGGTGTTGCGACGGGAGCTCTGGACAGGCAGTCGGCGTCGCTGTGCTTGCGGCCTGACTTGTAGACGACGGTCATGTTGAACTCTTGTAGTCGGAGACTCCACCGCGCGAGGCGTCCTGACGGGTCCTTGAGGTTCGCAAGCCAGCAGAGCGAGTGGTGGTCCGTGACTACCCGGAACGGGCTCCCGTATAAGTACGGACGAAACTTCGTGATTGCCCAGACGACCGCAAGGCATTCTTTTTCAGTCGTGGAGTAATTTCTCTCCGTCTTGGTCAATGTCCGACTTGCGTAGGCGATGACTCGCTCGGTGCCTTCTTGTACTTGAACCAAAACCGCGCCAGGCCCTGCGTTACTTGCGTCCGTGTGAATCTCGGTTTCCGTATCCTGGTCGAAATGTCCAAGAACAGGAGGAGTCTGCAGTCGTCGCTTCAGCTCGTCAAATGCCTGCTGCTGTTCATCGGCCCATTCGAACTTCTCGGCGTCCTTCGTGAGGTGTGTGAGCGGTGCGGAAATTCTTGCGAAATCTCGAACGAAGCGCCGATAGTAGGCACATAGCCCAAGGAACCTTCGGACGGCCTTCTTGTCTCTTGGCGCTGGAAATGCTGCGACGGCACGAGTCTTCTCGGGGTCTGGGCGGACACCTTCGTTACTAACCACGTGGCCGAGGAACTTCAGTTCGTCATAAGCGAACCGACACTTTGACGGCTTCAGGGTGAGTCCGGCGGTCCGTATGGCTTGGAGAACTGCTCGGAGTCGTCGCAAGTGCTCGTCGAAGTCGCTGGAAAACACGACGACGTCGTCGAGGTAGACGAGACAGCTCTGCCACTTCAGTCCTGCCAGTACGGTGTCCATGACACGTTGGAAAGTTGCTGGCGCCGTGCACAGTCCGAAGGGCATCACTTTGAACTCGTACAGTCCATCCGGCGTGACGAAGGCTGTCTTTTCTCGGTCCCTTTCGTCGACTTCGATCTGCCAGTAGCCGCTCTTCAGGTCCATCGATGAGAAATATCGAGAGTGGCGCAGCCGGTCTAGAGTGTCGTCGATGCGGGGGAGTGGGTAGACGTCTTTCTTCGTCACCGTGTTCAGCTGCCGGTAGTCTACACAGAACCTAAGCGTCCCGTGTTTCTTCTTAACCAGTACGACTGGAGAGGCCCAAGGACTGCTTGAAGGTTGAATTATGTCGTCGTTCAGCATTTCTTGAACTTGCTCCTGGATCGCCTGCCTTTCCTTAACGGAGACTCTGTATGGCGATCGATGCACAGGGCGCGCGTCGTCCTCGGTAACGATGCGGTGCTTCGCAACGGTGGTTTGGCGCACCTTCGACGACGTGGCAAAGGAGTCGCGGTATTCGGCGAGAAGGTTAATCAACTGTCGTCGTTTCGGGCCCGGGAGTTTAGGGTCAATGTCGAGCTGCGCTGGCGACGCACTGTCTTGCTGAAGTGGCGAGAATTCGTCAGTAATGGCGGCGACAGCGGCGGAGTTTTGGAGTTCCTCGACCTGGCCCACGGCTGCACCTTTTGTGAGGTGTTGCGCTTCGTTTCGGAAGTTCGTGACGAGGACCACAGTGCGGCCATCCTGAAGTTCAGCAACTCCTCTTGCGACGCCTATTCCTCTTCCCAGAAGCAACTGGAGGCTTCCTTCGAGCAGAACTTCGCCGCAGAAATCTTCGGTGATCCCGACGGGTACGAAAACACTCGACCACGGCGGTAAGTTAACGTGGCTGGCGAGGACTCGGACCGCAGATGACGTCGCTTTGGGTTCCTCCGGTGGTGAAACAGGCTTTCGCAGCGTCAACCGGTTTGCTCCGAGGTCGATGACGGCGCCATACTCGCAGAGGAAGTCCATTCCGAGGATAACGTCCTTCGAACAGTCTTGCAGAACGACGAACTTTACAGGGCACGTCTCACCGTGGATCTCGACGCGAGCGGTGCATCGCCCGATTGGTGTGATGAGGTGCCCACCGGCGGTTCGTATTTGAGGTCCATCCCACGGCGTCGTGACTTTTCGAAGGCGGCGGGAGAGCCTCCCACTCAAAACTGAGTAGTCTGCTCCGGTGTCCACGAGTGCCGATGCGTCGTGGCCGTCGATGATGACGTTTAGGTTGTTGGACACCGTTTCAGGAGCGTCGTTTCGGTCTCCGGTAGCGTTCGAGTGGGGGCCCTCCGACGTTCGTGGAGGATCTTGGCGTCGGTCGTCTTCGGCAACTCCACCTCCAGGGGTTGCCGCGCCTAGTTTCCCCGGCGTGGAGCAAGGGGCGACAGGCTTTCACGTCGGGGTCGGTGCATCGGCGAAGCTGGACGTCGTGGTGAAGGCGATCGGAACTCTCGGCGGGACGCAGGCTCGGGGGACTGGGGTCGTCGCAAGTACTCGTCGATCTCCCGAGGGCGTTCACCATACCTGGGACGCGGGTCGCTTGGGTGGAATCCGCGCAGCCCGAGTCGTCGGTATGGGCATCGGCGGTACACATGGTCAGCTTCCCCGCAGTGGTAACACAGCGGGCGTCGGTCTGCCGTCCTCCAGACGTCTGTCTTCCTCGGCGCAGGTCGGTCTGGGTGAACGTGCGCTTGATCTTCCTGTCGTCGGGGGTAATGCGGCGTTGGGGCGTCTCTTCGGGGTGGCGACGTGGCTTGACGGGGGGCTTGCGGCGGTCGTCGGGCCATTGCGGCGTAGCTCAACATCGGTTCCTCCGGTGCCACCGTGGTGACGGGAACCTCTGGTTGGAGCACCCGACGCACTCCTTCGCGCACAGCCTCGGCAATGGAGAGTGTCGCTGGACGACTTGCGGCTGGCAGCAACTGGCGGAGTTCCTCCCGGACGACCTCCCGGATAATTTCGCGGATGTCCGTACCAGGAGCGTTCTCGCCGCCAAGCAGCGCGGTTGCAGCGACACTTGGACTTGGATGTCGCTGGTAGTGGGAAGCGCGCGCTTGGAGGGCGCGCTCGATGTTTGTCGCCTCGGTGACGAAGGCTTCGACGGTGCCCGGCGGGTTGCGCACGAGGCCTCCAAAGATGTCGTCTCTCACCCCGCGCATGAGGACCCGCAGCTTCTTGTCGTCTGTGGCTCGTGGGTCGGCACGGGCGCTCAGGCGGAGGACATCTTTTACGAAGCTTGTGACGCTTTCGTCGGGGCCCTGCGTTCGAATTCGGAGGAGATCTTCTGCCTTCTCCCGTCGGTGTAGGGTGGCGAACGTCCGCTGCAACGCGGCCACACAGATGTCCCACGACGTAAGCGAAGCCTCGTGATTCTCGAACCAATGCCTCGCAGTACCCTCCAGCGAAAAGTAGAGGTTCTGGAGGCACTGCTCCGCAGTCCATCCGTTGTGGCGCGCCACACGCTCGTAGTGCTTGATCCAGTCTTCGACATCCTCGTGGATCTCGCCGTGGAAGGGTGTCGGCATACGGGGAGCGGCGGGCAGATAGACGATGGCAGGAGCGGCGGGCGTCGGCGACTGGTTGGCCATCGTCGGCTTTGTTGGCTGCTTGGTCCTGGGCGGCAGAAGTTCGTGTTCCGGGGGTAGACCTCGGATGCGGCGACTTGACCGGGTCTCGATCTGGTCTTCGTCGGGTCCTCGGGAGGCTGGGTCCGGACTTGTACTGCACACCTCGGAGGGGTACGCGGCAGGGGCATGCGTTACCCCGCACCTCCACCAGAATGTCACGGGTGGTGATTCGTGACCAATAAACTAGAAATAAACAGAAATAAATAAACGTTTAATGTGGCGAACTTGTGCCAAAAATAAAGAAGGAAACAGAAGAAAGCAGAGCGTCGCGGGCGTCGAAGTCGGCGTGTCAGCAGAATCGAGCGCTGGGGCGAGACTGACTCGACAAGGTCGCGGGCGGCCTCTTATCTAGAGTGCGTCGCTATCTCGAAGATTCGGCGAAAACGGTTCGAGCGTCGCGTGATCGGGGCGAGAATGAACACGCACTTTCTAGAAAACAAAAGCAGGATAAATGATAGAAGTTACGGGCGGTACATGAATAAACGGGAGCTTTCTGGAGGACCGCGACCGAGCGTTGCTTTCTCAGCCTTGCGCGCGGCAATATTTACACCCTTTAATATTTTATGGAAGACATATCTTCATTTGCACATATCTAGACTTCAGATTTGTTTTCTTTCTCTGGTAGGTGTATGTTTGACATTTGCAATAAGGGGTACAAATATAATAAATAGGGCATTAAGCTTTTTTTCAGCTGCCTTTCAGGCACCCTGCAATACATCCATTTGAAACTGGAGGGTGCAAAAGTGTTCTAAAATGTTTATAAAGCATACGAGGGCTTAAATTTATGCCTTATTGTATTCTACATACCTCTTAGTTCACTGATATGTGTTTCTTTTCTTATTTCAGTATTTCAATTTGTCTTAATCCTTTCCCTAAACTTCGTAAATTAAAGTTTCAGTACTAACAAAACTAATTAGGTTACATAAGACTCAAGTACATATCTGTAGTCAGATTGTAATAGCAGATAGGCTATGCAAATTTAATTTGCATTGAATCACAAGTTATATATATATATAAAGAATGCCCAATCAAAGCACAACAGAAATTTTGTTCAGCAAACATTTATGAATAGGTCAATTTTATTCCAATAAGAAAAATGTCACACATATGACCGATAAAAACAGATGAAATAGAAGATCAGTCAGTAAAACACCATTAAGGAGTGAAGTTACAGAACGCAAATGTAAGTACAGGGGGGCTATGTTGCACGTTTTGGACTCCCAGGAGACTAGGGAGAAGGAAGTGACGTCAACGACTAGAGCAAACGCAGATTGGATGTTGACAGAAGAAAACAAAATCAACATCCAATCTGCATTTGCTGCGTTGTTGATGTCACTTCCTTTTCCCTAGTCTCCTGGGAGTCCAAAAAGCGCAACATAGCACCCCTGAAGTGGGGGCGAGTCGGAAAGCCACAACGCAGTCGGAGATCGCGTCGTGGATGAACGCCACTACGTGAACGTAAACGAAGGTAAACAAGCGGTGGCGGGCCGGCAAGTCACAATACAAAGTCGAAGACCGAGTCGCGCAGCTGCACCCGGGCTTTGTGCAAAATATTTTTTTACGCGGGTGAACGTAACTACGTGAACGTAAACCGAAGTAGAGATGCGGAGGCGGGTCGGTACGCCACAGAGCAGAGTTGGAGATCTTGCTGGGGGGATCGGTGGCCGAGTGGGCTAGCGCATACCAGCTCGGAGCACGTGGAGCGAAAGATCGCGCTGCGGAACCCAGGGATCCTGGATTCAATCCCCACCCCTGTCCGAGCATCGTAGTGGCGTGCGGTCGTATGACTACGGCGTGGTGCACGTTAAAGACCCCAGGGCCCGTTTGCTCGAAGCGCTAACCGCGGCTAAAGTTAGCCGCAGTGCCTAGGAGAGGGATTTTGGAATCACGTGACTGGCTCGGTAGGGATGCGGGGAAACATGGCGGTGCTCCGGTGAGTGAGCGCCGCTCGCTTTGGAACTAATATGTCGCTGTAGCTGCAATATCGGGCTCGTTAGTCAGCAACGAATGGTGCAGGAGGCTTTCGCTTTGCCTTACATCACTTAAATCGCAAAGCATGAGCAATGACCTCGCCGTATCTTTTAGATAGTCTTTCGATTCTGGCCATTCCTAAGCCTAAATGAACCTGATATTTGTTGGCATGGCGACGCCTTTGGAAATCGGATTGCCTTGACTCAATCGGCCGCGTATTGATATCACAGAAAGCAGACAACGTTAGACTGCGTACTTTATGTTCACCTGTCGTAGTTCATGGGACTACAGTTTAATTTATACACTTTCCAGAGAAGACGAATTAAACGAAAAGTATGTTGCATAAAGGGGCGAATATATTGAGTCGTACCTTAAACAATTACACATAGACCAATGTACATAGAACGCCCTAAGTTAGCAAAATAGTGAGATTGAAATATTTAATACGTAAAGTCCGATAATGCCCTTTTGTAGTACTTTTAACGAGAGATAGAATTCACTTATTGTCAGACTAATATTGATAAACGTTCAGCACACCAACGATACGAAAAATCCCCTAAGCTTGGTGAGTTAATTTCTTTTTTGTCTGTTCATACCACAGGTAGAGGTGCCACACAAACCGACTTTGTCCGTCTCTCCCATACACGCAACAGCTGAGAAGATTGCGATTTACGGCGGAAAACCAGGAGAACTTGTTCCACTGAGTAATCCGTGTACACTGGAGAAAGCTATCGACATGTGCCTTGCCATCTATTACATTAAGAAAATCCACTACCTGCTCGCACTTGCGCAGCCGTTAATACTGCTCCAAAAACTGCTTTTGCCAAAGGACACTGCACCCCGAAGGTTAATGAGCAGAAAACTGAAATCATTGCTGGTCAAGCTGGGACAATGAAGACCCGTGTGACCTATGTCGAACATTAACTTGCATAAAAAGTTTATTCATTTTGGAAAATTGTCATGGACAGGGCGTTTCATCTTTTGTAATTACTTTAAGGATTTGACAATAAAGAGAGTACTTCTCAACATGTTTTGCATTATTTAAGCTGCCCAAGCGCATACTTTTATGCGGGACGTCCATATTCGCAAATCAGCGAGCCTATGTAAGCGTAAAAATAACAAGTGTGACAAAAATTATTGATTATAGTCAACTTTAAATTAGGGCTGATTTTAGGGCGAGGGACGTGCTTCGTGTTTAATTTTGTTGGCAAAAGTTATATTCAAGAAGGGTCTCAAATTGGCGAAGATGTCTTGCTGGAAAGCATACGTAAGTACTACATACAGAGCGTATTTTTTTTTATTCTTTACGGTAGTTTCAAGAAAAGGAGGTATTGCTACGTGGATGCAGTCTTTGCCGCATTTCTCTGGGGCTCGGCGGACATTAGATGAGGGGATAAACGTCACATTTTGTTGACTAATTGATCAAATATGTTGATTAACTTTTGAATTATTGGCTCAATTGGCCATGTCGCAATTGCAGTCTTAACGGAACCAATTGTTAAAGCCTGACCCAGTTTAGACGGTTTGTGAAAAAGAGCAACCTTTGAAAAATTTGTTGTTTAGAAGTTTGGCTTCCTTGCTTGATTCAAAACTGCAGGCAGAAGGGCGCGCCTGATTCGGGTGTATAGAAGCTTGACGCAGTTGTATCGGGCCTCCTCGTAACTATCTCGACGTCATGCCTTTGGTGGATGCGCGGCCGTCAAACTTGATAGTGGCAGAGGAACAGAAGGAACTGCGTCACTTTTTTACGCATTATAATCGGTTTCGGTCTTGAATGGAGCAGAGGAGAAATTTTAACCATGAATATCTCAAATATCGTTGTCTTGTCACGAACGGCCTCAACTGGGTTAGGCAGTGATCATTACTCCCGTTATGACCAACTTAGCCATTCATTGAACGGTTAATTATAAAATTTTGGTTAATCAGTTAACATAATGTGACGTTGATCCTCTCATACAATGTGCGCCAACCACACAAAAACACGGTGAAGACGGGATCCACGTAGCTATTACCGCTTTTTCCAAAAACAATTGTAAAAAATAAAAAAAGCCCCGTTGCGACGGTCGCTTAAATTTTAAAACCTTAAAGAATAAAAAAAAAGGTAGATATGTACGTCAGAAGCTACTGTAACCTTTATGTAGGAGCTTCCACGCAACCACTGTGTAGAGAATACAGTGTTTGCGAATATATTGCAACTCCTACAATCAAAGGTGCAAATTTCCAAAAACGTACCCTCTACCAAAGGGTACACGGCTAAGAGTGTTGCCTGATACACGACCGCACGCCGGTACGATGCTCAACCAGATCGAAACGGGAAGGGGTGGGGATTGAACCCATGATCCTGGGTTCTGCAGCGCGACCTTTCGCTCCACGTGCTCCGAGCTGGTGTGCGCTCGCCCACTCGGCTACTGATCCCCTCCCCCCCCACCCCCCCCCCCCTTTTTTTTTTTAAACAGCAAGTTTATTGAGCGTTTGGGAACTTATTTCGAACAAAAGCAGAGAGCCGACACGCCGGCTTTTTTTCTTTTTCGTTAGACGATGAGCACCCTGAACGTTATATCCTTATACTCTAGCACTTCACATATTTCATTTCTGGAGACGTCTTTCGATTAAGTCCCCAGTGCTCCTTGTCCGCTGGAAATCTTTTTGCCGCAACACTGAGAGTCCACCTTAACTTGGCCGAAAAATACCACCATGTTCGCTTGACACGGATGTCGCATTCGAGATACGCAGTTCGGGATCGCCCAATCGCGTGCAGTCCAAGCACCACTAATACACGCAGCGCAATCGGAGAGTGCTCCTCGCTCTCAAGACACAACCATTTGAACACGTTCCAGTCAATTTCAAACTCTACAGTGAAAAGGCACTTCAGTTTCACCGAAAAAAGGTGAGCGTTGCTACACTCTACAAACACGTGATGTAAGGTTCAGTCGCCCCGCACAAAGCACAGTTTAGCGACCACGGCACAAAGAATCCTTTCTTAACAAGCCACACTTTCACAGGGAGCACTTCAACATAAAAACGAACAAAAAAATCTTTGCTGCTTGTAGGCACAGGTAGCTTTCTCAGCTGCTTGAAGACATCAGATGAGTTGGGAGCGTTGACGCACTGTCGGTACAACGGCACTGGTAAGACTGCTGAGACGGTGTTCCAATAAAGTGTCTTCCGTTTGACCGTCAAAAGATACTCCCAAGAGAAGTGATCCAAGAAGAGCCTCATTGAGTCGGCAATTACCTTGTAATAGCTGAAATGCCTCGACGTGGTCGTCCGACCCGTTGTGCTCACCATCTATAGTTGCAGGTTTCCATATCCTAAGCAGTGGAATGCGGTCGCGAAGATTGGATCTCTTTGATCTCTGAAGAATAGAAAAAGCTGCACATAGAGTTTGAGGGTCACATTCACGAGCCCAAAGCCACCGCTTTCTAAACTCCAAAACAGGTCGCTCCTTGGCATCTTTTCCATTCGCGATTGCCAAATGAACGTGGCCCAATGTCTGTTAATGGCGTTCACTGTGCCTGCGCCGCAACAAACCACTTGCGCCATATACATGACGGCAGGATATGACACCGCGTTGCAGACATAGCTTCTGGAGAACATTGACAAGCGTCTTGCTGTCCAAGAAGACAGTTTTGATGGTATGGTCGTCAATGTCTGCTTCCACTGTTGTGACGTAGGTAGTCACAGATCCATGGGCACGCCGAGGTACTTTTCCACGTGCTTTAGAACACTCGACGCCCATGAAGTCCGATGGCTTTGTGGCCCACTCTCCGCGCCAGCTCCCTATCGACTTGTACTTATTGAGTCTTGCTCCGGAACACCGACCACAGCTTTCGAGTTCATCCAAGACTGTTTCGATTTCTTGATTTGAAGAGCATACAAAAGAAAGATCGCCTGCGTACGCCAGGAGTTTTACAGATGCTCTCTCGAGGTTAAGACCGGAGATCCACTTGTTGCGCTGCACCTTGAGACACAATGGCTCCAGCTGTAAAGCGAACAAGATTGGCGACATGGGGCAGCCTAGCCAGACAGAACGCTGAACCGAAACTGGCTTTCCTTTCTTCCCATTTATTAAAAGCCGAGTGGTGATGCTTTTGTAGAACAGCACTATCGAATCTCCCATCATTTCGCCCACCCCACATCGTTCCAAAACCTTCATGAGAAACTCGTGGGACACTCGATCAAACGCTTAAATGAGATCCGTCTGCAGCGGCGCTAATGGTCGCTAACCTTCGACTGACAAAACGCATGACGTAAAGGTTGCGATAGATGGACCATCCTTCCAAGCCATACGTTTGGTGCTCTCCGATAACGGTTTACAGTTCAATGTCCAGACGCCGTGCCAATATTTTTGCCATTATCTCGTAATCTGTGCTTAACAAACTTATAGGACGGAAATTTGTTACTTCGGGAATTTTCCCGCAGGTTTATATTTTTGGAATCAAAATAGTGCAGCTCTGTTTCATCGATGGGGGAAGTAGCTATCTTTCTTGCATGTCTTGAAACAATGACAGCAGAATGGGGCAAAGGAGGATTAAAAACATATTATAAAACTCGAAGCCTATTCCGTCCTGGCCCGGGGCTTTGCTTGCTGGCAGATTCTTGATTGCCCAGTTGACTTCAGCTGTACTGATCGGTTGATCCATGCGGTCCTTATGTTCCACAGCCACTTCGGCAGGTCGTTGAGAAAACTATCGTGATGTTATTATCGATATCTTATCTTCGAAACAACTCATTGTAGACGTCTGCAAACATTTCTTCAACTTTTGTTTGTCCTTCCGCCATGACATCACCTTTTCTTACTTTCAGAATTGTATTTTGTTTCCCCTCTTCTTCTTTCCAGCATCAAAAAAAAAAAAAAAATTGTCGGCGCCTCTTCTTCGTTTAACATACGAGTGCGGCTCCGAACTGCAGCACCATTTAGCTTTTCGTCCAGTAAATTGAGAAGTTGTGTTTTACATTCTTTTATCTCATCTTGAAAAACTCCAGGGTAGCTAAACTCGTGGAGCAAAATATTCTTCGCTTTTTGACGTAGCGGGGGGAGTGACCAAAAGAACGCCGCAAAGTTTCCTCCTTCCTGCGCGCGCTCAACTTCGCAACTTTTGACGAAAAATCCCCCGCGATCCCTAGGCGGTGTACGAGAGCACGAGACAGCGCGGGGAGGCGAGCGTTCACGCCGCTCGCTGTACGTCGTCTTTGGGCTCTCTAGCGCTGACAATCCCGTCATGCCTCGCCCAGGCGAGGAGCGAGAGCAGACGACGAGAGTTCGTCTGCTACGATGAGGCATTCGCACAGCGGAACTGAAAGAAAAAGTTGGTTTTCTGCTCGAAATCGCGTCCCGCGGGCCAGAAACTCAAACGCGAGCTTGATTTGTAAGCCTCTGATATTTCACGAAGAAAGGAATCGACGGCCCGTCTTTTATTTGCGAAATTTGAGTCGTTTTGTAGCCGTACAGACGCTGAAACCTACCAGTGTGTAATGAAAGGCCCAGGACAACCACAGGGGCCGCGAGATCTAGCATTATTTGTGTATGGGTGAAAAGTGCAACATTTTTCGACAAAGCTCCCACAGCAAAAACCTGCGACGGATTCACTCAGCGTCCGGGAAGGCTAAACATGGAGACGTTGCCCGAGACTCAAGCAAAGTCATATTTGAACGGCAGCTATCTCGCCCCGTCATATTTTGTTTTGAGAAAGCTCTCGTTCTCAATGCCAGGGAAATAAAAAGTCTTACGAAACGTATTGCTAGCTGTTCCAAAGAACTAGATTTAAGCCGTATCCTTTCAGTTATTCATTCACAATATTATGCTTAAAACGAAGCAAGCTCTTGCGCGTACAGTGCCATCAATTTCCTCAAGCGTATGCTGTTTTGTAGTCAACTGGTTTCGGAAACTTACGCCGTCTGCAGATATCTCTGACTGCCGAGTTGCTTAAGTGGAAGTCATCGCAAATGTAAGTCCCACGTTGCAGCAACCAACGTTTAAACGATGGCAGCGACTGCACTCTCGCATTCCCACCCATCACGTCGAACAAAAAGGCGCTAGTTTCGGTTTGAGGTTGGTACTTTTCTACAACATCTATGGCGACAGCATCAGTCTGCACTGGGTGCATTCGGCACGTTCGTTCGGGGCCTCTTCTCCGTGCAGCACTCGGCGGGTGTAATGCATTAGAACTCTCACAGTGCAAATCTGTATCGCGAATTGGGAGCCCGTCACTGGCCTCACCGGCGGCCATTGCTTGACGACAGGCAATATGCCGCGTCCTGTCTAGTTCTCCCTTCGTTTTCGTCCTTGTTGCTTTGGCCTTTTACATCATGAGGCAATACACGCAAGTCTAAGGAAGAAACATGCAAAAATTGGAAGCTTGTACGCGGTGCTCGAGGGCGAGCATTTTATGACGTGCTGCGATGATTATGTCGGGTTCTTGGAGATCAAATAGACATTCGTCAAGCGTTTGAACATCGATTAAAAAAAAAAATTGGCCGGAGCACGATTGACTTTACCGACGTCGCTTGCTTCGGTTGCTAAATAAATGGCACGTCGAGCGACTGAACGGCACGCTCCGAGTTTCAGTTTGTCACGGAAGCCCTCACAGGAGTTCAAAGAAAAAGCTTTCACCATGAAGCACTATGCACAAGCGGTCAAAACGATGCGAAAATCCCCAGTAAAGGCATTCTAACTTATCGTTTGCTGAGCTTTGATGACTCCGAAATCACGGATGACTCCACTATAACTCTCGGTAGCCCTTGTCTCATTAAACACATAACAGTTAACGCCCAACAAAGTAGCCCTGGACCCTCAACCACACAACATTTAGTTAAACAAGATTGGTAATCTAACGCGTTTAATATTCCTGCCCACAATATTAACTGTTATTTGCGGAAACATGATAGAAGTTTCATGGTAGTGAACAATTTACTAACGCAATAAAATTGAGTTGTGTCAAGCGATGACTGCCGGTGGTGCCGCTCGACCCCAGCAATACAGGCCTCTATCCACGATCTAGCCTCCTAAGAAGTCAGTGGTGCCAGTGCTATTATACATAAATCGTTTATTTGCATCGGTACTCCCATACCTGCCGGATGTAGGGACGAGGCGCAAAACCGTACATCCGGCCAATATTGAAGCCGGTTTTCGGACGATATTGCCTCGACACTCGCCAAGAAGCAACGTGCTGTTTCGGCGACTCGTTTGTGTAATTTATTCGTTCAGTCATAGTAATGGGTCCCGGGCCACTGTGTACACCCCAAAAAAGAAATGTACTGTGGTAATTACACCTTGAGGAGAAGCAGGCACGTAGCCAGATTTTCGGTTAAAGGGGGGGGGGGGGGGGGGGCGCCGATGACAAAGTGCTTTATGAGGGGGAGGGATAAGAAGAGGCCCCAGCAAAATGGAAAATTTCGGAGGGGGGGGGGGGGGGAAGGCCAGGCCTTATGCCCCCCCCCCCCCCCCTCCCCTTGGCTGCGTGCCTGACGAGAAGGGGTATTGTAGTTTTACATCTTTATAAAAAGGTGTAGGCATTATCATACGTTTTAAGAAACGTGTTTAAAAAATCACACATTTTTAAAGGTGTGAAGTTTACATTTTTTTTATAAGGTCCATCGCTACACTTATTAGGGTGTTAGTTATGGCACACCCCACTTACATGTTTAAAGGTGGGAAAATGCTTAATGCGTATATACCTCTAACGGAAGACAATCTCTTTCATGTGATTACATCGCGTGCCGATGAAACGATCTGTCGATGACACGTCGTTCGATGAACTGATTTGACCGCCAATGAGTGACGACTACCAGTAGAATTTCGGGGAAATAATTCTGCCGGCTGCCGGGAGACTCGACCCTACCCAAGAATTACCCCGGTTCATGTTTGTTTTCCAACATTCTGAATTGTATACCAGCTTATTAGTACCTCTTCGGATATTACAGAAAAAAATAAAATAAAAAAAAGCGATGGCAGCCGCAAAAACTCTGACAGCCCGGTTCACAGTCATGTGAGAGACTGACAGGTGCTCGTCAGTCGCCACCATGCCTTGAAAGCTACAGGTTCCGAAGAACCGGAGCGCGCAGAGAACTTGTTGTTCCACGGTCCGAGGCGGCGAACGAAGCTCGTCGCAGAGTAAACGCACAACGGCTTTGGATAGCCGGTACTGTCGCCGAAAGTCGTCGTCGGGGAGTTGAAAGGCGTCCCCAGTGGTGTCAGTAGCGACGCCGACGGTGGCGGAAGATAAGCTCGGCCGCAGCGTACGGCACCGCCATGTTGACAAAGTTTAACTTCGCCTCGATCCGAAGCGAAGATCTCGAGCTCAAACCGCGGCTCTCGCAAAGTTCGGAAACGTCACTTTGACGTCAGCGACAACTTCGACAAACGAGGTTTCTTGTTAACACAAACTTCGGAGGGATTTTGAGCGTCAGCAGGTCGCCTAGGGGCAATCTGCAAAGCATTGACTTTAGCTTGGCGTAGGGATGTAGGGACAAATGGGCGCTACGTCATCGGCGAAGCCGTTCAATCAGCGGGCTCCTCGCGCCCCTCACGCGCCGCACGCGCGCCTCGATGAACTTTGCTTTGAATGATTGACACCTCGCTCGGCGCGACGTCAGCGGCGCGAGAGTCCAATTAGCGCGTTCCGCAACTTTCGGACACAAAGTTGTGCTTGACGAGTTTAGCGACCCAGGGCTGTGTTCTTCGACAATTAGTGTCTTGGGGGACTGGAATAACGCCCTCTTCTCTCGCGTGCGCTCGAGCTGTCGCTTCTGTGACAAGTCAGTTGCGAGTTCCTTCAACTCCAGTTTGAAATTCTCCCCCATGCAGGCACCTATACTTTGTTTCACCTTATGATGTACCGCAGGAAAGGCTACAAGCGCGAGCTCCCTGCTCTGGGGCACATCTCGGCGGCACAAGCTCTCGTGACTCTTAAGAGCGACTGCCAACGCTATGAGCTCGCGCTTCTAGCCTTCGCTGCGGTACAACATAAGGTAAAACGAAGTATAGCGGAGTTTCATTGCCAAGTACCTCAATCTTTTTTTCACCATCGAAGCGAATTCTTCGTCTTGTAAAATGCTCATGTTCATTTTCCAGCTTCCAACACGCACCTTGCTGCGAGTTTTCGCTCCAGACTTGAGAGAAAAGGAAACCGGCGAATGATCAGAGAACGAGACCGCGTCAGCCTTGTACTCCTCCATCTGAGTCAGCATCTCGCTTGACAGTAAAGTCTGTCAAGGCGGCCGTGAGATGCTCCCTGCCAATGCGTGAAGCGAGGAGAAAATCTTTCAGCCTGCTTGTGACGTCGACCAGGTCAAACTGCTCTAACATGCTTTTCAGTTTAGTTGCACTCGAATCGCTTATTGTAGCGGGGTTAGAGCGGTCACGGTTAGATAACAAGCAGTTGAAGTCCCCGCCTAGAATGACGTTTCCAGGCGCGTCCAAGATTCGTATCAAAGACTTGAAAAAAAGAAAGCGTTCAGCAGCATCATTCGGTGCATAAACTTACACTTGACGGACTAGTTCATTTTTAACGAGGCAGTCAACTCTGCTGATGCGACCATCCGCGCCAAGCTCACAATCAACAACGGAAAAGCACTTTTTCTTTTTGACAAGCACCGCCGTTCCTCCAGACGCATTGCCAAGAGTCAATGTGTGAAAACACCAAATCACGTGTCCGAAGTGCTCCACGAAGTCTTTTTCCTGCTCATGCGTGGAGATCCTTGTTTTCTGAATAAAAGCAATATCTATGCTTTTTTCTAGCAGCAGGCTGAGTAGCCATCCCTTACGTTTCCTTGCAACAGTAATAACAATGTTAAAGGTTGCAATATTTAATGAATTCGAGTTTCTAGTCATTCAATAAAGCGTTGGAGTTGGACATTTTGTATGCACGGTCTTTGAAACTTTATGTTTCTCGGCACAAGTTCGCCGCATTCAACGTTCCCTTTAGGTTTTATTATTGAAGTTCGTGTTTTTATTGGTGACAATATTCCGAGTCTTGTGCCGTCCTCACAGGTTACCGGAGACAAGATGAAAGAAGGAAAAGTCCAAGAAACTGGTAGACACTGGACGGCCAGTCCTCGATAGAGATCACTACGCAAGTGTCGCTTCACCGGGTTACAACCCTTGACCCCTCTTGTGGCTTAAAATAATCGTTACAATTAATCTAAAGCTTTATTTTAAATCGCAGGAAACGGTGTTTCGTCTCTCAGAAATGCTAAATAAAGACTGCAACATAGCAAAACTATGTCGCCTGGGGTTCCCGTCGCCATTTTTAAAGGTCACGAAGTCGCATTTTCGGATCTCTAACTATCCCCATAGCCTCCTCTATACTTACGAAGCCTGGCAGTTCGACGACGGAGCCATAGAGTGCCCAGTCGCAGATTTGGAGCGCGAGGATCTGGTAGCGCAGAGCGTTTCTCGGGAAGCCTGTAGTCAGCGCACAGCTTTCGCACAGCGGCAGTGCGAGGAACGCGAGGAGCACGAGTGGACATTTCATCGCTCGGTTCAAGTGTGTTTAGGCGTCTCGCCGCAGCGGGACGCCCATTACATGCCTCTCCGAAAGCCCCTCGATGTGTTTGCGTTTGTCTTGCAAGTAGCGTCAAATGCGCGAGTGCACGAGGCCCATGTCTCGAGCGGCCCTTGGAAGCAAATGGCGGCGCGGCACTGAAATGAGCGGGCCTTGGAAGCGAATGGCGGCGGAGCACCCGCTCATGGCACGTGTGTCGCGCGCTTCCACAACAATGGTTGGCGGTACTTGTAATAAAACGCTTTTATCAAGGGGCTTTAGCCTCTCCTAGAGTGCCTTCATACACACGCGCGCTTTTGCTTGAGTGGTGACATCTCAGCCATTTTTTCGCCCAATCGTTTTTTTAATGCATTTTGAAGTGCGTGCAGTCTGGTGTTACTCTGCTCGGGCGCGTACCTTTGGCTAATGCATAGACGCCATTTTACCGCCCAAGTCACGCACCAAGGGCGCGAGAGCGTCACGCGCTGGCACATTCAGGGCAACAATGAATGCCTTCACCCTCAGACAGACAGACAGACATGTAGGCACCCTAGCCTCTCCTCTAATCCTTTGTCTGCCGCTCTACCTTTTCACATTCGGCGGCAGCGTCTCGTGGCGATCTGCCAGGCTGCGCTTGCTCTACCCTAACTGCCAATATGGCGGTGCTCACAAGAAAATCAGGGAACGGAGTGTGGCTACTCTAAGTTTAGAATATTTAGTAGTTCTAGTGTTTGACAGACAGATTTACTTGTGAGGGACAAAAACGAATTAACATCGAAAAGCAGCAAACATATGTTCCGGAATGATTGTGTCCTTTCTCATGACGTCATCGTTGGTGGGTCCCCGACCCGCCCCAATCGGCAGACACGCCAAGCAGGCCTTGTCCTCTCGGAGGTATTGGTCATCTTACCGTAAAGCCGTGGTCATATGCAGAAATGAAACCGCTTGTTTGTTCTCGGGATCTAATCAATTTAGTAGGGTAAAAAAAGGAACTTTCAAAATGAATCGTTGCCTGCTTTTCCTCGGTCGTTTCGTTTTTCACCCCCTAGATTTTATTGCATCTGTCCCTCCTGCCTGGAGCGGAGGACTTGCCGACCGAGCTCGACGCCCTCCATGGCTTCCATGCCCTGCATTCTCTTTCTTCGCCGTCTGGCTGCGAGCCGCAGAGTGCGTGCGGTCCGATAAACGCGAATGAGCGAGGATCCGTGAAAGGGAAGTGAATAGAGGCGGAGATGTTATCTGCTCGCCGATTCATTAAAGTACCGGCAGTGAAAAAAGAGAGAAAGAGTGTGTAAGAGATGAACAAAAAGAACAGATAAATAAAAAAAAGGTCGAACCCAATATGCTCCTGTGATGAAATAAAAGTAATGTAAGAACTCTAATTTTGACGGTGTTGGGGGGTAGTGTAGCTTTGAGGGCGCAATGATTTCACTTGATTTTCGCAAGGTAATGACGTCACGAGAGGGAACCATGGCAGGACGCCACCAAAACGTCTCGCCGCTAATAGTGCCAGTATATGCCTTTGGAAAAAGGAAATATTTTGCCCCAATTACCATGGCAGACACCCGAAGAATTCGCAGATAAATATTCGTTGATAACGTTATCTCGAAAGCAAATAAAAAAACACTCGTCATTTTTCAATAGATATGTATTGTAGCATCGGCAAAAGCTGCCGACTACAAATCCGCCAGTTTGGCGCCGACGCTCGTGAACTGCCGCGAGCCGAGGTCAGGGAGCACGAGAGCGGCGTTGGCTCGAGAAAAAAAGATTCGATTCTTGCCTGACGAACGGACCAGCCCATGTTTTGATCGCCTTCGCGACAAGTGGTGACCCGGACGTGATCCCGGTGATTTTTTTTTTTTCGGCATCACCTCCCGCAACCAGCAATGGACGCAGCCGATCGTTCTGCAGCAGCGAACGGAGATCCCGGGCAATCCCAAGGCTCCACCGTACCCAGGCAACAATCACTCGCTGGCGTTCACTTCAAACTGCCACCATTCTGGACGAAAAATCCCCGAGTATGGTTCGCCCAGGTCGAGGCCCAATTTCAAGTTCACCGCATCACATCGTCGCTAACCAAGTACTTTCACATCGTGTCGTCACTCCCACCCGAAGTGGCCGATGAACTCGATGATGTCCTGGCTGCTCAGCCGACAACGGAACCCTACGAAAATCTTAAAGCAACGATTCTCGCTCGCAAGACAACGTCAGAGCGCGCTCGACTACAGCAACTGCTTACGATCGAAGAACTCGGCGACCGTAGGCCTTCTCAGATGCTGCACCGTATGCGGCAGCTGCTGGGTGATCAGGCGGCTGATTCCAATAGCCCCCTTCTGCGAGAACTTTTTCTACAGCGACTGCCACAGAACATGGTTGCTGTATTGGCCGCGACGGACATCATGAATCTGGACAAGTTGGCTGAAACAGCAGACCACATTGCGGACTATTCAGCCCCCAGCGGCGTTGCTGCCGTGTCGACCCCTTCGACGCCTTCAAGCTCTTCGCACGAAGCACTCCACGCGCGCCTGGAAGAACGGCTCGACGAGATAGTGGACACCCTTGCTGCGATGCGAGTACCTGGTCCTCCTCGTCGTCCATCTTCACAGAAACGGCACCCAAGCCGCCGTCCACGCTCTCCTTCTCCGCCTTATTCTCGTGGAACAGCCTGCTGGTATCACCGCACATTCGGCAGCGATGCGCGAATGTGCCACAGGCCATGTTCCTGGTCGGGAAACGAGAAGATCGGTCACTGACGGCGGCGTGTGACAACGGTCAGCGAGAAAGTCGCCTATTCTACGTCGTTGACAGGACGGCAGGCCACCGTTTTCTAGTGGACACTGGAGCTGAAGTCAGCGTAGTTCCAGCCTCACTTGCTGACCGACGGTGCGCTCCGCAAACCTCGCCGCTCCAAGCAGTCAACAACTCAGCAATTGCGACGTATGGTCAGCGCTCTTTGACCATTGACCTAGGCTTACGACGAACCTTCCGCTGGGTTTTCATTGTTGCCGACATTCGCCTGGCCATTCTTGGAGCAGACTTCCTCACTTATTACAACTTGAGGGTAAGTTTGCGTTATCGTCGTCTCATCGATGACACCACTCGGTTGTCAATTCAGGGTATTCAGTCAACGATGACAGGCACTAACATACGCCTTGTCCGTGGCCAGGGTACAAAGTACGCGGCTATTCTCGCGGAATTTCCGACAATCACAGAACCTACAAACCTAGCAACGCCGGTGAAACACGGTGTAACTCACCACATCATCACCTCGGGTCCTCCAGTCTTTTCCCGGCCCCGTCGGCTCGTGGGAGATCGTCTCGAAATTGCGCGACGTGAGTTCGATCACATGCTGCAGCTGGCGATCATCCGTCCCTCAGCTAGCAACTGGTCCTCTCCGTTACATATGGTCCCAAAAAAAGATGCTGGGGACTGGCGTCCATGCGGGGACTACCGCGCGCTAAATACCAACACAGTTCCTGATCAATATCCCCTCCCTCACATACATGACTTCTCCGTTAACCTTGCTGGAACCACCATCTTTAGCAAGATCGATTTGACCAGGGCGTATCACCAGATTCCCGTAGAACCTGCGGACATTCCAAAAACGGCAATCACAACACCGTTCGGCCTTTTCGAATATGTCCGAATGCCGTTTGGATTGAAGAACTCCGCACAGTCCTTCCAGCGCTTCATCAACGACGTCACGCGAGGTTTTCACTTTGTATTCGCTTACCTCGATGATCTGCTTGTAGCAAGTCAATCTCCAGCGGAGCATGAAAGCCACTTACGACTCCTTTTCGGCCGACTGCAGGAGTACGGCCTAGTTATCAACCCTAAGAAGTGTGTTTTTGGTGTCGACGACATCGAATTTCTAGGGCATCGCGTGACAGCCGATGGCATACGACCATTGGATACGAAGGTCCACGCCGTCCGGGATTTCCCAACACCAACATCGCTACGCAAACTTCGGGAATCCCTCGGGCTCCTTAACTTCCACCGTCGATTTGTGCCGAAGTGCGCGCAACTCTTACAACCACTCACCGACCTGCTAAAGACGAAGAAAGGTCCGTCTACCCCCATCGCGTGGAATGACGAGGCCGCAACGGCCTTCTCTGCGGCCAAGCAGGCCCTAGTAGACGCAACGCTGCTACATCACTACACACCTGGTGCTCCAACACGCCTCACCACAGACGCCTCCAGTACAGCCGTCGGAGCAGTCCTTCAACAGCTTCAAAACAAAGAATGGTGTCCTCTTGGGTTCTTCTCGCAGAAGCTAAAGCCTCCTGAGACCAGGTACAGCACGTTCGGACGCGAACGTGCTGTACCTGCGCGACTACAGGCGCGCAGGCACCCGGAGGTCGCGCAGGGCGCGACTACCGGGTGAATTCTTTTCCCCGGCGTCAACAGCAACGACTCCACAAGGCACCTATGTGGAAGAGCTACGCCTGTTGTTCCAGGATGTACAACCGACTTCACCTCGCTTGCCCAAAGACCGCAATGTCTTTGTCAGCCAAGACCTAAGAAACGCCACACACGTGTTTGTGCGCCGTGACATCGTACGCAAGTGCTTAACACCGGCTTACGACGGCCCTTATAAAGTCATCGATCGGAAAGAAAAACACATAACCATTGACGTCAACGGACGTCATGACGTAGTGGCAATGGATCGTTTGAAACCGGCCTATCTCAACGATGACAGTACATCGTCCCCACCCTCGACCGCGAGCGTAGCGACGCCAACACCTCATCGGTCACGCCGACTACCGTGAAGACAGTGATCCACGTGTTTTGACAGGACTGCTGTCGACCATAGCTCATTTCGAACTTCCCCAAACACTCCAGTCAAGTTTCACCACAACGTGAACCACACGCCCAGCCATTTGCACCACGCCCTAGTACCGCTGCTAGGGACAAGTCCCGATGACCATACAGTCCTCTTAGGACACTCTGTACGCTTTCATTTGTCATCCAGACATCGGTTTTTTTTTTTTTTTACTCCCTTTCCTTCTTCGAGGGGGAGCCCTGTAGCATCGGCAAAAGCTACCGACTACAAATCCGCCAGTTTGGCGCCGACGCTCGTGAACTGCCGCGAGCCGAGGTCAGGGAGCACGAGAGCGGCGTTGGCTCGAGAAAAAAAGATTCGATTCTTGCCTGACGAACGGACCAGCCCATGTTTTGATCGCCTTCGCGACATGTATTAAAAAATATACTTTAGTATAACGTTAACCATAAGAAGATTTTCTTCCTAGTTCAACAATTAAAACAAACTATAACCAAGTGCACGAGATAGCTGGCGAACTAAGAATATCACGCGGGATTTCTTCCGTGTCCCTAAGGCGTGCTCCAGCGTGGAATGGCGCATCAGCCTTTAACGTCGGACAACTTCAAATAGGAGGCGATCACGTATAAGCAGTACGCGTTGAGTTCGTCAAGCTGCGCGGTGAGCGCCGTCCTCCTCTGCGGCCTCAGGCGAACCAGCTCGCCCTTGACCACACCTGTGATCACAAAGTAGTTCTCCAGGATGTACTTGTTCGCTTCTCGGACGAGTGAATCAGCGGAAAACGTTGACAACACTTCGGGACGGAGAGAAAGCTCGTGCACGAAGTAGTCGCTCCGCCGATATAGCTGGAAGGCTGCCGCAGAGCTCTTGTCCGTCGCAATCTTGAGGACGAACTGGAGTGCGCGGCTCAGGAGGCCGCAGTTCCTTCGCAGACATTGGCTGACACTGAATCCAGCGACGCTAGACGCGGGATAGACAACGGACAGCTTCTGAAGAACTTGATTGGAATGCAGGCCACCCACCAGGGTTACAAGGGCGAGTTCGTCCACGGGAGCAGCGTCTAGGATCAAAACGCTGAGCGTGCTGTTCTCCACAAGCATCGTGGCAATCGTTCTGCAGAGGCTGACACCGAGTTTGTTAGAACAGTCGCGGAACCTCCAGATGCTTGAGTTGGACGCCAGGCCGCGCACGAGCCACGTCAGGGACGTGTTGCGAACCTTGTCCGTGACAGTTACCGAGCGGATGGTTGTCGTGACGCGAATTAGGTTCGCCAAGGCCATGAGACTCCTCAAGCTCAAGACGCTGTCGATTTCGAATGTTCGCACCGATCGGTTGGAGGCCAGGGCGCCGAACAGAAGACTCGTGTCCAGTGCGAAGGTCTGGATAGAAAGGTCTCGAAGCGTTTCGTGGCATCGCAGCTTTTGCAAGAGTGTATGCATCGAGCAGGGGTACACCACGGACAATTTGATGCCTTCAAGCGGTCAGCTGAGCGCCAAGGATTCGACGAATTCGTTGAATGGCGCCGTTGACCTGAGGCAGCAACCTGGCGTGGCATGAAAGTGCTTCAGCGTCTTGTTGGAGGCGACGAGGCGCGCAAACGCCACAACCGCTTTTTCAGTGAACAGGACCAGTCAATGAACAGCTCCAGGAGCGTCCGGTTGTTCGTGAGTGAATCAGCGATTGCCACTATACCATTGCTGCGAATGAAACTTCTGCATATGTCGAGTGTCCGAAGCGTTTTGTTGGACTGGAGCATCCGAGCGAGGAAAACGGCACCGCTGTTATCTAGCTGGTTGCACTGCAGATCGAGGTAGGCCAAGGTGGTGTTTAGCTCAATGGACGAGGCGATGGCTTGAGCACCTGTGGGACCAATGGAGTTCCCGCCTATCATGAGGAGCTCGAGTGTGCTGTTCGCCGCAAGAGCTTGACCAATTGCAACAGCGCCTTTGTCATTTATCTTCGTCGTGAAGAGGCTCACACTCAGCAACGTCTTGTTGGTCCTCAGCAACTTGGTGAAGCGCTGCGCTCCTCGTACGCCGACCATATTGGAATCGAGCTTCAGGCATTTGATGGTCTTGGAAGTCTCGATGACCTTGAGCAAAGCGAGGCTGTCCTGGCCCCTCAGCCGATTGTCGGAAAGATCGAGGTCTGTGAGTCGCCTGTTTGCTCGATCAATGCTCCGAACCAACGCCGTCATTTCGGTGGCACCGAAACAATTGTGGCGAAGTTTTATTCGGGTGGGATCTCCTCGGAGCATGACATGAACAAGCTGACAGAGTTGGGGCTTATTCATTCGACGTCCGTCGAGCGCAATTTGCGAGATGTCAGCGTTGGGGTGGACCTGACTCAGCAGTTGGCTCTCGTCGTCGAACAGTTCGCCCGTGTAGCTGAGCTCGACTTCCTGAACACAGCTGTGATTGTTCAGCTGCCGCTTCATCAGAAAAACGTTCGAAGCGTCAGCTTGCCCGCAGCATTCTCTAGAAGTTCGATGCCGACAGGGTGCAGGAGACTGTTCCAAATGCCAAGGTTCTTGGCGATCCAGCAGTGCTGTTGCCGAAATCCCACGATCAACGAAGACGTAGAACTTTGAATATTTGTGCAGGGAGCATTCACGTCTAGGAACCGTTCCCTGAAGTATGACTCCAGGTCGGGAATGCTTGTCGGTCTCCGCGAATCTTGTAGACTCGACGAACGTTTACGCTTTCGAGGCGGCAGCATGTCTCGCGACGTTCGTGCGGCCGTTCTGAGTTCGAAAACTACACTGTTAGCAAGTGCCGTGTATTTGGTGAATATTTGGGGTGAAAAACACGCTATTTACACAAATTACCATAAATTTACACGATGAGTAACGGATAATACGTTCAGATATCATGCGAGGTTGTAAAAAACGTGTTTTGGTTCGGTCATACACGCATAACCGTGTAGCCGACCTCGATAACACGCATCGCCTCCGGCGACGACCGCGGCATTGCCGGCTATCGAAGCACCGGAATGCTTGGGGACACACTTAGAAAGGACCGTCGAGACAAATGCCGCGGAAAGAAACATGTCTCGGAAACAGATATGCACCAAAAGCAATTACGCCATGTCGCGGGACGTTGGCGAAACCCGCGCTTACCGTGGCTCGCCGCCATTTTCTGGTCGATGGCAATACGGCTTCCCTCATGTCGCCCATGTTTGCATTTAGTTTAGGGCTCTTGATAATAGTTTCTTACACACCACAAACAAAGTCATGGGTCCAATTATTCGTTAAAAACAGTTAAAATGGATATAAAAAGCGTGTCTTCGATGTGAACACGTGACATTGCAGTTGGTTTCGTTTTTGCTTCATCCTTCAACTGCTTCAACTGCAAGCGATCTGGCCGATCTAACGTCGATGTACGGTGGAAGCAAGAGCCGGTTGGCTTTCGTTCTTTTTGTTTGACCCGAGAAATTTCTGGCAGCCGCTATTGTTTTGGTTTGACGGGACGCGAGAAGCTTCGCATAGAGCTTCGCAGTTTGCGAGCACATAGTGAAGACGTGACCGGAGAAGTGCCCCTGTGTCGTTCCCGGAAGACGGAAAGTACCATTCGTCGTGTGTGCTTTGAAAGCGAGGGGAGTCACAGGGTCCACGAGTGCGCAACCACAAGCCAAGGTTCACGACAGCGCTGCGTTCTTCGGCGATCTCGTTCTGTTTGGGGCAACACGGCGATGCGAGAAAGGGCCGAAACGTTCGTGGTGTGTGGTGCGGTGCTTGTAGGTAGAAACCCGCACTAACGCGGAGCTCATATTGGTTGTTGTGGGGTTGCGTTTGATGGGTTTAGCCCCGTCGTCGTCAGCTGATCCGGTCCAGCTGGTCGGGGAGGACGCAGCGAGCGTTCTTAAAAGTAAATCTTCCTTCGTTCCGTTTCAAAATGTGGAAGATTCCCGACGCATACCGTGAGTAAAGTGCTGCGGAAGTTTTCAACAAAATTACGTCGTTTGAATTGAACAAGGGACTTCGGATAGTTTCCCTAAATCTGCCGTTTCTATGCTTCGTGTCGTTAGACTGCATTTGCACAGCGACGTGTTCGCACAGCGACGCACCGCTCGATTCGGTCCCGCAAACGACCGGTTATACAGAATTCCAGGGAAACTTAAGTCACCACCGATGTTTTCCTGTAAATCTCGTGTGACTCGTGTGAGTTTGTTGCGCTCATCATGCGGTGTGAATAAACTAGGGCAAGATTTTCTACCTGCCCACAAATGCATGAACTGAGACCAATTTTTTACGTAGAGAACATAGTGGTTTTTCTTTACATTGGGAAGAGGCCCGAATGTGTCTCTTTTCCCTCTGGCACTGCCCCAAGTTTCAAGTGGCAGTTTCAGTAGACATACCTACTAACAGGTACAAACTGCTCTAAAGCAGGTAAAAGACTGGGAAGCCAGGACGGTGCGGACACCGTGTTTTGCGCTTCTCGCAAGGTGACTGATGCTTTTGCGAGGTATGCGGAATATGCAAACGATTTTGTTATGCCCTTCGTTTCCGTCTCCAGAAAAAAGAATAAGATTATTTACAAATTTAGGCGCAATCACAAGCCAAGATTTACGATAACAGTGCGTTCGCTTCGGTGGTCCGTGTAGTGGTATTATACGCTGCTTTCTGCAACACCGCGTCATGACGAAGAGCTGGAACGGTCACGGTCTGTGCTGGGCTAGCGGTTGACAGAAACCCGCATCGCCCGCATCGGCACCGAGTGCACTTGGGCTGTTAATGCTCGAGCCTTTCATACGCGGCTTGTCGCCAGCTGATCCTGCTGCTCGACGGTGAGGAAGCGGCGAGTGTGACCTCTGAAGTAAATGTAAATCCTCGTTCATCCAGTTATCCAGTGCCAAAGTCTGGAAGATGTCCAACGTGTACTGGGGGCGGGAACTACGAGCGTTTTGCCTTGCTTTTATAACCGCAACCAGAGCAGCGAGATAATTGCCTTGCGTACTCCAAAATGACGCAAGCAATAAGTTTCAAGAGGTCGAGTACGTCACCGCGGATGTAGGCGAGACTGTGCACTGTTTAAACGTTGCAGTATCCACGAGTGCTACCAGAAAAACGACGTCAACAGAGAAGGAGCTCGCGATTTTAGCATAATGCAGTGCCACGGGCTCGTGAATTTTCAATGTGGCTATATAGAAATATTTAAAAAAAAAAAAAAAAAAAAAAAAAAAAAAAACGCATCAGCGCCACATTAATGATCACGAATAACACCCGTCACAAACTCCCAAGCCTCACCGCTTCGCTCGACACCAACACGACATACGACAACAATCTGCATCAAAACGCCCCAAAAGTGAAGGCGTCTGCTCCCGTACGCGTACAACAACTAGCGGAAGTGAAGTGTTGGGCGGATGTCCTTCACAATAATATATATAAAAAATGCCTTGCACAAGTATAATTTCCATTGATTATTGAATACGTACTGATAAAATCCCAATCATTTGTTTTTCTATCTGATTCAAGCGAGTCGGACTGCTCATAACACTGGTCGAGCATGAAAATAACAAAAATTTGAACTTTTTCATGGCCGGTTTAAGATTTATTGTTAGTACATCGTTGTTTTTCGCAAAGGACTAATTTTACAGATTTTGCCTCCATACTTTTTAAATGCAAACAGTTCTTACATACGGCTGTCCATTTTGCCATGTTTTGTGTCTTCTTCTATAAATCGGTAACGGTCAGCGACCAAAGAGCTCACCCGTACATGTCAAGCATATATACGCCGCGGGGAGAGTCCGTTGTTAGTAGGAAGTGTCGGTCGTAGTGTCCGTGTTGTGTTTTGTGTATGTGTCGCTGCTGTGTCCTATGTGGTGCTCGTGTTGTCTGTGATGTATGTAGGGTAGCAGTGTACTCGTGATAGTTCCCAGCGTATTAACCGACTCCTGCTTTTTTTTCATTGGTTGCTAGAAATCGCACTAGGTGGCGCAAGTTACCGTCCGATTACAAGAGTTTGCTTGAGCTATTTATCCATGTAAGTTCAATATTCTTTTTTTGTTTTTGTTTTTGTCTAGCGGTTTTGTCTAGGGATGTCGCGAACCACCCTAGGTTCGATTTCGAAAGGTTTCGATATTTGCGAAGCGAACTGAGGTTCGATTTCGAAAAATTTCGATATTTTCGTATCGACCGAGGTTCGATTTCGAAAAATTCGCAACTTTTGTCCACAGCAAAGTTTCGAATTCGAAAATTTCGAAGCTTTCACGGTTTCTAAAATTTCGAATTCGAATATTTCGAATATTTTTTTACTTCAGGTTCGATAAATCGAAGATTTCGAAATTCTTTGTAAAAAAAATTCGAAAACTTCGAACGCTTCGAATTTTTATAGACATAAAGTTCGAACAATTCGAAGATTTCGAATTTCTTTTGGCATAAAGTTCGAAAAGTTCGAAAGTTTCGATTCTCTTTTAACGCTAAATTAAAAAAAAACAAAAACCTTCGAAGATTTTGAATTTTTTTCTAATCCAAGTTTTCAAAGTTTGAAGTCCGATTTTCAAGTTTTTCTACAGTTTCAGTTTCAAATAACGTTTTCACGACTCACTGGTTTTCACAAAATCAAGTTTAGAAAAGTTAGGGTGTGATATCTAGATTCTGCGAAGTTGGTCAGGCAATTAAATGAGACACGAGTGTCCCGGACGTGCTAGAATATTTGCCAGTGCAGAATTGTGACCGCCAGCCCCGGGGGGTGGGGGGGGGGGTCTTTAACCTGCATCGCGCAGTAGTGATTGCACGAACACACTGTTTTACGAGACTCATCCAGTTCGAAACGGCCAGGGGCGAGCAGGAGGTTGAGGCTCAGAAAAACCTTGAAGCGACCTGGCAAACTACCTCGCCACCCCTTGCACGCTGGTAGTAATCCGATCCGGTGAAGTTTATAATTGTCCTGGAGGTTTATTTTCAGGGACGGAGGAATCGCCTCGCAAAAAGCACAAAAGCCGACACAACTCGAGGTCGAGGAGCGTTCTACCATACAAGTGTCGTCGGAAGAGGAAAAACGGGGGGAAAGAGGGTAGCGGGGGGGGGGGGGGGGGGGGGGGGGGCTTTAGCCTTTTTTTTCCCCTTGCAGGTATTTCGGACTGTTAAAGAAAACAATACGGGGAAAGAGGGCGTGGTCGAGCTTATTTTAATCTGAAATTATTTATGCATATGTATAGCTACTGTCGCTCTTCACTGCATAAAAGGTTGCGTAGATGGTCACTGTTAGAAACTCGTTGTCAGAAGGCACTGCTCGTCACATGCTTAGTGGTTCGGAAGCTCAAAGCTATGTCTTTTCGACCCAAACACCTGTGCCGATAGTAACAAAAGAAAAAAAAAAGAATAAATGCGGGAATAAAAAGCAGGAGAAAAAAAAAACTATCAAGAATTCGTCGGAAGTGTTCTATTCTTGCATATTCAGAGGTTCAGAACTTCGAAACAAGTTTCTTTTATTAAAATGTGTACAGGCTAAAAGAAACACGTCCCAGGAACGTGAAGCGAAAAAAAAAAAGTTTTCTTTTAATGACGTGCTGAACTTGAACACTACTAGAAATCTTCTGCAATGAGTTAATTTATTCCTTAACGTGAAAAAACAATAAATATATTATTTTGTATTCTGCAGATGGCAATGATATGTACTGTCTGTGGTGTTAATTTAAATGCGATACCTCAAACAACTTAGACGAAAATAAATATCAAGTTTAGGTCATAATTGCATGCAGATACATGTTCGGACATTTCTTCGAAACTCACGTTGAATAACAATAATCACATCTTCAGACGGCACTTACCTAGGCTATACATAGATCATTCTTAAAAAAGTATAACATATCTACCATAAATAGCTCCGGCTGCAGCTTGCTTCAAATCTGGCACAAACGATAATCGTCAAAAACCTGTCGTCCGTCCTCGCCCCTTCGGGGATTTATTTCTTTAAACCTAAGCATGCCAGAACATTGAAATAAATGACATTGTCTTTCGTAAGAAACGCAGCACCGCGTGTAAAAGTTTGAGAAAAAAAAATTACGAATGTACCCCACTACTTGAAATCAAATGAAACCGTCCGCCGGTCTTTCGAAGTTCGACGAACGTCGAACTTTTACCGTAAAAGTTCGAAGTTCGTCGAACTTCTGACTTTTCAGAATTCGAAAGTTCGAAACTTTTCGAATTTTCTTGATAAATAAGTCCGAAAGTTCGAAATTAATCGAATTTTTTGGTCAGTCAAGTTCGAAAGTTCGACAAGCATCGAACCTTGCAGCGCAATAAGTTCGAAAGTTCGAAAAAGATCGAATTTTTTAGCGTAATAAGTTCGACGGTTCGAAAAGCGTCGAACTTCTTAGCTTAACAAGTTCGAAAATTCGACCTCCGTCGAATTTTACGATATAGACAATTCGAAAAATCGAAATCTTTCGAACCTTTCGAACCGCTTGATTCGATCATCGAAACTTCGATTCGAAAAAAGTTCGCGGCATCCCTAGTTTTGTCGTAGCTGCCGACGCCACCGACCGCCGACGATGCACGTAGGTACCTTTGCACGTAGCTACGTCCGCCGCTCGGAGACTGTTTACTGTGCATAAAAGACATCGAACGAGAACGAACGCGTCCTGTATGCTTTCAGTTCGGCTGAAAGGCGCGGCTGGCTGGGCTCGTCCCTCGCCTGTTCTAGGCTGCTGGCCGCCATGTTTCATAAGGAACACGTTGAACCGTGCTTCTCGGAAGGCAAACGCGGTGTAGCGTGTTAACTTTACACAGCACCTCATGTGTAGACGAAAAACACAGATGGCTCCGTGTAAAACGAACACGTTTCGACGTGTCCGCTATGGGACAACGGTTTACACGTCTGGGCGTGTTATTTTTGCTAACAGTGTACTCCAAGACGCGAAGGTTGTGGAATGTAGCTCACTGCTTGTCCCGATGGAGGCGCGAGCCCTGGTGTTACCGAAGTTGTAAGCCAACGTTTGTGTAAGGCGATGTTGGGCTGATTGCCCCACTGCGGCTGTACAGTACCGTTCCACGCTCGTTCAGTCCCGCGTTCACGCCCGGTCCTCTTGCTTCTCCCACGCGACCGCTCTTCGTCGTTTTTATGGTTCTAAATTAAAAGCTCGCGAACAACGTTTGCTGTGGAACCGAGGAATGCAGGCTTGGCTAGCAGTCGTACACGGCACTGGCTACATTTCTCCACGCACTAGGGACGACTAACGTCACACTGTTTAAATATCCAGCGTCTTATTTTTTTTTTAAACCGGAGTGGTTAAACAAGTGTTCCACGGTGGCCTAATAATTTTGTTCATTTGACGTGCCGCAAGATGACGATTACCCTCTAATTTGTTGGCTGGTTCAATAAAAAAGGACAGAAAAGTTAGTAGCCCCTAGAGTCCGTTAAATAGCTTGAAATCAATAATACGTGTCGTGCTGTACTTCAAGAACTTAAACGGAAAGTAAATCTAGGTTAACGTAGAAATCCTCGTAGATCTGCTACGAGGATTCACCTGCCCCTATCGGCGACGAGTTGGCCTCACTTTCGAATTTGCACCTGCTGCTCACGTGGGCTATAGTTTGATTTTCGCAATGGACACTCTTAGAAAAAGGGGCAGCTATAGTCCTCGCTAAAGGGATGAACGGTCTTCTAACCTATGTTCCCATATGAAGAGAGAAACTTTCGTCCCTAAAGCAGGGGAGCAAAAGCTCCTCCGTCGCCTGCATCTCATTATGGCGGCCCCGAATCTAGCTCAATAAGGCTTAAGGAAGACGCTACGTCTCTTGTACGGGACGAGAGGAGCAGCCAATAACAGCGTAACACGAGCTTTCCGCGAACTGTGTTTATTTCCAAAGCAAGCAGGCAAAGAGACTTCCGTTCTAGAAGCAGTTACTCAGTCCCCTCATCGTCAGCACTGCGATGTCAAACGGAGACAACCGATACCCAGTTACTTCGCGCACTTTACGTCTTACCTTTGCTATACCTCGAGTCACAATTCGTTCGTCAACCGCACATCACGGAGGAGGGGTAAGCCAATTCGCGAAACCAAAAGCCGCTCTCAAAAGAACAAACTCGAAGCCACTGTTGCACGGTAACAAGAAATTGCGTAGCGTGAAAGAAGGTTAAATCACTTTCCACCAGATGGCAGGTTCAGCAGAGTAATTGCAAGTAGCTAGGCAAATGAGCAAAATGTAAGGGCGCAAACGAGCTGGTGTACATTGCACATGGTTGAAAAAAGCCCGAGACTGCGGGTAAACGACACAACACCAAAAAGTCTCTAACACAGCTGATATTTTTATTTTCCGAAACCTAGTTATATAGGCACTTCGATACAAAGGAAAAAAGGGGAGAGGGTGGAAACCCCAAAGAATGCCTCTTTTCACCAAAGTATCTTCTGACTAAACAACAAGGACAACGGACTCTGCGTCATGCACTTCCCTAATTTTTGACCTCTCGCTTCCCGACCACCAAACACACTAGTGACCCCCAAGCCTAGCAACACACATACAAAAAGGAAAGAATGACCCACCGTCCTTTCTACCCGGAAACCTACAAACATAAACCTTGAAGGTAAGAACTTTTCACAGCCTAAAAAAACGCCGAAGTTCGTTGTCCAACCCAAACGACGGCTTATTAACTGCGTTCCCGTGGCCTAATATTGTTAATGATTCTTTTATCAATCGCTTATGGTCATCTTTTTCCCGGAACTCTACTGAAGTTAAATCCCACAACGGTACACAGTTCCTACATTCGATCAGATGCTTTGACACTTCGGAGTACGGATCCTTTTTCGTTAGACAACGTTTGTGTTCCGTCAACCGCTCATTTATACACCGTTTAGTTTGTTTCGAGGTTGCTGGATATCCTCAGGAACATATTTTAAGGCAGTTGGTGTATACAATATCTCCAAAAAAGTCAATTCAGAAAAAACCCTAGACCTTCAAAGCGAGTAGTCCTTCCATTATTTTCATAGAATTTCTCACAACATCAAAGTGTTAGCCAGCAGGTTTAATGTTGGCACTGCCTTTTCTACAGATTATAGATTGAGCCGTTTGACCCTTTTTGCCTCGACTGTTTCAAGTTGCGCGATAAAACACAGAGAAAAGGATGTGAAATGTGCGTCTGCTGTCATTTGCAAGATAGCCTTTGATTGTGGCCTTTGTTATACTGGAGAAACTAAACGGTGTATAAATGAGCGGAGAAAAAAGACCCGTACTCCGAAGTGTCAAAACATCTGATCGAATATAGGAACTGTGTACCGTTGTGCGATTTCACTTCAGTGGAGTTGCGGTAAAAAGATGACCATAAGCGGTTGATAAAAGAGTCATTAACAATATTAGGTCACGGGAACGCAGGTAATAAGCCATCGTTGGGGTGACAACGAACTTCGGCGTTTTCTTAGGCTGTGAAAAGGTCTCACCTTCAAGGTTTATTTCTGTAGGTTTCCGGGTAGAAAGGACGATGAGTCGTTCTTTCCTTTTTGTATGTCTGTTGCTGGGCTTGGGGTTACAACTTACCAGTGAGTTTGGTGGACGGGAAGCGAGGGGTCAAAGAAAAGAGAAGTGCATGACGCAGAGTCCGTTGCCCTTGTTGTTTAGTCAGAAGATACGTTGGTGGAAAGAGGCCTTCGTTGGGGTTTTCACCCTCTTCCATATATTTTATTTTGTATCGAAGTGCCTATTTTTGGAAAATAAAAATTTCAGCTGTGTTAAAGACTTTTAAGTGTTTTGTCGTCTACCCGCAGTCTCGAGATTTTTTCAAACATAGCTTGGCTACTTGGCGCCAGGTAACGCGCTATTCATGTTCTACAAAAAAATAATTTTATTTGCTACGGCCACCACTGGGCTTCGGGATCTTCGGGAACCCTTATTGTACACACATTTTGACACATTACAAATATTACAAACACCAGCTGAACGTATACGTTGAGCGCGTACACATACAAACAGCAATACAAGAGCATGCGTACTCGATCACTGCTTCAGAGCTTTGCGTTTCCGTTTTTTATACTGGTCGTTTTAAACGTACGGAATTTCTCGGTGACCGGCTAATCAACAAATAATATTTCCAGCATGTTGCTTTATTTCCAGCAATGTCATACCTCTGAGAGTATTTTGAAGGGCTCAGGGGATGAATCTCCTAGTACAAAGTAAACGCTCATGCCGTAGTTATTCGAAAGTCAATAACTCAAGCCGCTCCACTGTGGTTCCAAGCCATGGGCTTGCTTGCAGCACGGCACGTCGTAGCCAGTATTTCTGTTGTAGAGTTTGTTTTTCTATTTATGCTGTTCGTCTGCGGCTGCAATTGTCGTCTTGAATTAATCTCTGAAGAGCGGATATTCACTCAGCTGGAAGGAGTGCTTTAAGGGCAGAGAAATCGCTTTTCAATCAACTTGATTGCAGTCAAAGCCGCGACTTGCGGCATGTGTTAATTGTACGAAGCTACGCCGTGGCGAGTTCGAAAACTTCTAGTGCTCATCCCAGCGCGCCACTTGGAGGGCAGTTTCTCCACGAAACGTAGTATATTTAAACAACAAAATAGAGGATTTTTTTTTTATTTTACTGCGCGATGGATGCTTATTTTATTCGAAATATTTATCTGGACATGTGGCGGCTATAGGGCTACAAGCGCGCCTTTTGTTATCTTTGACTGAAAACTGTAGCACGCATAAAACTCCAGAAAAGAATTAGCTCGGTAGATAAAAAGTTCGGATTTGCCTGAATAAAAATATTAATGCTGTACTTTTTTTTCCATTTGGTTTTATCTATGCACATTGTCTGACGTAGCTTTTCGAGCCTGAGCACAAGGTTTTCTACTATCACACCTCGTGCTCAGGCTCGTGTTGTCCATTTTATATCTTTTTTTATTAATTATTACGCAATTTGTGCAGGTTATATTGCGGCTTTTGCTTGTACTTAAGGCACCTTTAAGCCAGGGTCACACTGCTTATACATCATACAAAAGGCAGTCTGCCGACATCAGTTGATATCCGTGGTTCGAATGCCGCGTGCCAAGTTTCTCCTTGAACTTGTTGCCATCAGGCATTCGATGCACGGATCTCGCGGTGACTTATACCCGCGCCACACGGGCAACTCGAATGCCTTTTACAACGAATGACATTTGAGCGGACAGCCAATCAGTGCACGACAGTCCGGGCATAGCGCATTCCACGCTCGACAGATCGCGAGTCGATTCGTTGATCACACGAATGTCATTCGTTGTAAATGGCATTCGAGTTGCCCGTGTGGCACGGGTATTACCTCCGAATCTGTTTGCAGACGATCTTTTCTATTACGTATATGCAGCGTGACCCCGGCTTTAGGGCAACAATTAAAGGCTGGTTCACACTGCCCCGTTTTCTTACGTTACGTTACGAAAAGTCACCGAGAAATCTGTGCTTCGTATTAAGCGTGGCTACCGATTCAAGGAGGTAGCCTGGCACGCGACATTCGAGACACGAATGTTTCGGTAACTTAGACGTAACGTAAGAAAACGGTGATGTGTGGAAAGTTGAACCGAGCTCAACTCCTTACGTTACGTTACGACGAGCCTTGTGTCTTCGGTTGCCACGGTAACTCACCGTCCTAGCTCGTCGTCGCCGAAACATTCGTGTTTAGAGCCTCGCGTGCCAGGCTATGTCCTTGAATTGGTAACAATGCCTACTACGAAGCACAGATTTCCCGGTGACTTTTCGTAACGTAACGTAAGAAAACGGGGCAGTGTGAACGAGCCTTTAGGCGGTGATATACGACCACCTCGTAATTATTTCGTCATTTTTAATACACTTCGTGATAATTGTAGGTACTGATTCAAAAGGTGGGACGTTACCTGGTAAACGTCTAGTTTTTGGAGCATGTAGCACAAACCATCGCATCCCGTTATCCAGCTTGTGTTCTAACTTAATTGATATGCAAACAGACAATGGAATCTCAGGAAAAATAACTGCTTTATTTATAAATTCCAACTTTGTTTTAACCTGGTTTATTCGGTACTCCAACTCCCGAACCGGTTTATTTACGGATTCCAAGCCTTGTCTTTGTAGATTAGACACGAAGTTCTTTGCGATATAGTGGCTTCGAGCACAGTTTATTTCGATACGCTAACCCTGCCTATCATAGTCATGCCTATATGTTGGCCCAGGACTGGCCCTACACACTTCTCTATTACTATTCTAGAAGTTTTTGTGTCATGGTCATCACTTAATTTGCCGGGCCAGCTAGAGGGGGCACACCTCGAAATACTGCAAAATCAGTGCTGTTAACATTTTAATCACTCTGTGCTTTGTAAGATCTGGAACATCAATGTCAAGAGCTTTTTTGATAGTTGCCAGCAATGCCACATGAGAAGA
>NW_024609880.1:48400706-48684025 GCF_016920785.2 Ixodes scapularis | reverse complement strand
AGGAAGACTTCCGCATTCGGCACCGTCGCATACCTTTCGGCCGCCTCGAAGCGGCAAGGCGTGCACAGCGATTGCCGTCGGTGGAGCCACCGCCGAGGGAGGGGAAATGACGTAGCGTGCTCTGTCAACTTGCATGTAGATCTCTGAAATCCTGTAGATCTAGTTCGGTGGAGTTGGAGGCGCTCCAATGAGCGGGAGCTGCCAGAGATCTATGAGCGGAAGATGACCAAGTCGAGCCAGATCTGCAAGCGGAATATGTGCGCTCAAAATGGCGCGCTTTGGGAGCGCTTGAGAACTGTGAGGGGAATTCACCATAAGCAAAGTGATGAAGCCTAGATTCCAACATGGTCTCTTACGGGCGTGCCTGTCATACTGCCTGCAACTAATCTGTTTCTTCCAGGAAGGGTAGCGAGCCATCACCGAGGTGCTTTGTTGTTTTGTTTGGTTGCGTGCCTTCCTTCTATTCCTGTGGAAGGTGCTGTACTTGAAAGTGCTCCTCCGGTGTGCTTGTGCTGGGGTTTCCACTACTGTTGCAAGGGGAGTTAGAATGTTGTTGGAGGTCTGTTTGGGAGTGGTGACATGTCCAAGACAGTGAGCTGTGGCTGCGAGTCGACGGATATCCACGACCACCTGATCTCCAGTCTTTAAGACCAGTTTCGTTACATGCGAGTCATCAAAGGTGTACAGATCTTTGAGTGCGTACAATTATCCACCACTGAAAGCCGTGAGCACCAAAAGGATGATCATCATCTCGTAGAGGAGCCAGACTTTTGTTGCTTGCGAAATCCAGTCAGATTGGTGTGTTGGTTTGCTAATGCAAAAAAACTGCCATATAGGTTTCATGGATGTTTCGTCAGGGTAAAGTTAACCTGCCTGCGGTGAGTTGTACAGCCGGGTACAAAAGTCCCCAGGATGCGCGAGCTGCGACTGAAACGCATTGCTCTGCCATCTGCCGGCGGGTCGCCTGGTTTTGAGATCACACAAAGGCGCATGCGCGTTCTACTGTGCCCGCAAACGTGTGTTTTCCCGCTATTTTGTGGCAGGGCGCCTAACTCGGAATTGGGCGCGTGGTACTGCCTCGGAGATGGCGCTTGCGGCTGACGAGCATCTGCTGCACATTCCGAAACTGGAGATACCGCCTGCGACATTGCGCCGCATTTCGCCATGTCAGCTCACCTTGCTTTATAACCAGTCGAGTTTATCGCTCAGTTGAGCTGCCGTGACTTCTTGCTTTATAGGTGCCGTGTCAGTAAGCGCTATCTCCGAGCCCCTACCACGCGCCTGATTCCGAGTTAGGCGCCGCGCCGCAGACCAGCGGGAAAACACACATGTTTGCAGGCACAGTAGGACGCGCATGCGCTTTTGTGTAATCTCGAAACCAGCCAACCAGCCGGCAGATGGCACAGCAATGCGTTTCAGTCACAGCTCACCCGTCCTGGGGACTCTTGTCCCCGACTGTACAAGCACTAAGAAGAGCCATTCGATTTCTCTAACGAGCGATGCTCTGTAGTGATGAAAACAATCCAACCAGATGTGTGTGCAGCACGAAATTGTGTACATGACGACACGCCACCAAAACCGGATTGACTGGCCGTGATCTTGTAAACATCAAGCCTAGCTGGCCTGCGGGATGTCGACCATTCTGCTCTCAGTGGCGGCTCCTGGACCCACCCTTATGCGAGGTAGTTGGGCATGTCTAAACGTTTGTATCCTTTCGATTGCTTGTGCGTAGCAAAGCTGGTCTTTAAAGGGGCCACGAAACGATTTTCGGACTTCGGCCAAATAACTCCGGCAGTTGTTCTGCTCCTCAGCTGTACACCGCCTTCGGATCGCTCGATTTATGATGTGCCATGAGGGCACATTGGGGAAACCGGAGAAAACCGACTTGGGCGTCGAAGGTCAGGCTCGTCAGTCGCCGGCCAACAGCAAAGTGGGAAGCGGGGAGGGAACACTTTCATTGACTTCGGGTAGATGGCACCACTCAATATAATACAGCAGCTGTGACCTGCCGCTCGGAAGCTAGCGAACCGCCTCAAAAGTCATGTTGATGTTGCCGGGCAATGAGCGAGCACTCTGCGTGGCGTCTCAAATGTTGCCCTTGCGTGCAGACACAAAAATAATGCGATATCCACAATGCAACGGTTGTGAATTTCATGTGAACTCATCCTTTCGGAGGTTCATAAACCTGTCCCGTGTCACTGTAGGTAAGCAGGCAGGCCTCCAGCACCCGCTCGTCACCTCCCGTTGTGCTTTGGCTGCACAGGCTCTAGGCCCCATCATGCTCCAAGCTTACGAGATTCCAAAGCATTCTTGAAGGCAATAAGCTTGTGCCGTAGATGGGACAACTGCAAGGCCATGCTGCCGTTCGGGTGCTATTACTAACTATAGCGAACACAGCAAGCGACTATGGCCCATGTGTCTGCTACAGCAATAAATATGGGGCTTAGGAGTGCTGTCACTTGCACCGCTTTGGCTATCTAATTGTATCATTGTCTAGCATTGGTTGTATTAGCTGTGCAAAGTAGGTCGATGGAGCTGTTGGCACAGCTTGTACCATTGAAGCCAAAGCAAGCAGCTGCAACTCTTATTTTTGTGGTGACACCTGTCAATGGCTATACATCATTCAACTTGGGGCTTTCAGGGTGGCGTCATGTTGTCCGATTGCCGTGCTGTCTATGTGCATCTGGGCAATTTCACGGAATTCGGCAGGGCGAACGAAGGAGAGGGCACGAGCCAAGTGCGGGCATTTCGCCATTTTCAGCTGTACCTTGTGGTGGGCTGTACTAAACATCTAGCGGCCCCCTCCTTACTGCTTGTGTGATGCTGTTCGTTTGTGCAGCGCATGAATGGCTGTTTTGGGCTCGGTATGTTGTCTGCTGCTCCTTTCATGCGTTAATCACCTAGCATAGGTATTCCATTATTACGTCCAGAGAAATTTCACCTACTGGCGGCACTGCCTCCGGCTACTACGTCTATTGCACGAGAGACTAATATGGTTCCGATTTCATACTTTGCAAAACTCATAGTTGGTTCCCTCGATCCTTGACGCAAATGCACGATTGTTCTTACATACGAACCTAGAGACAGCTTAAGATTTATCGCGCTTTCAATTGTGCTGATACCAGCCATAGATGTCGACTATACTCGGTCTCGCAGGGTGTGCGCAGCAAAGACGAAGGCGAGGGCACGGGGGCATAGGACTGCAGTGAGCTTTGTTTGCATGAGCACTTGCGCAAGAATGGCACGTTTGAAAGCAACGTGCTCGTGCCTTTGCACCTGCTGCAGACAACTTGTGGGATGGAGCATAGGCAATGAGACCACCGGATAAACGCCAATCTAGAGCAGTGCCGCTCCATGGAAGTTTGGTGCGTCCACCTGAACGCAACTGCGAAGCCGTGGCTGTCATGGCCGGTCCTGGGGCGTCTCAGAGGGCCAAGTAGTGACGTGCTGTCATCGCCAAGTGGCAAAGCCAATAATCGCGCCAGCCTGGAAGTAGCGTGGCCTGTGGTCTGTGGGATACGAAGCAAGCGACGTAACAAATGAACTCTTCTCCGACTGCAACTTGTCGAGCGCCTGCCAGGGTGGGTTGTTTGGAGCAAAAAATATGGCCATCCACTCGAATTACAAATGTGCGATTGTTATTTACGGATATAATTGATCACATCCAACTTACTTCTGAACGTACCAAGCGTTCTGTCCCATGTGCCACATCTAAAAGGCAGGTATGTGACTTATATGTCCCCCCGCCCTCTCTTCTGTATACACAAACTCGGCTCTGTTACGTCACACCGCGGTGGTGGCGTGTGGGGCGCACTTTCGGACTGGGGCTGTGGGCAAAAGTACCCCATGTGAGACGTGTATTCCTGCATTGTTTTGAAAGGAACCGGACAAAAACCTGCTCTCTCGTCAGAACTCTGCGACTGGGCCTGTACCAAAAGAGTCGAGAAAGCTTTGAAGGTCAGTATTCTTGTGCTCGGTTCGTCCGAGAACGTGGATATGTGCCGTTGAGAGGGAAAACCAGACGCCGCCGGACCACGATTGCTTGGGCGGGAAGCACTCTGGGTTGAGTTCACGGATACTTGTGGTCATCAGATTTATTTGATGAACATGAACGCCAGAAAACCGTCAAGTTGTACGAATCACCTGCGGACTACGCTGAGTGCGTCTTCAGGTTAAGCGGCCGCCTGATCGTTCGCACTGTTGTGTGCTCTTTCAAACGTTTCTGCTTGTCATCTCCTCTTTTAGACGACACCGGCCCGTAGACCGAATGTTGGCCTGGTACTTGTGATAAGAAGTGCAGGCCTCAAGAGACTGAAGTCTGAAGGTTGTTAAGCAGGCTCGATATAGACAGTAGGTACAAGGAGATGTTGATCATTGTTACCAGTGGGCGTCACTGACTTGTTATGCCTGGTTCACTTGGTCTGATTGTGCTTGCGATTTTCAGTATTGACGTCGACCATTTCAGTTATGGTTCATGCTTTTGCAGCCCCAGCGACGTTGCAACTGAAAATTGCGAGCAAAATCTTATCATGCGAATCAGGCTTAAGCATGCATTCTGCGGCGTCCGCGCGGAATGAATCGCTGCATGTCGCATTATTCACGCAAAGTTTTGCGGTGTAACGAGCCCCGGTAATTTCGTTAAGGCCGCTCAAGTAGTCAGACATTGCCAGGAAGACGTAGAATCAACGATTCGAACGCGAAAAAGGGCAGGGGGACTCACACCGACGCCAACAACATCGCATTTCAATGGTTTGTTTATGGGCGACGGCAAGCTTCTTGCCCACACTCCATCGTGCATGCGCGGCGCCGGTGGCGTCCGCTAGGGGCGCTCCGGTTTGTTTGTAAACATGAGTTGGTGTATAACGCTGCCACAAATATCAACAATAATGTAAGCACCCTTGTTTTTTTTTTTCTGGAAGGCTTAGCAAGCACTGGGTTTGAGGCGGCGGATTTGTTTTTCGTCGACGAAATGCCTTGAATATGCATAATCTAGGGGGTTCAATGAGTTCCGATCCAAATTGGTGTAAAGCTTTTTTTGTTTTGTTGCCAGAGCAGACTGACTGTGCACATTGTTTATGTGCTTGTTTTCAGTTTTCTGTTTCCTTTGCACAGGAGATGGTTGCACAATTGTGCCCTGTTAATCTCTTCATCAAGTATGGCATTGCATGCTAACCCCCACTTCTAAATTTGCACCTGAAATAGCTTAAATGTGAGATTTGGAACCATGTTGCATGCTAACGAATCATTTGTACAGCTCGTTTCTTGACGCAGACGACGCACCGAGGAAAAGTCCCGTCTGAGTGCTCTGGTTCATGGGTGCGTCTTCTCTCCGAGTGGAATGATCTGTGCTGTGTTTCTCCATAACTTGGCAAAAGGCAACGGCTACAGCATTTCCTCACCATCGCGGCAGACTGTTCCATCTGCGCCAAAAAGTACTGCTACCGTGGCTTTGTTTTGAAAAGCTATTAATCTAAATTTTTTTGAACTGTTATTAAAAGCAAAGCAATAACTTTTACAATGTTTTCAGTCATATCGGCATTCGCTGCCCTGCTCTTCCATCCGCCATGGCAACAACGGCAAAGGAGGCTGCTGTGGTGTATTTGCTGCCACAGTGTGAATGTGCATGCTCTTGTTCTTGCCTTTTGCCCGTTTGTGTATCACAAGCATTCACAAACAGTTCGATGCATTACTGTACAAGGTCATAGGCATGTTTTCTTTTGTACGTGTTTCAGTTAAAAAAAAAAAGTAGCATTGTGTTGAGGATGTTTAGACAGCGAAAGGTCGGCCTGCCTCGAATGGTGCCAAGCTTGCCGCTGTAGATGAGGAATTTAGCCAGGGCAGTATGACCGAAAGCCTGGGATCTTTAACGTGCATCATGTAGTAGTGATTACACAAACGCCTACTGGTATGATCCTTGTCCAGATTGAAATGAGCAAGTGCTGGGATTTAGCCCACGATCCCAGGTTCTGCAGCGCAAGCTTTCGCTCCCCATGCCCGGAGCTGAGACGTGCTAGCCGACTCGGGCCACCGTTCCGCCATGTGTTTTAGTTGCGTTCAGCACTATTGTGAATTTGAAGTTATTTTCCTAGTAGTTCAAGCAGGGGAAATTGAAACTTCTATGGTACAAACCAACATTTTTGCTAGAGTTTGCAAGCCGACTGAAAGTATGAATGCCTTTTTAAAACCATCTAATGTCTTTAGGTACATGGGGTATGTTCTTCCCAAGTGTGCTAATTTCACAGCAGACTCCTCCGGCTTGCACAGACGCCGCAGTTTCTACAGTTTCCCAAATTAATGTGAAACAGAGTGTAGTGGATTGCGTGCAGGCCTACCCTCTTTCACACTTGAAGAGGTGCAATGTTTTCAGGTGGCTGTAGGTAAACCTGGTATATGGAGAGGTTTATACGTTTCCCATCACACACAAAAGTAGTTCTTTTTTTTTCTCTTTTACTCGACTGCCAAATTAGCAGGAACAAAGAAAATTGGACATTATTTGTCGAGAAGAAGGAAGGTCGGTCTGGCAGCGCATGGTGACACTTTGTCACGCTCTATGTGAGAAATTTGACTAGTGCGGGTACAACCGATAGCCCAAAGTCTTTAAAATGATTCATATAGCAGTAATGCACGCCCATGTGTAGGTGCAGTGCTCATCCAGGTCAAAACGGGCAGGGGCGATCAGTGCAAGTTTTCGCTCCACACACTGCGAGCTGCAGTGGGCTAACACACTCTGCCACCAGGCCCCTCCACATCAGCACGTCCTGTCGAAGCAACGTGCAATTATTACTACTGCTGCTGATGGGGGCACGCACACGTAAGGAAGGAAAATAACAGCCAGGAATTCTGGTAAGGGGAGGATGCCATACGTCATGGAACACAGGAACAGGCTTGGCTTGAATCCTTTTTGCTTCAGGATCACTATCACTACTCCAAGCTCACCACAGACTTTGCATTCATGGGAGCTTTCTCCAGCAACCGTTTCTTTTTATGAGACACTGCACCGCTTGCAGTGGCAGCTACTCTACGACACCTGCTCGCTGATTTACAGCTGCCCGGCCCGGTATGTGGAGTCACGATAACCTGTGGGTTGCACCTGTTGTGACTCTTCCTTGGCGGTTTCTTTAGCTTAGTTATTTTGCATGGCACCAAGGTTTAAGGTTCTCTAGGACTTCAGGGTCATGTGGTAACTGCATTTTCCAAAGTGTTTCTGACATTAAACAGCAAGCACCCTGGTTGTGCTTGTCACTATGCCACAGTCACCTGTGTGGTGCATGAAGCAGTGGTTTGAACCATTGAAGGGTGCACTGGTGTCTCTTAAGCTGTCCTGGGCACTCATCGGTAAGTAATATTTGTGCTGGTGATCCAATATTCAACGACAAACATTGCAGCAAGAAGTTACTTTTCAGTGTGCACACATTACTGTTGTACAGCCTAAAATATTTCAACGGTGAAGAATAGGAGAGTGACTTGCTTCAGGCTACTGGAACACGTTATTGTGTGGGCCTTTCTTTTATGGAGGGGAGGGGAGGCGAGAGCAGAAGAGTAGCAGAACCAGGCACAAATAAAAATTGAAAAAATCCGCAGCGGAAAAAAATAAATAAATAAAAGCAGTGTGAAGAGTTGCGTTGCTTACACGTCACAAACTCGTGTCAAAAACGCAGGCTATACTCTGTTTCACCTAGTGTTGTACCGCAGGAAAGGCTACAAGCGCGAGCTCCTTGCTCTAGAGCACAGCTCGACGGTACAAGTTCTCGTGCAACAAGGGCAGCTGCCAACGCTATGAGCTCGCGCTTCTGGCCTTCTCTGCGGTACAACATAAGGTGAAACTGAGTATAGACGGAGAACGACTCATTAATCCGAGACGGGGACACAAATAATAAAACGAAGAGACGCGCGTGTGGTTGCCCTTCACTTTTATTTTTTTATTTTCCCCTTGTTTTTCTTACTCCGCAAAGCCGACATAGTACGAGAAAACACGCAGAAGTAGGAGAGCAAAGAGGCTCCTCGGCGGGCTTTGCCGTCTCGCGCGGTTCTGGGGTATTCGTATTCGAGTTTGGATCATTGGTAAAATGTATGGGCTGCGCGGAACTGAGCGCTGCGTGACAACCATACGTGCGTTCATCGGTGGTTTTGTACGTCACCACCATCGGCAAAGTGGGCGACTGAGCACGTCTACCGGTGCAAGGCGAGCTTCGCGCGGATGATCACGGAGGATGATGATAAAAGCGGCCGACGCGATCGCGGGGTGAAACGGTCGACGGGACGATACGCATTCAACCGGAGTCTGGGTTGTTTAATGCACAAGCCCTAGCACGTCCACACACACACACGCACAAAGAAACATTACTTGTGAAACTGGAACGGAATTAACACAATACAATTTTCGCATAAAATGCACACAATCGCCGATGTCGTGTTCGCGTTGACAGCGCGGTTTGTCGGTCGTGGGAACAGCGCCGTCACTTTCGAATAGCCAACAAGATCCGACCCGACATGAAGAAGTCGAAAGCGCCATCCGCCGCCCTCGCGGCTCTCCGCCGTCACTCTTGCCGAAGTATTTTTCTCCTAGCCGAGCTAAACCATTTGGCGTAGTCAAGCCAAGACGCCTTGAAGTTTACTTTTCGGCCGCTAACAGCGCTTGACGAGGTCGCCCGAGGTCGTATCACTCCCACCCCACCTGTCCCCCCCAACCCTTCCACACATTCCCGAGACCCGTCCGTTCCCCCTTCCTCTCTACCATAATGACCCGTCCGTTCCCCCTTCCTCTCTACCATAATGACAGCACCCTTCTTAGCATACGGAGCGGACCACCCCACCCACCAAAAGCTCCCCACGTTATCGCTGCAATCAGCGTGAGACTCACTCCCTCTCCCCCTTATTAGGGAGGGTCCCCGTTTTGAAGGCGGATTCCGGGCCGGATTCCGAACTATACCCCCCAATTCTTGTAAATTTCTCCCGCTAACCAAAACAACACTATTTCAAAGCACGTAGCCAGGATTTTGTTTTGGGTGAGGAAGGGGGAGGGGGGGGTCCGCCAATGACAAAATGCTGTATGAGGGGGAGGGCGGAGAGGAGGCCCCAGCAAAATGGAAAATTTCGGAGGGGGGGGGGGGGGGGGGGGGGGGCTGGCTGGCTACGTGCCTGTTACAGGGTAACACGCTGGCAAAATTTGAAGACCTTAGCTTTTATAGATACGGAGAAAAAACATTTAATCCAGAGTGTTATTGCACAATGTGCCGTATTTGTGATTTTGTTTCTCGAAATAACGATCCTAATTAGGGATGCCGCGAACCTTTTTCGAACCCAAGGTTCGATGATCGAATAAAGCGGTTCGAAAGATTTCGAATATTCAAACTTTCCATATCGGGAAATTCGACGCAAGTCGAATTTTTGAACTTGTTAAACTAAGAAGTTCGACGATTTTCGGAATTTCGAGCTTATTACGCTGCAAAATTCGATGCTTGTCGAACTTTCGAACTTGATAAACTAAAAAATGCGATGATTTTCGAACTTCCTCCACTAAAAGTTCGGAGCTTTTCGAGCTTTCGAGCTTCCTACACTAACAAATTCGATAATTTTTGAACTTTCGACCTTATTGATCTAAAGAATTCGAAAATTGTCGAACTTTCGATTTCTGAAAAGTCAAAAGGTCGACGAACTTCGAAAGTCCGGCGGGCGGTTGTATTTGGATTCAAGCAGTAAGGTACATTCGCATTTTTCTTCTTTTTTTTTATCGCATTTTTACATGCGGTGCCGCGTTCCTTGCGAAAGACAGTGCCGTTTATTTCAATCCTCTGGCATGCTTGGTTCTAAAGAAATAGATTCCCGAAGGAGCGAGGAAGGACAACGGGTTTTTGACAATTATCGTTTGTGCCATATACGTTCCATTAGGGTCATAGCAGAGAGGGTAATAGAGAGAAGAAAATGCCCTCCCCCTTTCACCCGTATGTCGTCTGCTCCGCCGAGTGGGCAGTACCTAGCATCCGGCTGGCGTGCACTCTGTTTAAAATCGCGTCATTTTGGAAATTTCAAGCGCAGACGCGCAGATTTTGGTATGCCAGTTATCGTGTAATAATATGCTAGATAAGAAGACTAACAGCGTCCAATAGCGCTGTTACCTGCGTGCAAATAAAAAAAAAATAGGGAAAACTGTCAGACTGGCCGGTCTCTCCGGCGAAAAGTGAATCCGGTGGCTGTACCTTTTTACTATGCAAAGTTCGTACTGGTGTGGGCCTTTAGCGACCATGAGTGGATGTCTGAAATGATAAATAAAAACGTGCTCTCCTGCTGCAAAACCCGCAGTAGTTGAGGGTAGTACTGCCGGCTGACTCGACTGCTATTTAAGTAACGGAAAAAAGATATGTCAGTTGGTCATTTACCGAAGTAGAACAACTGAGAGCTGTAGGCTGACTTTGGAGTGGCCATAACTATTCTAAGAACGCGGACCACTTCACAACGGCAGCCACGAGCGAGAGTTCGATGTTCCGTACAGCCCGCCAATACAGCCCAAAGATGGAGAATGGCAACCTCCCGTTTTGTCGTCTGCTAGCGGAGTCGGGCGCGTGCCCTCTCTCTCGTTTTACGCTGCTGTCGAAGAAAATGGTGCCGCCCAGAGAGAGATGTTAAACTTTTTAAGAATGATCTATGTATAGCCTAGGTAAGTGACGTCTTAAGATATCATTATTGCTGTTCAAGACGAGTTTCGAAGAAATATCCAAACATGTATCTACGGGCAATTATGCCCTAAACTTGGTAATTTTCTTCGTCTAAATTGTTTGAGGTATCGCATTTAAATTAACACAACAGGCAGTACATATCATTACCATGTGCAGAATACATATTTATTGTTTTTTTTTTCACGTTGAGGAATAAATTAACTGACGGCGGAAAATTTCTAAAATTGTTCAAGTTCAGCACGTCATAACTTTTTTTTTTTTTTTTACGTTTTTGGGACGTGTTTTTTTTAGCCTGTACACATTTTGATAGGAGAAACTTGTTTCGTAGTTCTAATATTTGACGTGGGGTCTTCCTATATGATACTGAAGATGGCTACATAGTTTTCTAAATATCAAAAATGAAGCGGAGTTGTCCTTCAAGTCTGCATTGCCTCATGGTGGGAGCGGACACAGGGGACTATTATTTTACATTCTTTTATCGAGCCCCGACCTCAAATTATGCCTTCCCCTGGCCATTTCGAACTGGATGAGTTTAAACAGTGCGTTTGTGTGATCACTACTCTGTGAAGCATTTTGTTCCCAGTTGGGAACAAAATGAGCCGCACACCATATATGCAATCTCAAGAAGAGAAGGGATGCCATCTTTATTGGATGAAGCTGATGATAAGCAACTGTACACAAATCGTCCGTGGCGTCTCACAGGGGGTACGAGAGCATGACGTCCTGTCTTGCGAGCTCCAGCAACATGGGGTCATCGAAGAACTTGTTGATGCTGACATCCTCGCTCAGTCCCTGCAATGCAAAGATTGATTGATTGACTGAAAGTATTTTTCTTTTTGCAGGAATTTGTTTGAGAGGATCTATCAATTGCAAATTGACACCACACGCAACCAATCTTATTGCAGGAAATGTGCAGTAACAAAGGATAGCAGCAAACGAAATTAAAATCAGAAAAACCAAGATAGGGATCCAGAAATAAATTCCATAAAGATGCACCTCAACCAAAAACATACAGCATACATGAGAAAGCGAAGAAGCTTTTAAATGTGTTTAAAAAATGAATACATCTCACTCTACATAAGGTTTCAATGCCTTTTCGGATCAATTTTGGTGGTGGATAATAGCACCATCAAGGTGGTGTATGTACCACTGTTTAGAAAATCCTATGCAGGGCAACAATAGTTGGCAAAACTAAATTCTATTGTCACAATATCAATGAGTGGTTGATGCCAAAGACACCTGCCTTCCTCCTGCGAGTCTTTATCATGAATTCCCTGGCCAGGTGTGGGGCAGGCTGTGGCTCCAGAGGACGAATCACAATACTCTTGTCCAGGGGATCTCCAGGCACAATCTGCGAAACAAACATTGTGTTCTCTCCTTAATCCTTTCAATACATGTACACACAGAGAAGCACTTGAGGTGCCATTCTTCCTCTTGCCTGCGATTATGCAGCAAAGAACAGAAAGCAAGCCAAAAAACAGTCCTCGTAGGTATTTTTGTGAAATACTTGATTTAAAATATTTTTGTATGTAGGTAATAGAAGCCAGTAGGAAGAGTTAAAAAAAGAAAACTCTTGCTAAAAGACGGTAAGTGTGCAGGCAAGCTGGTGGTATTACAATCGTGTGGTGCAAAACCTAAAACTGAGGCAAGAAAAAAAGAAACTTCAGACACTTGCAAAGTTTCAGACTCTTGCAGAGTTTCAGACTCTTGCAGAGTTTCAGACTCTTGTAGAGTGTCAGGCTCTTGCAGAGTTCAGACTCTTGCAGAGTTTCAGACTCTTGCAGGGTTTCAGACCCTTGCAGAGTTTCAGACTCTTGCAAAGTTTCAGGCAGCTCGCATTTTGCTATACACAAAGCAAAAGCAATGTTTTCCCCAAAAGACTATGTCCCTCAGCAGAAATTAAATGTTGACTGTCAGACTGAGACTTCCAGGGCATATCCTTTTCGAATTCAGCACAGAGGAACCCCCTCAGAATGTGCACCAACCTGCCAGTGGTGGAACATGGACAGGCAGAAGGCTTGTCCCTGCGTGTGCGTCCGCAGATCCGTCTCAAAGCCAAAGGAGTCTATGGCTGGGATGAAAGCCTTGATGGTGTACAGCGGAGAGCCAGGAACAGGTGCGTCTTGGGTCACATGACCCCTGAGAAAAGTTTAGAGAACCATGAGTGTGCTTCTAGCGGCATGTGTCAGTGGCAAAAATTAACCACTGCCTACACAGAAAACTAGTATATCCCTGCGATTACCATAAAACACAGAGCGTGCACCCACATCATAATAAGCACCCACTCCCCCTTTTTAAACATTTCAAATGTAAGCATAGGACACATAGGGCACCTACCCCTATGAACTTCCGAGCCCAATGAGCTAAGGGAGATGATCCTTCTTGTCAGCTAAATCTCCAAAAAGCTGGGGCAAATCAGTGAAGCTTTAAGCATGCGCAGGTGTGAGGCGGTGAAGTTTAATGCGAGAGCACCGCGGTCGAAAAGAGCTTCATGAAAGTGGCACAACTGCTTTAAGATTAGAGGTACTGCCAAACCCCTTCACTGCTGTACCAATCCATCCAATCAAACAAGGGCCAAGCGTGAGCCTATTATACCACATGCACCTTCTGCTTTTCTGTTCTCGGATCTAACAAGCATCCATCCCCATTTTAGAGCGCAGCTCTTAGGGGCCCGTTTCCGGCTTGAGCGGCGTCGGCGTAACCAAGGTCATCTCAAGGTCACGGGACCCCCAAGGTCACGTGACCTCCAAGGTGACCCCCACGTGGCCCCCCGAAGGTCAGGTGACCCCTAAATCACGTGACCCCTCCAAGGTCACGTGACCCCGAGGTCACGTGGCCCCCTCCCCAAGGTCACCCCAAGGTCACGCGACCTGGAGGGGTCACGTGATCCCTCCAAGTCACGTGGCCCCTCCGGGCCACGTGACTCCCCGAGGTCACGTGACCCCTTCCAAGGTTACCTCAAGGTCACGTGACCCCTAAGGTGACCGCCACGTGACCCCCAAGGCCACCCCAGGTCACGTGACCCCCCGAGGTCACGTGACCCCTAGATCACGCCTCCCCGAGGTCGTGTGACCCCCCCCTCCCCAAAGTCACGTGACTCCCCCTTCCCGAGGTCACGTGACCCCCCGGAGCATATTAAAGAATGAGGGGAGGAGGAGGAGAAGGAGGAGGGGTCTACCCTCCCCTCAGTACCCTTCACTCCCGCTCCTCAAGAGCTGCGCTCCAATTCGGCATTACAGGGACTTGTAAACGGCTTTCACTTTTTTTTTTGTAATTACCTCCAGCTTTTGGGTGGGTGCTTGCTCAGTATATTATGGTACATGTTTTGTTACCCTGCAAGTCTACATTCGAGAACTATGCCCGATTCGCTAGCAGCATTCCTCCTAGCTACTACTGTCAGTGCAGACAGGAATTGCACTTGAATGGGGATGGTATTTGATTTCCCTAGGTCCTGGACAACTCGGCTTTATAACGTCCAGAGATAATATCACTCTGGCGTGTGCACGGCAGAGCACGGTTATCTCGACCTGCAGGGTGCAACCGCCCCCAATTCCGTCTGCAATCCAGGCACATACCAGCTTACTGGTGTTGCAATCATGCAAACAGTTTGCAAACACAGGGTGCACCCCCTTCCTAAAACGAAAGAGCATGCTACAGCAGCTCGTGTACCTGCGCCTGGCGAGCACCGTGTAGACAGCAGAGACGCAGTCAGCCGGCGCTTGGACCTCAACAAAGTAGTAGGGCTCCATGAGGCGGGGGGTGGCCATGAGGAAGGCCGAGTATGCCACCCTGCGGGCCGTTGGGATGATCTGCCCACCACCCCTGTGAATGGGCTCGTTGGCAATCACCGCATCCAGGATCTTGAACTTGCAGTTCCGGATGGCTAACAGAAAGAAAAGCCCACATTCTAAACTATTGGCGATGTGCACAACCAAAAGCGTCAACGTGGTCGCCTTGTCGCAGTTGGCCAGACACTGGAGGCCTCTCCTCGCATACACCACAGTGCTATACGTACAGTCTCCGGCAATATGAAAGACCCACTGGGAGCGCGTGGCCGAGGCAGTGGCTGGCGGGGGCGCTACGAGCGCTCCGGACAATTCCATTCTGCTTCGAGGGGAGGACGCTCACTCGGGGCTCAGCACAAACTGATAAGCGCGCGCTTTAGCTGAGCCCCGAGTGAGCGTCCTCCCCTCGAAGCAGAACGGAACTGCCCGGAGCGCTCGCAGCGCCCCCGCCAGCCACCGCCTCGGCCACGCGCTCCCAGTGGGTCTTTCATATCGCCGGAGACTGTACATCAGTGCTGCAAACAGCACTGACCTTGCTGATACAGTGCTCACTTGGCACTATATTAATGATACAATGCTGATATAGGCACTGCATCACTGCTAAGTTACCTTTAAGTTGGCAGTGCTGCGGTGCATGTGTGAATCGCCCTGCCCTACAACACCTTAAAAACAATTAATTCTCCTTTTATCGATGGAAATAGTGGCATTGTCAGACTCTCGACATCGATGGTGATGACTTAAAGGGCCCCTGAAAAGAAAAAAAAAGTTTTTTTTAAACAGTCTGGTTGGAACACGCGTGTCAAAAAAATGAATTTTACGCGAAAAAAAAATTTTTTTAGAGCAATATTGACGGCGAGAGATTTATTTGAAGTTTTGCGCGCAAATTCCATGGTCATTCAGCTCGGCTTCTCATTGGTAGCGATGGTCATTCAACTCATCTTCTCATTGGCCAATAGAATGAGTGACAGCTTAGATGTTGGTTTTAAAATCTTCGCGATTTTGTTAAATCACCTTTTGAATTAGATATTTTTAGGTTTAAGAAACAATCCATCGAATGAATGTCGCAATTGTTTACAAACGTTTTACAAAATCGTAACTTCCGTTCGGATACCACAACAAAACAACAAACAAAAGCTTCGCCATTTTGTTTTCTGTCGTGGTCGCCGTCTTCGCGTTTCGCGTTCTGAAGAGGGCTTGTTGCTTGTGTTAGTTAGTCAGTCATAGTAAGTACTTAGGAAGTGGCGCGGGGTGACAGGTTTCTGTTTTTCTGCTCTTCTTTGCGCGATTCGTGTGTCCCGTTTACCTCATCTTTTGTTTGTTTTCTGGCGCGCGCCAGTGCCAATGTTTGTTTAGATGTCGGTTCCCGTGGTTCCCGTAAAGAGTTTAGTGAGGCACGCGGCACCGCACTCAACGTTTAATAAAAAAAAAAAAAAAAACAGTTACCACTGCGTGTCCTTGCGGCGGCTTGAAGGATCGTGCGGCTCGAACGAACTCGTCGAGGCACCCGCTTCGCCGCGGCGAAGCGGGTGCCTCGCGGCGATCGGAGCGGACGCCTTCCGGCTGGCGAGGCGTGTCCTCGTACGGACGAAGGCCCAGCTGCTGGCAGCGTTGAAGCAACCGACGCTTCAGGTCGGGGTCCACCGCGACGACTATGTACTGTGTGTACGACCACGGTACGTGCACGATACGACGCGGTATGTCGTTCGACCGGCAGACAGCCGGCCAGGGGCTGTGTTCCAAATCTCCAAATGGATCCGAGTTTCTCCGGCGGATCGTATCACGTGACAGCACAGATTGAAAAACGCTGTACGCGGGTAGGTTTTAGAACGCCAAGAGTACAAAACCCTCACCCTGGGGTAAGATCGAGTCAATTTTGGAACACGGCCAGGAAGTAGCAATGGCTCTCGTGCGGGGCGCAGCCAAGCCAGGAAAGCAGCCAAGCCGATCCACTACGAAGAGGCGGGGACTACCTCTCCTCCACGCGCCCGAGATGCCGAGAGAGAGAAAAGTGGAAAGGAGGTGACTGCCGACTAAATTGCGTCTGGCGCAGTCAATATTGCTCTAAAAATTTTTTTTTTTCGCGTAAAATTCATTTTTCGACACGCATGTCTCAACCAGACTGTTTTTGAAAAACTTTTTTCTTCTTTTCAGGGGCCCTTTAAGAGCCTCCAACCTTTCACTGCGCTTTAATAAACACGTTTGGACTTGTTGTTGGCCAACTGATGATAGGTAACAAGGATCGCAACTTGTGACGTCATGGCGAGGCAAATCCTGGTAGCGAGGCCACGTAGGAAAGTCATGAGAGGATGCCAACTAAATATCTAGGTGCCTATACAGAAGAACTAAATCCGCCGCGGCATTAATTACGCAGCCTTTTGTGCCACTCAAGGATGGTACGAGCCAATTCTCGGGCTGGGCATTCCACTCCGAAATGCCACAATGATGAGAGAGATCCTACTAACGTTCTTCGCAAAGTGGTCCTTCACGTGTGGCCCACTGGAAACCCTGGATGATGCTGTCTTTCACCATGCTGAGCAGCCCTTTGTCAACCTGCATATGGCAATTAGTGCATTTTATTTTTCAGCTAATCTACATATACAAAATTCTAAAAAAAAAAAAAAAAAAAAACCTAAAAAGAAAAACAATGTTTTGAAGAAAAAGTGGCTATAGAAAGTCGGGGCGCAAAGGAACTGGACTGGTGGAGATTACTAGACATAACACAACCCCAAGACTGCAGGAAGCAGTCTAACAAAGAGATACTGTGTATGTGTGAGTGTGTGTTGTTTGAGCTCCCTCCAGTCTCAGGCTTGTGTTATATAGAGTTGCCATAGGCACACAGAAACACAGTACAGTATAGACCACTTACAACGTAACCGCTTATAGTGCAGGAACGGGTATGACGCGGTTTTTTTAAACCACTGGTTCACCTCCCATAGAACTCCATGTAATTACATACCGCTTAAAATGCAGGCGCGCGAAGGGAAATACCGGTTACAGTGCGGCTTTTGGCACGGCCCGCCGACCGCGCCGACGACCGGAGCAGCGAGCTCGCTTCCCTGTGCGACACTAGATAACGGCGCTGACGGCGCGAGCCGCAAACTGCACTCGCGGGGCAAGGAGGTTGCTCGAAAACGCGGGGAGGAGCGAAGAGAGAGGCTCCAGTTGCCATAGCGACGGAGGGACGCACGCACGAGTCGTTCACGTGCGTGCGTCCCTCCGCTGCGTTGGAAACAAAGAAACAAACAACCGCAACGACAGACCAATCCCAGGTCGAGGAGAAGTGTTCGCGTGCGTTGCATGCCGGTCGCGGGCGTCGGTTGTGATCGTCGTCGTAGACGGCGTGCATCTCATCGTTCTGCGTAAAAGCGCTATCCTTGACTCTGAATTTTCGTTGTGTGTCGCTATAACCCAGCACGTATTAGAAGGGAAGATCCACCTACTCGTGCGGCGATGTCGTGGCGGTGCTCTCAAGACGGCAGAAACGCCCGTGTCGTCGTGTTTGTTTACTTCGACTACAGTGGTGATTTCTACGCATTTGTGTCCTCGAACATCGCCCGGATTTCTTATTTGGCGCATTTCATGCGTGTGCTCAAGTTCAAGGTATTACTGGCGCGTACCGTATGAAGGATGCGAATTTTCACGCGGTTTCATCTCCGGAGAAAAGTGATTAGGGTTAGCAATCCTGAACGCTCGCGACGTCCGTCCGCAACCCGCGACGCCGTTAAAAGGCTGCGCCAGGCAAAAGCCGCTAATTTCTTTTAAAATGTGCGACACACTTGAGACATATCTGTACTAGTCTATTGAAATAAAGACTTTCCTCAAACTAAGCTTATTTTTTCATCTAACATAAAATAAATTTTTTTACAAAGGTAAGTTGTCTCATGGCATGTATTTTGGCCTGAAAAATTGATGTTTTGGTTATAGTGCGGTACCGCTTATAGTGCGGATTTTCGCGACTCCCGAGACATATGTTATATGCGGTCTACACTGTATGATATACAGAACTTTCTGCTAGCATAATCCACCACTTGCAAAGCCATCACTGTCAAAAGTTGAAGAAAACTTAAGACTAAGAGGAAAATTGGATCAAACCTGATGATGATAATTTAAAAAAAAAAAAAATATTGTTGGCACTTAGTTGTGTTGATTCTAGCCATTTGGCTCCAATCTGGTCAACACTATCCTATGGTGGCACAACAAATGATTCTGGTGCTCCATCCAGGATTCAGACTCATATGAACACACAGTCGTTTGATCACAAGCACGATAACCACTACCACAAAAGGTTGTTTATCATTTTAGCACGGAGAGTAATGAAAAGAGAATTTTAAACTTCCCCATAGCACTCTGATATTGAAGTTTTCAGTAATCTGGGGCTTTATCCATTATATGTACAAAAAGGGGGATGGCATTGACCAACCTCGGAAGGCAGGGTGTCGTCGACCAAGATGTTAGGTCCCGTGGCGTCGGGACCAAAAGCCCAGATGGAACGGGCGGCAAGGAGATCCCAGTCGTACTTCGTCTGAAAGAAATCGCCAAGACGCTTACGGTTCCACGTGATCTGCACCACCTCACTCTCAATGTCCTCTGCCAGACCCTTCTCTAGTGGTTCGGCAATCATGGTGATCTTGTTCCTGCACGCAGCATCCACAAAAGCAGCATGTTGGAATAAAAAGATATGTCTAACAAAAAGCCCTTGCACTAACCCCACTCTTACAGTAGACTCTCATTAATTTAAACTCTAGGAAGCCTTAAATTTTGCTTGTACTATCAGACATTCATCTAGATATGATGCAAGATAAAATTATGATTTGTTATATGGATGGCTACACATGAAAGCAGACATTTGATGATTTCCTCTACACAGGCATACTAATCACGAGAAGGTATGCCACACATGAAACATAGGGGAAATGTATGAGACAAATTTATTCATCCCTCAAAAATGTCTTCTATAGTGCACTGTTTAGACAGCACATGACACCTCAAAACAAAATTTTGTTCATCCAGCAAAAACGTTGTCTATTGTGAGCTATTAGCCTTGTTGAGTTCTGGTCCACTGCAGAGAAGCAACATCCATGAAAGCAAGCTCCATGGGCGTGGCTTCTCCACAGTGCACCGGTGTTCGGAAAGAAGCACGCTGAATGAGACAGCGAGAACAAAAAGTATGTTTTACATAAAAACACTGTTTGAATTAAGTGGCTTATAAATAAATTGAAAACACAGCAGAACAACCAAAATTTTAAAATTTGTTTAAACTCAGATGTAATATCCGAGTTTGAATTTACTGCGAGCCTACTGCATTTTTCTCAATAGTGCTGCAGTACATGTCTGAGCTGGAACATCTAGTGGTCTTTTAAGATTTATGTCAAGATTAAACATATACTGTATTTACTCGCATAATAAACGCACTCGCATAATAAACGTACCCCCAAAATGGGTATCCATATTTGGACTTTTTTTTTTTCCCCTCACGTAATGAAAGCGCTTCCAATTTTCGGCTCCACGAGTCTCAAATTGCGTCCGACTTAGCTAGCCATCAAGTCAATTTTCTTTTGCCGCCAAGCGGTCAGGCCAAGTCAAGTCAAGCCAAGCCAAGCCGTCACATAATGGCCGCAAGTGCGTAGTTGCAGAAGTGATCAACCGTAAAACTGAGCAGCGCACACAATTGACGAAGCTTGCGTCGAGCAACTGCCCGGCCCCGGACATTCTTCGCCTATCGGATGCATTGATGTCAACAAACACGCCATCGTCTGTGGTCCGCTTTAGGACAGTGAGTGGAAGTGGTTAGGCCTAAGAACGGTCACGTTGCTCTCCGTGCTGAGTGAGTTTCGTAGGGCGCTTGTTCTTCGGCAAAAGGCACACCAAAGGCGACCTTAAAAGGTTTGCAATTTATAGAACATGATTACTGTGGCGCGCCCACGACCAGCCGTGTGCACGCCTCCGTCAGTGGAGACGTGCCACAGTACCCTGCCATGTCATATTGGCACCTAAAATGACATTTTCGCAGTGTGTAAATGCAAAAATTTTACCCCCGTAATTAACGCCCCCCCAAATATGGGTCAATTTTTCTGGAAAAAAATTATGTTCATTATACGAGTAAATACGATACTACATACACATCACCAAATGTCCTAAAAACATTACCTTGTTCATTACTGGCAACACAAAATAAATGTTGTGGCCTTTGAGGCATACCTTAAGAAACTAGGCCAGCAGTAAAGGGTCACTACCTGTAAGCAGTTTTGTTTTGTATGAGGAGCCCTTAGCTTGGAAACGCAATTTACGACTTTTATTGTTAAATCCTTATTGGCCTGCGCCCCTTCGAATTCGTAAATACCACATCTTCCCAGTCATCAAAAATTTTGGTACAGTCAGAAATCCAACAATCAGCTGTATTCATAAGAATACAATTGCTAATCAGCCAGAAAAGTATAAGAATGCAATTGCTAATCAGGTTGAAAAGGTGAATGATAAATATGCAAAATATGAAGCACTAGCATGAGTAAACCTAGTACAAAAACAAGGTGACCATTAATACGATACATAGACGACTAGAAAGAAAGAAACTCACTTTTTGTTTGGAGTTTCAGCAAAGCATTTGAGAGAAGACGTCTCCACAACTGTCTCGCAAAAGCAGACCACGGGGTCGGCAACCTTGATATCTGCAGACGAAACACGAACGTCAATGCAAGATGGGACAACAGGCACAAGAGAGAATCAAAGGCTGGAGACACCAGACCAACACCTTGCACCCCAACAAGCCACATGAACCTACCGATCTCAGAGTACATCTTCCTCAAATCGTGCATGACACAGTCCAGGTAGAGCTCTCCAGTTCCGAAAATGACGTGTTCTCCCGATTCCTCCACCTGGAAATGATTCACCAACGTGTTAGTAAAGTAAAACACACAATTCTCTTTATCCACATTCAACGTGCTTGGCAGATACAAGTTGGTAAACAGCACATGGTAGATACCCCTTAATAGACACCACTTGGTAGACACCACTTGGTAGATACCACTTGGTAGATACCACTTGGTAGATACCACTTGGTAGACACTGCTATAATCACGGAGAGGATGAGAATGGCAGGGCATGTTTTTCGGATGCAGAGCCTCCAGATGCGCTCTTTGCTTTCCATCGCGCGCTCTGGCTGCGCATGCACGCTCAAAGCCCCCGACGTGTCCAAGAGCCACCAAAGGTTGGAAGCTTGTGCCGGAGGCGGGACAACAGAAAAACCTTCCTGCTGTTCTCATCCTGTCAGTGACCAATCATTCTCAAAGGACCTGACCTTGGTGTTGACCAGGGGGTATGATTTGTTGACTTTGCGCAGTCCGTCGAGCATCTTGGGCAGCTCGGAGGGGTTGACGGGCTCCACGGCAATCTTGATCACCGAGTGGGTGCAGAAGCGCAGCGGATGGAAGATGAAGAGCTCCTCCTGGACGCCCACATCTACGATGGTGGACGTCTTGACCACGGGCTGGTCAATGCCCTCCATGAGCACCCAGTTGCCGGCAGGCACCCTGTTCACCTCTACCTTATACCTTGGGCACGAAAAAAAGAAGAGAAACGACATACAGTCAAAAGAAATACTTTGCCCTATCTCAGCTTTGGTTTTTATACAAAAACTGCAGATTCAACAGCATATGTACCGTGATAAGAGCTTGATGTCCTTGCCAAATGGTAAAATATAGTAGTCAGGATTGCGAGCTGGTTTGGCAATCACTTAACATATTTAAATGGAAATGATACTAAATTTTGCTATCTGGCAGGGGTATGAGACACCCAAATCTAAAATGAGCACTTCAAGTGCCCTGCTTTAATGCTGAAATGAAACTATGAGGCCTCGCAACCTCATAGTTTCACTGCTTCAGAAAGCAAGTGAAGCACGTGCCATATGCAGAATGCTCAAAGTGGCACCAACCAGAAAGAAGCCCCTTTTCGGAATGAACAACACCACTTAGCAGTAAACCAATCAGAGACCATGTGCCTGTTGACATGGCTACAGCTCCCGAATACCCTCAGCACCCAAACTCCCAAACTTCGATTCGGAACCGCACCTCGGAGCAGTAATAGATGCCTTCGAAGTGGTGGCCCCGTGCAATCTAACTGAATTGGAGCAGGCGGAGCTGCAGACTTTGATAAACTACAGATCTGCATTCTTCTCTTGCAGACTAGATTAAAAGCTACTTGATACGAAAAGCCTTGACAAAAAGCAACACACCCGGCACTTTCCAACTTACGTAAATCACCGGTTGTTCAGAGCTCCCGCATAAATGCTTTACACAAGTTTTTCGCTTTTGTTGTCTCCCATCTTCAAGATGGCTGACGACAGCCAATCAGAAATCTCGATCGACTCTACTCTTCACTTCTAAGTGAATGCTATCGAACGCGGTCATCTGTGAATATTCAGTGGCTCTAGACGCATCTACCATAAAATACTGAGCAAGTGCCATTGCAAAAGTTAGAGATAATCGATAACCAAAAAGCAGAAGGGGTACGTGGTAGGGTAGGCATTTGTTTGATCCGACGAAACGGTACAAGAGCAGTACACGGGTCCGATAGAACCCCTCATTTTTATAACAGCCATGCCGCTCTCGTCAAGCCCGCTTTGCACCAATGCTGTTGCATTGAGCCGCCTTGCACCAACCCACGTGCATAAAGCATCATTGCTTCGCACCGGCATCTCGAATCAGCAGCCGACGCAGGCGAGCACCTCGGTCAGCTCAGGGGGCTTAGAAGATTGCCCCTCTGAGTGCTTGATATGTCCTTCACTTATATTCCAATTGTTTAAAAAGTAGCTGATGGGAGTTGATTGCAACGTGGGTGCATGCTCGGTAGTTTACGCATGTAGAGCACGGGATCTCAATATGGCTTCCCAGCAGCCCACAGATTCCCCATGGTATACCCTCCAGGGTTCCCCGAGCGCCCAATTTCATCAACTGTCCCCGCTTCTACTTAAAATTCTTTCTTCCAGTTTAAGCACTAATTCAGAAGATCTGAGCCATCCACTGATATGTAACCATGTGCCAAGCAATTCTTAGTAAGGTATGTCACTGTTTACCAGGTCTCTGGATTTCTGCACCGCATTATTGCATTGATAACAAGATTGGGACGGGTTCTTTGGCTTGCAGTACAAAAGATGTGCATTCCTCGAGATAGAAACGTTTGAGAACTCCCGGTATGTAGCAGAGTGAAACTGCACCATTGCCCAAACTTCCACCAGACATGGCGGGAAGCGGTCTTCTGCGGAGACTCACCGGGACTCGTGGACCCAGAGCCTCCCGCAGGCGAGCACGCGCGAGTCCTCCTCGTCGGTGGACGTGTAGTTCTCGCCCAGGATGCGCACGTCCTGGTTGGCGTGCAGCGTCCCGCTCATGACGCGCCCAAACACGTGGAAGCTGGTGGCGTCCTGGGTCGAGTACTGCTTGGTCGTGTGCACCACCAGGGGGCCCTGAATTGCCCCGGAAAAGAGAAGACACAAATGCGAGTCAGAACCTACGCAATGGAATTGAGAGGTCTTCGATGGGCTACGGCGCGGGGAGGTGCAAAGCTGGTCAAGAAATGTCGTCTACAATTAATTTCGCCGACTTCCGAAGTTTTGTAGAATTTGTGAGATCAAGTCTATGCACTATTATCTTTGAGAAATGGTCACTCCTATCATTGTCGGAATTATTTCGAGCATGCGGTGAGAGAATAAACCGTAAAATATGTGCAGGTTAGAAGTGCTTCGGAGATACTTGACAGATGGTGCCAGCGTGTCCGAATGAAGATGTCACGAGCAGTTTCGACATCGTTAATCGCACTCGAGCGCAAATGTGAGAACTAACCTTAAGGCTTCCTTCCACCTCTGGCTGCCTCATAAAGTTCAAATTTCACTTTGTATCCTTCCTACCACTCTAGCTCACTAAGATATACTTGGAGCCCTTAAAGGGGTACTCCGCCGATTTCTTCATGGTCCCCGATTTGCTTGAAATTTTGCTAAACTCGCCGAACAACATCGCCAAAATAGTATCCAAAATATTAGGTCAAAATAACTTTTTTTCACGAAGTTATTGAATTTACAATTTTGGCCCTCATCATGTTTTTCAAACTGAAAGTCTCTACTGGCAACAATGAAAAAGTGACGTCATTGGAAGTGCAGGGGTTCACTCTTTGGACTGTACAATTTTTTCCCAACTGATTCGAAGCAGTTTCATGGTGTCAAATGAATGCTTTGGAAGCTCGCTCCAGTCCCTGCGCTCCAGCACGAAACAAATGATTGGCATATTCTATTTTTTAGACTGCTCGCCCGACTGGCAAGCTTGCCTTCCACTGACGTCACGGCACTGAAGAGTGCGGGTATATTTGAATGTTGGTTTTTGCATCATTTTCATTTGCCGATTTCACAATAACTATTATGAATTTCGCGATACTAAATAGCATACCAGAAAGGGTAAAGGCCGGGGAGTCAAAAAATATAGTTAGTTGAAGTAGCTCAACTAACTAGAAAAATTCAAATGCAACAAAACCACGGAGAAAGAAGGTTGGTTGCTCGGCGAACAATTAAACATACCGTTACAGGAACAACGCACTGAACTTTCACAAGGTAACAGAAAGCCGATAGGGGTACCCCCCCCCCGTACGAGCCGTTCGCCATAAACGCCTTCTTTCCACTTAAGGACACGGGCGAGAGAACACGTGGTTACCTCAGGATCACACTTGAGCATCGCTTCTCCAAGCTCCGAGTCAATAGGCCCTGTGTAGATGTACTCTATCTTCTGCTTCGAAACCCGTGCCGGCGGTGGTATGTGGTTCACGCACATGTCGACAAACCCTGCACAAACATCACGCAAAGTTACTACTATGCATCAACCAGTGGCCAGACATGGAACACTCTACTGCATGCAACCACTGCTACACCTCATATTCCACCTGTTTTACCTGGCTCTGTGCTGTTTCAGTATTTTTGCCTTTGCATGTTTAGAACCAGGGGTTCTCTAACCCTTTAATTTCGAGAAACCCCCGTGTACTTTGAATGGCAGCCAAAGAACCCTTCCTGGTCTCGGCGTTGATGCAACAAAGTGGTGCAGAAGCCTACAGGCCTTGCAAATAATAATGCACATATACGGCTCAAACTTATGTATCAACAGGTGTCACAGACCTGTTAACATAGTGCTTAAATTATAAAAAACACCGCTTAGAAAAAAAACAGTCAAGGAATTTTGGGAGCTCAGGGGGACCGTGACAATACTCCGAGGAACGCAACCAAAGAACCCATCTTATCCTCTGAACATTTTTGTGTCTTGAACTACCTAATTTGCATAAATATAACACGAGTCTTTTTTCTAAATTACGTGCTCCAAAACGCACCTTGCGTTATATTCGGAATCGAGTTCAGCCATGAGGTGTGCAAGTCTGGAGAAAGCCATCCCTTTGGTTAAATGCAGAAGATCGGGTGGGAACAGAAGTGGGGGAGGAAATTTACTAGCTACTGGGCCACTTGAAGGGGGAATAGAAAACATAAAAAGCATTTTTATCACTTTTGTGTTTGTACTACGCACGCCGAAAAGCACGCTGCAGATATGCAGTGCACGCGGGAATGCGGGCAGTGGTCAATTTAAGCTAAGTCAAGCCAGGTCCAGCCATGTCAATGCCAGCCAAGCCAAGACCACCCTAGAGTGGTCTGGTGTACGTGTGTTGGTGCTTCTGTTTCGTGCCTTGCTTTGCCTGTGGGCTGCCGAGGAGCTCACACCAAAAAAAAAGTAACTACCAGACAAGCGGCGCCTTGCAGCTGCATATCTGCAAAGCCACCGAGTGGATTGCAAACGAAAGGACCTGAGCAGTGAGGACAAGTGCAGTCAAAACATAAACTGATATTTCTTCAATTTCCATTGCCTTTTCATTTCTGCCATGCCCCCAAATGAGGTAAATTTACACGGCCTCGGCTCGCGTTATAATAATAATTTTGTTTTTCCTTTTTGGGCATCAAAACCTGCCCTCGCGTTATATCCATATAAATACAGTAATCTCCCCATAGTTTATCGTTAGCCCCGTATGTAAGTTATCAAAACATTCAGAAGCACAGCACTCAAAAAGCAAGACGCTTGGACTCGTATTAGTGCTCACCAGAAAATTCGCCCACAAAGCGAGAGCAAATGAGCCGCAGGAGGGGACGCACGTTGAGCTTCATTTCTGTCTTGGAGAGCTTGATGCCCAGTTCGTCGAGGAGCTTGGGTAGACTCTCGTCCACATCTCCGACCACCTGTGTCGAAAGAAACAATGTCTTCTGTATTGTCTACTCCAAACATGCATCCAAGAACTATTCACCCCATGCGATGCCACCGCACGCCTGTTACCAAAGGTAGGCAGTGAGAACCCCGGCAAAACGAAACCACACAGCATACTTTGGTACTCATTGCAATCGGAGCAGTGCGGTTGCGCTAGCTTGACTGCATTAACTGCTGCGTCGTCAAGTGCTCCAATAATTATGTGTCGTGTCTCATGGAGAAAAAGTTTCGTAGCTTTTCAACTGGCCAATATTTTGTGGGACAGCGACAACGATGAACCCGTGCCATACGATGCGAAAAATTTGGTCTCCCGACAGGGGCTCCAAAACCAGGGGTGGCAGTGGGGGCAGTCACTCTTACAGGTTCTAAACCGGGGGGGCGGCATGCCCCCACACTCAGAGTTGTTCCGATCCCCCTCCCCTCCCCCCCCCACCCCACTCCACCTCTTCTCCCCTCCCACCACCCGTGAGGCTGTTGCATGTTGAAGCTGCACTCCGTAGGCAAAACGAACAATGATTTTGGAAGCCTTGTTAACCCATTCATTTGAAGTTGTCATTCATTGTTTGCCCCAATATGTGCATTCTCACTAATAAATCTCCAAAGATTCTATCAGACTGCAGCCTTCATTCCTCTGCACCGCGCTTCATCAGTTGTTGATAGATAGATAGATAGATAGATAGATATGTGTGTGTGTGTGTGTGTGTGTGTGTGTGTGAGTGAGAGAGAGAGAGAGAGGGAGGGAGGGAGGGAGCGGTGAACTACACAATGCAACATGAGCCCCCAGACGTCGCCCCCCCACGTCAGATATACTTAAGAAGCCCCTGTCTCCCGATGATATCTGCTACTCTGTCGGCACGACGGACATATTCTCCACTGCCGCTTTGCACTTTGCGTTTGTTTTTGTAGCAGTAACGCCTAAGTATGTCAGCGCCGATGGGACGAACTGAAATACCATTCCACACTCGCGGGTATGCAGTGCCAATTTCGTACGAGGAACGCCCTTCCAAGACATCTCGTCCCCATCGTACGTGTCAATGATATTTCCAGACCAGTATGGCACGCAGTCTGTACTTCATAAAGAAAGATTCAGACGGTACAAGAAGTGACACATATGAATCTAAGGAAAACTACAATGAAACGTGGAATCACTGGACAATCGACGTTTGAGTATGGCACTTTATGCGGTGTGCTTTCTTTTTTGATCAGCCTCCTTTCGGACATGGAAACCGCCTTTCTTCATATATGAGGTTGCCGGTAGGCAGTAGGTGATTGCAAAATAAAAAGCTGGAATTGTTTTTGATCAAATTAATGCAAAACAACTGACACATCTCAATAAAAAAAATTTTAAAATAATAATTTTAGAAAGTCAAGGAAATTAGTTTTTTCTTTATGTCTAAACCAAATATAAATCGGAGATATCAGAAACATATATATAATATAAATATACATATAAATCAATATAAATCAGAAATCAGATAAAGTGAAGCCACTAGAAAGTGCAGTGGTATCACATTCGAGAAGCCGGAAGGTTTCTCGTCGGAAGCCAGCATGCAGTGTGATTGATAGAAAATGTAAAATTTATTGTCTAGGGATATATAAGAAGCGGAGAACAGCCAGACGTCCTCCTTAGGTCTGCTCCAGCCCTCATGCAATGCCACCCTCAACATATTGGCTCAAAAAGCCAAAGCTCTGTCCGTGTGCGCTTTCGCCGCACGGGAAAAGACGCCACGGGCTGCTGAATGCATTTCACTGTCAAACGGCAGCACCTCCGCTAGCGGCGCTACGCGCATTTTTTTAACTGCCCCCTGTGGTTCCCGCACGGACTGTATTGTAGAATGAGCTTTGGCAACCACGGGAACGCAGATTCTTATGTGGAGCGCAAGTTCATCTGCTTGAGCTGAGGTTGCGGCGACATCAAAACGTCGAGCTCTGATTGGCCCCGATTGGAAGCATAGTGGGTAGACCTCCAAACAGCTAATGGTGAGATCTATGCACTATCCCCCCATCAGAGCCGATTAGACCTCATTGTTCTGACATCAGTCCAACCCCTGCAAAAGAAGCAGACAAACTTGCACTCTTCATATGTGCAGAAATCCAAATAACCTTGAGAAATACTAAGCTCGAGGAAGGTCTGCATCATGCTCCACAGGCTCGGGTCATAAACATGAAATGAATAAGACAATCTTATAACAGAAAATGTTACAGGCTCTTTAGGAGGGCACTGTACCTGGGCAAAGAGCTTGTACAGCGGTTCCAAGATGAACTCCACGAAGCTTCGTTGCGCAGAACTGTGTGGAGGTTTCTTGGTGAATTTCCGTCTGAAAGTGTGCGAGAAATTTATGAGAAAAGAATGCCAAACTGGAATTTGATAGTTTTATTTAGTCAGAAGCAGTCAAAAATGCAAAGGTGTGTGGGACAAACTGTCAAACTACGGAGGATGCATCTGCATGTTTGTACTTTGCCCCTCCTCAGAGCAATTCAACAATGAGCGACCATAAGCAGCCCCAACTCGAGCTACCGTAAACTTCCGCACATTGTAGAGCTTTCCTGTACATCTAGTTTTCTGGAGAGCATGCGGAGGCCTATTACCGTCAATTACGAAATGAAATTGACGAGGCGCTTGATGGCGTTCTAAGTACAGCAATGTGATTTGCACTGAAATTTAAACATTATTAGTGCCTGGACATTTGCTGGTCTCTTTCCATAAACAGCAGTGATTGGCTGTTCCTACGCTCTGCGGTGAAGTGGAAACATGAGCTCTGTCCATAAAAAGAATATATTATCTGTAGGACTTTAAAGTATATCCTTCATTAGATTCTGCACAGTTCTCAAAACTACCCAATGGAGCACTAAGGGGAGTGGCAACCCAATATGCAGCTCTCCAAATACTACCGTACCATCAGGTTACGGCAAACTAGTAATCCATTATTTCTTGAATGTGGTGGCTCTAGACGAGAGCTTCGTAATTTTCGAAGGCGGGACACTGAACCGACACTAATGACAAGTTCATTTACTGGCCTCGGTGTAAAATGTAGTGTGAATGAATCTTCAAACAGCCTATTCCTTGAATTATTGGGGACCTGCATAATCCTTCTGTCTAGAAACATAGAATTCAATAAGCCAATCATTTCTCTGCATAATATTCTTTTAAAAAAGATAAAAGTTCAAATAGCCGGACACAAGAATATTCAAAATACCCCATCTGGGAATTCCACCACTATGCTCATTAGCGAAAGAACTATAGTTTCTAGTCCAAGGAACAGTATATCCTGAGTAGGCCTAGCATGAGTACCAGAGAATGCTACAGTTGTGATCATATTTCACCGAACCTTCAGTGCCTCCATAAAAAAACTCACGTCTTGTTGCTGAAGTAGATGTCCCCCCAGAGCCGCCGCGAGAATTCGGCCACATTGACGCCCCCGAAGGTCTGCGCATACATGGAGGCAAAGGAGCGCAGCGTGAAGCACAGGCTGTACAGCGAGCTTCCAAAGCACACGTTGCCCAGCAGTGGAGACACTTGCTGCTGCTGGGGGTCTTCGGAGTAGAGACTGAAAGCAGAAAAGTGACATACTCTCAACTTGCTTGCCACTAAAGTCTATTCGGATTAAAACAAGCAGGACAGGCTCCTCCCACAAAGCCCTCCACTCTTTCTACTTTAGCAGAGCAAACACTGGAGAGGAGGAATGCGGAAAGGAGAAAGCCACAGACCGTGGCAAGCAGAAAGCTTTGTGGGATGGGCTTGTCTGTTGTCCTTAACCTGCAACAGACTATAGCAGAGCTTCCATCTTGCATAGCGTGCTTTTAAACTCGAGAACCTCGCAAAAATGCGAGCTTGTCAGGATTCAGAGTGGCATTCCAAACCAGCAAATAATGAGACATTTGAAACAAGGCAACCAATGGTGGTAGGAAGCTTCTGGAGGTGACAAGAGGTGTGGAGGAACACTTCTGGCTTTACCTCTGGGAGAAAAACGCCCATACTATCGTCTCCCCTCAAGGATACTTTACACCAGTGGCTCTCAAATGTAGATCCGCAGACCCTTTAGACTTTTCGGAATCCCTGAAGGCCTTCTTGGGGTCCCTGAGGCCTCACACCATGAATCAAACTGAGCACTAAAACCTTTTTTTTTTTTTTTTTGGATGCTGGCTGTTACACAAAGCTAAATAGACAGAACCATGTGCACTGAGTAAGTAGGGTTGAATATTTTGTTTCAGGGCAGCAAAAGTGGTTTGCATGCATTTAGTTTCCTTCAATTACCCTCGTCATTGCAATCATTCAATACCACCCCCTGGCAGATGGGGTCGGCCAACGGTTCCACCAATCCAGTAGGGATCTTGGAAACATTCGTGGTTGAGAACCACTGCCTCACACTGTTTACAGGGAAAGCCTGCATGCCTGCTTTCCCACAGAGCCTGCAGGAGCCAATCATTTCAATCCACTGAGAAAACAGAATATTACAATAAACTCAACTTACATACGAAAGAATAAACAAATAGCACAAAACACAACATCTTTCGTGCAGCGTGAAAAATGTTGTGTTCTGGGCTCCGTCTTATTTGTTTATTCTTTCGTGTGTAAATTGAACTTTACCAACTCGCACGGTTTTTAATAATTCTCACAATAAACTGGCAAAGATTTGGAAACAAAAATGCTATTCACATCACAACACCAAGCGAAACATTTCATATGCACAAAATGCAGCCTATATAGCAGTTTTGTGAAGAAACCTTATTGACTCTTATTTGCTCTGAGGGCAAGCAGGTATGCACGACTCTTGTATAAGCAATGTGGGATACACTTGTGCAAACACTATATATCTATTGGCAGCATCCAATATATCTCGATTCCCGTAATTACCCTCCAAAAGTGTGAGGAATCTGAAGTTGATAAAATCTAGGCAGGGTGTTTGGCATAAATGCTGCCCTGCAGGTAGCATCTTACTAAACACTCAGTTTCTATAGAGAAACGAAGAATTCCTTGCAAAAGCTGTTTTGGTCACCGTCGGAGCCCCGAGGCTGACCGAAACAGTTTTTGGCGCCAAGTCAGCTCTCCTTTTTGTCCATTTGGTTTTGTTTGTCCTCTTGGTCGTGTTCCGAATGGATTCGTACCGAATCGTTTGATTCGCCTGATTCGGACATATATGAACCTCTTGGTTTTGGTCGTCATTGGGGGTGTGTCCCTCCACACTCCTGGCTTCACCTCTGGTGGCCCCATGTCACCTCCAGGAGCTTCCTACTACCATTGGTTCCCATACTGCAAGCGACTATAATCAGCGCTGCCAGAGTGACTTACGCAATGAGGGCGTTAACTTCGTCAACGATGTTCTTGAGCTTGTAGTAGGCGTCCTGGGGTGGAAGCTTCAGTTCCAGCATCAGTCTGTCGATTTTGTTGATGCAGATGCAGATGGCCAGTTTTTCCTGCACGGCGTGCTTGAGGAGTTGTTCTGTGTTCAGGCATACCTGAAAAAAAAATGAAAAAAAGAAGTTGATCTTCATCAAGGACTGCTGGGACAAAAAAAAAATCTGCCATATGGTTCAGAGCAATAATCCTCTACAAACCAATCCCCCTCTACAAACCAATCCCCAAGTTAATAGGGAAATGAATTGAGAAAACAGTATTGCAGCATGATAATGCATGCCTCTTTAATAGTAAATTTATAAAGAATTTATTTTAAAAAGATACATATAATAATTTTTTTATTTTAGCTAGAGAGCAAGCACAGTAACATAGTATCTTTGGATAGCTCTATCTGTGAGATCACACATTTACGTTGCTGTCACCACTCCAAAAGCAAAGTTAGCATTTTGAATAAAACTTTGTGTGTTAGAAAAAAGTGCTCCCAAACATGCCAAATGCTCCAACACCTAATATTTTACATTTCTAAAAAACTGGAGACGACGGACGAAAAAGGGGACAACACACACAGGTAGTCCCCTTTTTTTCCCCACCTTTTCCGTCCGTCATCTCTGGTTTTTCAAAAATGTGTAACATCAACTAGCTCGCCTGCCTACTCACTTAATCTTCATTCAACCTAATATTTGTCAGGTAAGCTACGATTGCTCCCTCCACAGGCCCATTATATTATGATTTATTTGAAGGATTGGTGCTTCAAAAGACCAAGCCACACAAACGAAACAAGGTGATAGTGCTTACCCCTTCCGCTGCATCAATGAAGAGGACAACTCCGTCGCAAAGCCTAATGGCTGCAGTCACTTCGTCCGAGAAGTTGACGTGTCCTTGAAAAAAAATGACAGTTCTCTTGTGAAAACTTGAGTTTTACTTACAAAGTTTTCTATTATCAACTGCAGAATATACTATTAACAAACTTAGGTCATTAATCTGTCAAAGCCTGCATGGACATATTATGTGGATAATTTGAAGTTAAAAGGACACATATTAAAATTCTGTTATACCTACTTTCAGTTCACCACAAAGAAAGGCATGGCGCTCTACATAGTAAACCGCTAAATTGCAAGGTCATTTAGTATGCTTGTAGTGTTCAATTGGCTCGGAAGTCTCGTAGCTGACTACAAAGTGAAATGACAAATGGCTCAATTTTTGTGACCACCGTTTAGTACAAACCAAAGATTAACGAAAGGCTGACCTGGAGTGTCGAAGACATTTATGATGTATGACTTTTGTTTCAGGTCTTGCAGAAGAAGCGTGACAGGGCTGGCTTTGATGCTCACTCCTCTCTGCAAAGCCAGGGAGAAGTAAATTAGGTTTCCAAGCTTGTGAACGGAAGCTACCACCAGGAGTATAAATGAAAGCGACACAAAAATGTTGACACAAATGACCATTACACAACTTTAGGAGAGCAATTTAAAACAGCTTTCTGATGCGATGCAGTTAAAGCTGGAAACATGCACTGTGAGCCTTTGTGTAATGCAATTTCCTTTACAAAGCACTGCATATGCCTTCATGCTTCCTACATTACTGCCCCAAAGGTTGTCTCAAACTACTGCAAACAACGTAATTTTCAATAGGGCCCAATTTTAACAATTTTCCAAATTGTGCAAAAAATTTACCGCTACAATATGTCACCCCACTGTTCTGAATACATGCTGTACACTCCAAAACATGCAAAATTTCCTTAATATTGAGCATGCAAAACCTAGCAAGTGGCACAAGAGAACAAACAATTGCAAAACTGTATTACCTCCTGTTCTGTGTAGAGTGTGTCTGTATACCGCAGCTGCAATGAAACAAAGATTAATAGTTAGTTACAGAAAAAAAAATCATATTCAAACAACACCAGTAGCAATTGCGGTCCAATCTTACGTTTTTGCATTCTTTTGCCCTCATGTGCGGATGTGTCTGCTCGATCAGGCAGTCAACAAAGGAAGTCTGGAAATGAGCAATGTAAGAGTCATGCATTTGTCCAGAGACAAGCGCCACAGTGACCTCCACTGTTCTATTTATTCAACAGTTTTAAGGACTATTCTCTTGCAATTGCTCTGCAGTAATGTCCTCCGATAATTAGGGATAATCAGGGACTTTTTCTAGTTTTTGAAGCTAAGTTTGACAAAAAAAAGTCACTATTATGCACACGCAAAAATTAAAATCAAGCCGGCAACTCCTGGCGGAGGGGGATGAAGTATTTATTGGAAGCACTGTTTCACATTAAAGGAACTATGAAATGATTTTTCAACTTCTTCCTCCTTAGCGTTCCTCCGCAATCATAAAGCGAAATGAGAAATAATGCGGTCGTGAAGTCCAACTAGGCACAGCTACGATGATTCCAAACTTCCACCTTATCTTCTTAAAGGGATGCTGAACCGAAATCTGGATACCAGAAAACATGGCGGCAAAAGCGTACAACAAATGCTACAAACACCACAACATCACTCATACAGCAATATCTCGAACGGATGACCGTATTTTTCAAAAGAAGGAGGCGCATTTGGCAGAAATGTTTACGTCATGTTTTTCTAAGAAGGAGAGGGAACGGCCTCGCGTCTTCTCCGCCTCGTTGCCTTGAGGGGGCAAAGCGAAGAGAAGAGGAAACAAGGTATCTTCACAACACGCGCCTTGTCGGCCTGGTTCAATCTCGACCTCTTTTTCCAACAATACGGCCATCCATTCGAGATATCGCCTTACTAGTAGTGTTGTAGGGATTGTAGCGTCCCACCTACATCTCCTGCATTGTTTTTTTTAAATCCAAATTTCGGTTCACCATCACTTTAAGTACACAAGGAAACTTGTCATTCTGAAGCGATGGTAAGTGCCATCTTGGCACTCATTGGCCACGAATGCGAATTCAAATATTCGTCGGCGGATTGATTGTTGACGAGTGCACACGCCCATGGGACGCAGTGCTCTTGTCCAACGCGGCTTCCTTGCTCGGCTGGTGGAACTTCCCTTTCCGGTAGAAAGACATACTTTACGTCACAGCCACGTGATTTCACATGATGGTGACCGAGCCAGGTCGAGTTGAGGAGAAAAGCAGATGCGAGTTTTCATCTTTTTTTCTTTTGTGTAGAACTGGAGGCAATAAAATGAAAATAGATTCCTGCTCTGGGTTCTATGAACACTGAAGATAAATTGGGGTCTTCATTTGGAAAAAGCTGATAAATCATTTTATGGTCCCTTTACCAAACTGCTTAAATCATTATTAAGTGTAAATATTAAAAATTGATATTAAAAAAAACCATTGCCAATTATTATTTTTTTAATTTTTAAAGAAGATATTGTATAAAGCAACAAATGATAAGTTGGGCTAGTTAGTTCATTATGCAGTAAAAGTACCAAAAGATGGGGACAGAGTAAAGACGACGACAACACAAGGTGCTTTGTGTTGCGGTCGTCTTTACTCCGTTCCTGTTTTTTTGGCGCTTTTAGAGCGTGTTGTCATAAAGCCCTTTCTTTAAAATTTTACAGCTTTGTGTAAAAGTTGCGAAGCACTGGTCAAGCAAACTTTGTTTAATTTTGCCAAAAAGTGTGAGGGTTCACCAAACCAGTCGAACCCAATTCAAGTTTGTGACATCCCCACTGATAATATACACTTCACGTGTAATGAAACACAAGAGGCCCCGAATTTCTGTTGCAGCTCAACGTACCTTTCCATGATGTAGATGACCAATAAGGGCAACATTTCGAATGAGCTCAGAGTTGTCCATGAGATCGGTCAAGAACCTGTTGCAAGAAATTATTGTCATCCCAACTAAAATAGCAAGAAAAGTTTTTGCAGCACTTACTCGAGGTCAAAGGTTGTCAACGGTAAATCCTGTTCAACGTATGAAAACTTTCTGTGTTTTATTGGGGCGATGATTGGTTCTGAAATAAAAGCAATGTAGCATTCAAAGACGAGTTCCTTTTCGTAAAGACTGCTTCAAACGTTTGCGCTCGAGTGTCCGAAGCTGTTAACTGCGTTACGACGGCTTGTGACCGCTTATGACGAGAAGACACACTCATCTGCTTATAATTACACTGAAGGTCTTGCAGCATTTGTGAGATAAAATTTATGCCCTATCTATGCAAAATGGTCACTGATAACTAGGATTCTGTGTTTTCGGAGTTCATTTCTCAGCAAATTTGGAGGGTTTTACGCAGTCATGGGCACGTTACCAGTAAAAAGTAACAGTGTTACAGTTACAGTTACCTAGGAGGAAAAAGTAACTCTGTTACAGTTACAGTTACCGGTTTCAAAAAGTAACGTGTTACAGTTACAGTTACTGCAAAAACAGTAACGCCGTTACTTTCGCGTTACGGTACAAAAATTGGACACAAAAAAAGCACAAACTAAGACAATATTATTTTATTTGTTACACTATACACGTTTGCAAGTCCTGCTTCTGGGCGCTGCCATCTTGTTCGACTGGGGTGCGCTTGGACGTCGCCGTAATCACATTACGAAGCCTTGCTAAAGCGTTGTAATCGGATTGTGGCCGCGCCCAAGAGCGCATCCCACTGAGCAAGATGGCGGCGCCCTGAGACAGGACTTGCAAACGTGTATACACGTTTGCAAGTCCGGCTTCAGGGCGCTGCCATCTTGCCTGTCTGGGGTGCGCTTGGACCAGTAATAATCCGATTACGAAGCCTTGCTAAGGCGTCGTAATCGGATTATGGCCGCTCACGAGAGCGCACCCCACTGAGGAAGATGGCGGCGCCCTGAGACCGGACTTGCAAACGTGTATAGTGAGAAGAAAGGTAAACTGAGAAATTAGAAAATTTTAAACCCGAAGGGTGTTTCTTTTTTGCGCCATTCGCCGTTTCAGCATTTTGATGCGCAAAATTTATTTGCAATAATTGTTATAACTTAGAATCAACGGTTTTTAAAAATTGCCATCGACACGCGCCAGTGAGCGTTTTCGTTCATTTTTCACTCCGAAACGAATGAGGACAGATAATGTCACATAATAACCTTATGGAATATACTCGGTCGGAAGCAGGCCTAAACATAGCAGGTCAAACAGCTTCGGGAGAATAAAGGGGGAAAGGAGACAATTAGCTTCTGGTGCACTACATGTACGACGACCACCGCGGCGTCTTTGTCCGAAACGCCAACTGTAGAAGTCATATTTACTCGAGCGGCTCAGAAGAGAATACAAGCGCCGGCTTTTTGCACAATATGGGGACGGCTTCCTTGAAAACTTATAGGGGTGAGGAAACGGCGATCGGCTGGGTGTAAAAACGACAGTCCGAACATGCCCCAGACACAGCCCAGATGGAGCGCTCGGAGACATCGCGCGACCATGACACCCACAGACGGTCCCCACAAGAGAAGAGTGAGCCAAAGTCGATGAAACAGACATTGTTTGCCGCCCCTACAACCGCGGGCGCCGCTTCCTTTATTTCCCGGTTTCGTGCTGACTCGTCTCTCGTCCATTCTCAGTCGTGGGCTAAACCAGGCAATTTTTTGTTTCTTTAATGCGTGGCCACGCTTCTTTTTTTTTCTTTTTGTCAGCGAGGAGTTTTGAGAAAATGCTTCAAGATGGCAATTTCACAATGTCCTGGGCAGTAGGTTCTAATTTATATAGTAAAACAAAAGTAACTGTAACGGCCTAAACAGTTACAGTTACCCAATAAAAAAGTAACACTGTTACAGTTACAAGTTACCAGTTTTAAAAAGTAACGCGTTACAGGTAAAAGTTACCGAAAAAAGTAACTAGTTATCGGTAACGCGTTACTAGTAACTAGTTACTGCCCAAGACTGGTTTTACGGAGCCTATTTTCGCTTTTTGCTAAAAATTTGGGGTTCATCGGAGGTTATATTTTGTTAGATTCCCAATTTCTTTAAATTCTGAGTTTATTTTACCGTGTTTGAAATCTTAAAAAAGAATTAAGAAAGAACCAAATATGGTGCGTGTGCCATAACCCGTTGTCCTGAAGGAACTTTGATGAGCTAAAAGGCTGTGTCGGTAGTTCCGAGATTTCAAAAAAAAAAACTGAAGTGGCATTTTCTTGGGACTACTGACCCTGTACTCTTATAAATTTAATTGAAACTAAGGTCATATTTACTGCCCACAATGCGCAAAGAAACGACAGCGATAGCTGTAGCATGGTCGCGCAATGCCGATGGAATGGTGTCGTGATGGCCAGTCTCGCCTCTGGCCACCACGAGAGAAGAGAAGTGAGGAACTCCCCTTTCCCCAGGATTCTCTATTGTGTGTCCCAGATGTAGCTACTGTCCCTTTACAAGATTATAGAACAGGCGTGGCCAAGCTGTGGCTCACGAGCCGCATACGGTTCTTCACGTGTTAAAGTGCAGCTCGCGGCCCCCCCCTCCCCCAAAAAAAGAAATGGAACGCGTTTTAAATCGCAAGACAGGTTGCAGTTCGGTAGTCCTGTGCTGCTGCTGCATTACATACAGTTGAACTGCTTTCGATCCAGATAGATTGAAAGTAGTTTGAGTTTCTTTTATTGCTCTGGACAAAAGATTTTTCCCCCCCGTGGCTCTTGGAAGTTTCGTGGTAGTGTTTGCGGCTCTTAGGCCGGGACATCCTGGCCATTCGTGTTATAGAAGATCAACCCTTCACTCAAAATTCGTACAAAAGCAGTTTTGGGGTTAGTTGCTTCGGCCGCTTTGGTGGCTGGAACAGCTAGGATATCCTGCTAACGTCAGCCTCGCCACAGCTTTGCTCGTCCCGAGACAATCTATGTCACAACTGCACCGGATGTCATGTGCTCTCCACTGGCTGCTCTCCGAGCGTTTGCCAGAGTGGGCAGTTTATAACGAAAAATACAGCCATCAGACTCAAAATACAAATAAGCGATTGTCATTTATGGATATCGGGGATCATATTCAACCTATTTCTGAACACAACAGGTATATTTCAAATTTCATTGAAGTATACCAGACAGATGGCACCTCTAGTATGTCCCACCATTCGTTTTGTGGCTTTTCTCATCCAAGTAATTTTAATTTCAAAGCTGACTCAAAATGCACTAAAAAAAAGTCAACAAAATGATCATATTTCTGGATTTCCTTAAAAACCTTCAGCGCTCTAAGGGGTCCATTCAAGGGTTGTATGACCCTCATTACATCTTTATAATGAACCACAAAAATAATCAATACTCTGGTGCATTCCTGGAACTCAGGTTTATGTAGCGAAATTTGCGCATTGAGTGACGAGCAGGAGAATCCCTTATTAATTCAGCGAGGCCAGCGGAAAACTTTACAGAGTCGTTCACTGCAAATGCATTCTTCAGCTTATTGTCTCTTTAAAAACCAGCTGATCAGCAAACTCTAGCTGGCAAATCTCTTAAATTTGTTCGGAGTTAATATGTCCGATTATACTGGGTTTGGAACCAAACGTGCCTTTTGCCATGGAGTGTTTGTTTGAGAGGGGTGGGGGTATTCTGCTGGCGTGCCGGGGGCCGCGTTACATTACCTCGCAGGCCGGATCCAGCCCACTGGCCGCCAGATGCTGACCCCTGCCGTAAGTGATTAAAAGCAGTTGAAATGCGGTCGACTATTATCAAATGCAAATGTATGAACCAGCCCTATTAAATGCTGCTCAAATTTCATGAAGACAAACTCGTTGTTAGTGATATGCGAGGAAGAGAGGACCATTGCCAAAGCACAGGAGGCCTGAGGGCAAGCGAGCACGAAACGAGGCACCGAGAACACAAACCGGTCAGCGGCTGGGCATCCTCCTCTTGTACGATCGTCTCCACATCGGGACCGTACACCTCCACCGCTGAAGGGTAATATTTTTTGTCTTCGTGCAGGACGACTTGCATGTCACCCATGTCGTCGTCGTCTCGGCCCCCGTCCATGTCTTCATCCTGTTCATAGTGTTCTCGTTCAAAATCTGCTCTTCTCATCAAGAGATGAGGACCAGCGAAGACATGCCATCTGGGGGGCTATGTTCGACAAATGTTTCGTTTCTCCTAAAAAGAAACGGAAGTGGCTGAAGCGACGATATCGCTTCTGATTGGTTAGACTCTCAAATGACGAAAGTTCCCTTTATCGTCATTTGAGCCTCTAGCTAATCAGACGCGATATCGTCAGTTCCGTCACTTCCGTTTCTTTTTAGGAGAAACGAAACATTTGTCGATCATAGCCCCCCTTGGGTCTAAGTGTCTTACCTCCTGAAATTCTGGGGCGTCTCCGTCCTGCCGCTCGTACCTCTCGTCCTCGTCGTCATCTGAATCACTCTCGAGCTCGGGCCCGATGTAGTTGCCGAACTCGTCGTATAAATCAGCGTCCATTATCGCTAAAAGGAAGAGAAAATATATTCAGACAGGAGCGGCAAACGACGAACACCTCGAACAGAAATGTCAAATATACGCCGTAAGCAACTGTATTTATGTTCGAGCGTCCTTCGCTGGCTAGAAGATAACATGTTTTTTTAAGCATGCGGTGCGGCGGAAAATTCCTGGATGATTTCGTTTAGTCTTCGAAGGTGTCTGTCGCGCCGAGGAGTCTATGACAAAAGCGCGGAGACACTTCATTTGCCTCAAATTATGAGCGCGAATCAAAAATACTACGTGTAGCATTCGTTTACACGAACACAATTGGCTAAGAACTTCTGTTCTGATAATTTTTAAGCATACTTTATGTAACACAAAATTAACCCGGAGATAAGAGGGTTTTTTGTCGGAAGCACAAGCGCGATCCCGAGTACCGGCGTTTTTAAACGGTTTCTCTTTACCGAATTTCGGTTCGTTACGACCAGTACGTCATTGTCTATTAGACGTTAAACTTTGCGATTCTAGTACAGATCGGACTAATCATATAAACTGACAATAAATAAGTGTCTTACAAACATCTCAACTTACGGTATTCAGGGTATTCAGCGTATTCAGTGTCATCAACGCGAAAACGAAGAACATGCGTTATCCAATGTACCCAGACGCAGCACAGCACGAACCGACATCCGTCAAACTTGACACAACAAAAACCTTTTGTAATGTGGTCGTGGCGACAATTGAAGCGTCAACTCAAATTTAAAACACGAGGTATTTTTTGTAGTATATTTTATGCCGTATTAAATGTGGACCAATGACTCAGCACAGTGAAATGACTCGAAATGTTCCATTCTCGCGTTGTTCCGAAAGGGGGCTTGTGCCTATGACGTCATTCCCTTCGCAGATGAAGGCGTTCCTCGAGCGCGGGAGCGCGCGGGCTTTGCGTCGATGTGTACTCCCGTATTTCCACCGTAATGTGCCTTGAATTTGCGATCGCTGACGTAAAATGTATTCAATCGCGTGCGTTCTTTTGTCTGCTGTGCAATCCCATTTGAGCTCTCCAATTCGGGCAAGTATTCTGTGTACGTAGACCCCACTCCTATCATCTAGTTGGCGGGAAGTTCTCCACCTTGAGAAAGGACATTCCCGAATGCTTTGTGCATAGTCACTAAAAAAAAAAAAAAGTTGTGCGTCTGTCTGATAAGAGTTAAGCTATTATGATATTAATATGATGGGCCTACAGCACTAACATCTGAATCTACGGCTGATCGATCGGTCCTTCAGGGGTAAGTGCGTTCCTACACCCGGTTCGAATTTCCGCGTTCGTCCCGTTTTAAACTGTCCTTTCTTGTATGACTGTTTTCTACTATTTCAGTGAGATGAACAAGGTGAAGTCTGACGCGCCAGCGCAGTGCAAACCACTGGAAAAGCTCAAATTCTTCTTGGATTTCAAGGGCCACCGACCCCAGACCCAGCTCGTTCGAGACTTAAAGAACCTGGGCGCTGTAAGCTCTCTGAAAACTTGTTTTTAGTTCGTTTCTACATTCTTGTGTGTGGTTACACCACTTAATCGGCTTAGTAGGTTAGCTGATGCCCATATGGCCTCTATCATATCACATGAAAAAAAGAAAAATGCTGAAAGTGCAGACATCTCGGTCGCGCTTTTACTCGTGTACACCAGTCCTGCGTTTTTACCGTCATGTTTACTATCACATGAGTTTGTTATATCCAAGAAAACAGTAAAAATGAACAGCCACCAGGAAGATACAATCATCATGTGCAGTATGTGCATTTTAAGGGCAGTGTATGCATACCTCAAAAAATAAATAATCCAGCTCTGCTTGCAGGTTGTGGAATCTTTCTTTGGAAGAGACGTCACCCACGTTATCACTGACAAGCAAGACTGTAAAGCATCACGGAAACCCAACTCTGTTGATTCCAGCGGTCAGACAACGAGCCCTTTCTCGAACGAGTAAGCGATCGACTGTCTACAAACACCAGCCATCTCTGGCTACCCAAGAGACTTCCCTTCCGTTCGCTCCATTTCCGCAAGCCTTACGAGCTTGTCTATGTAAAATTTTTTGGGACGATGAAATTCTAGGGAAATCGCTAAGTTACAGATTTAGCGAGGTTCTTCTACTATGCTATTCATCATATAACATGGGATGGGTTCTCTTACAGGAGTATTAAAAAATCTCCAACAAGTATCGTGCTAACCAGTTCTTTAGCTATCCACCTGTATCGTAAAGTACTACATGGATGTTACAAGGAGTGGTGCTACTGTGGAGATTATTTGTCTTCTCATATGACCGGAACTTCACGGAGACGTAAATCACCAACAGCGCCTTCTAATGCCGCTTTTAAAAGAGGGTCTATAAAATTTGAATTCTTGATGAACACTCTTTCTTTTTTCCAGCCTTGTGTAATGAATATCCTTATTTCTATGCAGGTGTAGCCATGACCTGCCATGCACCTCTGCTTCCATGGATGCAAAGGTCGTACCTAGAATAGTAAGTAAAATTGAATATGGAGCAGGAAATGAGAGCTTGCAAAAGGTTTTGCCTCATATTTTGTTTGGCACTCTGTGTAAGAGGCACTGGTTCAGCCCACATTTCTTTAAGTTTGATGGAGAGTATAGCCTGATCCACATGGTGCAATTTTACTTGCGATTTTGCAGTTGTGACGCCGCTCTTGGGTAAAAAAAAAGTGTGGCCGGAGCAAATGCGCTTGACGTCGCAAGTGCGAGACTGCAGGCAAAATCTCATCATGTGAATCGTGCATACTCTTTGTGTCTTGCAGGAAATCTCAGCAGATCGGTAGTTCAATTCGAAACAAAAAGGAAGCAACAGAAGAAACATCCAGGGGAAATTTTTGGAGGCTGCTGTTTTAATTGTGAAGTTTCACATGGGAACTTGGGATTAAGAACTGTCTACTGCTAAGGGACATGCAGTATAATTGCTCATATTGACAGAAATTTCTAAAGATGATATACACCTTCCCAAGAAACACTCGACCCCAGGGGCAACAAACCGTTCTCGAGCCCAGTCATTGGCTTTGTGGCTAGAGTCTCACTGGCGGTCCTCCTAACCCTAACCGAGTGGACTGTGATTTCGATAGGCGCAGTTTCAATCTCTGCTGGTGGCGAAATGCTCGTCCTTTCCCGCTGTATTTTTTGTTTCATGGTGTATGTATTTTCCCAAGAACATCGACGAAGCATTGTACCACATCTAAAAACACAAAAAAGCAGAAAAATTAAAAACTATTTTAGTTGGGATTGCGCAGCGCCACCCAATTAATCGCATGTCAAACGGCAAAGCGCTTAGCTGTCTAAAATAAGTTACAACAAAAGATTGCCGAAAGGCATGCATTTTTCACGCTCACAAATAATGTGTTTACCGACGGACAGGACACATACATACAATTTAGCAAGTGTTAACATTCAAACAATATATTGTATGTACCACACGATGCGGCGTTATCTGAAAAGAATTTATTCGAGTCAAATAACACAGTCACAGTCGACGACAGCCACATCTTGACGATCAGACGGAATCCAAGCTGACTTCGTTTTGGGGAGAGCTTCCCTTTTTTCACACCAGCACCAAGGCAAAGGAATGAATGTGACTAACCCATTTCCCCCTCCAACCTGGACAACTATTTTTGGAGATGACTGCGAAGGACTCTATGCGGATTATCTCTGGGAGGGGGAAAGAAGAGTTGTCATCGTTCGCGAAATCGCATCGAGGGCCGTTCCCTACCTTCGTTTCCTGTGAATGTCGAGCAGAAAGGCTTGAATGGCAGGCATTTACCGGCCCTATTTCTCACACTGGAAGATAACACAGAAAGGATACGCAGCATGCATCACAAATGCTAAGTGAAAACTCTCAAGAGGGGCCAGAAAACGTTGAATGCAAAATTGCAAAATTTAGGTAGAGAATCGCGCTGAGCGGGTTTTCATAGTCCAAGAGAGTGAATTTCTAGCTGACAGAGGGCGCAAAAATTGCACCAGCCGCATCAGCAACATGGCAGCGGCCTAGGAGCGTTTTTTGGAAAGGTGTATCTACCGCAGTTATTGAGAGTGGCTTTAAAGGGGCCCTGCAAGGACTTTTTTACTGGTTTTTAATTTGCACCGAACCCGAGCGCACTGAATGTGGTAACTTAATGAAACTTTTCTTTTTCTCGAATTTCGCTCCATTTTAAAAAGTTATAAGCAAGTTAAAATGACAAAAACAAGCAAAAAATAACCTCCTTCATGACGTCCTTGGTTGCTTGAGTGGCCGTGTACTAGAGGGGTAGTGAGTTCAACGAGCGCTCACGGCTGCTGCACTTCGTGTTGACGGCTTGAGAGGGCACCACTAAAGCATCTGTTGGATAGGCTGTGTGAAGCGGGCGGCAAGGGCGGCTCGCATTGCATTTGCTGCGCGATTAAACACTAATTCGGCATGACACTTCATTGGCCACAAACAACAGCAAACACGGGGTGAAGATTAGTTCAGAATGGGAGCCACTTTGCGTTGCCCTACCGCCAAATGGTCCAACCGTAAGCCAAACCTGCTCGCCGAAGGCCTTCGGAACCGGTCGGATCCTCGAGCCCGTATGCGACCGCAGCGCCGTCACATACATCCAAGACCTTTCTACACTCGCCGCTCGTCAGTACTTGATCCCACCACCCCTTTCTAATAGGCGCCGCCTTTTCCACCGTTCGGTGGCGGGTATGTTGACGGGTCGTTTCTTGTTTCCACACTTTATAAACTGCATTTGTTTCTTTTCTGATCTAAAATACTGAACAAAAACTACTTTCATAAATAATTAAAACAGTTTTCGCCACTTATATTTTGTATTTCGACTAAAATGAAGCTTTTAGCGGCTCTGACCAGTAGTAAGCCCAGGACCAAAGGCTTCACTTATTGCGCGCTTTCAGCACCGCGGGTCGCCCCCGTAGGTGGAGGAGGTTTCCGCGTCGTCTGGTTAAAAAATGACGCTCTGATATTTAGTTACTCTCTCCGTGTCTGCTGGCTTGCCCGAACCCCAAGAGATGTGGAAACCGCAAAAAAGGTAGGCGCTTAAATATGATTGCAGGACCCCTTTAAAGGGCAACTCAGCTTAATTCTGAAAGTTTTGGAATTATTAGTGATTTCACTTTATAAAGCGCTAATAAAAAGCACTTCATTGTTTGCTTCGCAAAAAAGGGGATATATTTTGTGAAATCTTATTTTAAACACGGGCAAAAACCAAAACTTCGGCTCTGTCGGGCAACATTGGCCTCGAGCCGACATGGTACGGCGGTCATGTGATCCTCTACGCGACGACGGGTGGAACCGGGCAAGCCACTGTTGGGGCAAGCGCGTGCGAGGTGCAAGTGTCTTCTGCACTGCAGTCTTTACCGCGTTTTGGTATCTACAATATCCGACAACATCCGCACAATAGTGGCATCAGTCTTTGCACGTAGTGTGTATGAAACTCCGAGAGACAATCGTAAACGACGCAACAATGACGGCGGTTGGGACGCGGGAGTCTGCAGGACGGCTCCCAAGGCTGAGAAACGCTGCATAGGCGCGTTACGCCAGTCACGTAGACACCGCCGAGTGTTAAAAGAACATCTTGCTGATGCCACCTGTTATGCTTGCCTAAAGAAGTAAAAACAAAAAAGTAGTGGTTTTGATGACGTTTAGCTCAATGTTGGCTATGCCAACACCGTTGCCTTGATCATGAAGATTGATTGTACCTCAGTTCGCCCGCTAGAGTCTGCCGATTGCAACACCTTTGCGCAACCTAAAGCTTGCCAGACCGTTTAAGAGGCATCTGGACCGAACTGCATCTGGACTGCATTGTGTCTTCCAAAACAAGAATGAAGCAATGTTGCTCACTAAATGAAGTTCTAACTCTCAAGTGACATTTTCATATTCTGCGAAAGTTCTTTGATCAGGAGAAGAGATATTGCAAAACTTATCAAGTGACCCTCATATGAAGTATGCAGTATGGTCTACTTGTCAAGCTATTATAATTTATCATATAATTTATTTTGTTCTTCAAGCAGGCAAGGGGGCAGGCCATGGTTCAGAGAGCAGTTCGAGCAACGGCAAGTATTTCTGCCTTTTTTTAGATGCAGTAGAAGTGTTTTCTGCTTACAACTAAGTTTCTTTGTTCCGTGCAGCCTGGGCATACAGACATCTTGGAACTGTGCCGCCTGTGGCAGATCAAGGTCCTCTACATCAAGAACTTTCTGCCATGGCTGCAGCAGCTGAAACAGAAAGCGCTACTCAGCAAGACGGGAAAGGAGAATGTAGCGAAAGCGAAGCAAAAGTCGGACATGCCCCAGAAACTGGTGCCACCTTTCATCAAGGTTGAAGACCCTAAGTGGTACCTATTCTTTATTTCATTGGTATCTGGCGCTCGTCGTGATGAGTAGGTCTCGCCACTCAAGAAACAGTGGACACAAGCTTACTCAGTAGTAAAACTCGCCACCATTGCACATCTCAGACTGCAGTCTGTTGCAAGTTAAGAACAGCAGGACAAGCTCCTCTCAGAAAACCTTCCACTCTTTCCACTTTAGGAGAGGAAACACTGGAGAGGAGGCAACAATTAATCGCGTCAAGCAGAGAACGTTGTGGGAGGTGCTTGTTCTGCCGTTTTATAACGGACTACTCGCAACTCCAACGCCCTATAGGTGGCGGGGCGATAATTCCAAGGTAGCGGGAGAGACGGGGTAGACCATAGATTCTCCAGGATTTCACGTGCGCCTGCTTGCCGACACTGGTCAGTGCGCTAAAAATTATTTATTTCTCTACAAATGCAAAGCAGTCTGGGCAGGAGCATATTACAGGTGACAAAGATGTTGATGTGCATTAGGAAAACAAGCATCTTGATATTTAAAAGTTGCAGAAACCTCAACTTGCAAAGCTTTGTGAAGGGCGAGCACATTTAGGGCAGCGGCTACGTCGCTGCTTGGGGCAAAATTATTTTGGGGCTGATGAAGATATTGTGGTGTTTGCACTTTGCCTGACCATTAGTGTTTTAAAAAGTGAGCCGTGCAGGGTGACAGTCAGGCTGCAGAAAGCGCAGCGTTCACAATATTGATGTCTCCGTGCCACGGGCTCACAGCTCGCTGCTCACTGTCGCAGTTTTAGTGTATTGCAACACATGATCAAACTGTGCTGTGGCTATTGATAGGAATTTTTAGGATAGTGTGACCGCAGACCACCGTCTGGTGCAGCATTGCAACCAGAAGCTCGTGCTGCATTTTTGAAACATAATCTTCAGAGCGGTCTAGGAGCGTTTCCGTGCTCACGGTAGCCTGCGGTAATGCTATGCTAAAACTGCCTATTAAGGTTATCGGTGTGTTTAGGGCCTTTATTTATTGCTCAAAAAAAATATTTTAAGATATTGTTTGTTTGTGTACCGTGTTATTTGCAACGTTTCAACCCGACTCGCCAAAACTGCCCGTTCTAGTCTCATCACAAACAGCTGGCTAACGCAGGTGCGCCTAAAATACTTCATTCATTTCTTTATTTGCCTTTGTAATTACCTGAAAACAAGTTCAGTGAGTAAATTCTGTCTTTCGAAAGTGCTTGGGGCAAATGGTCATGTTCCTTGTAACGGCCTTAAAACGCGAACCCATTCCCGATATCTACTGCTCAACATACCTTTACGCAACCAGTTTTCTTCTACTTAGGGCAAAAAATAAAATTTTCATAGACCGTATGGTAAAGCTCTACACTACTAGCGGGATTGTTGTCGTCACGTTAAGCACAGATTGAGCTGGCGACCGCAGGACCAGAAATCTGCAGCATATGCGATATATGAAAAGTCCCTAATAAAATTATACATCACGGTCCCTTCGTGCAACGCTGTTGCGAAGCGGAGCATAAGAATTCCTATTTTAACGTGCTCACTTTTTTGTTAAAACTGCTTCACGCACTAACACGTCGTCCAGAACCGTGCAGTAATAGCAGCACCAAGGCCGACAGACCCTGCCACCATTTCCACACTGCCACCGCTGCCATCCCCGCTCCTCTGGTTCTCCATTCGTCCAATAGAGGGCGAGCAGCGAGCTGGAGTTGCGAATAGTGCTTTGTGCTGTACAGTTGTGAAGCACGTTTGGCAGACACCAATTTAGTGCAAATGATATTGTAGTGTCTTGGAAGATATGTCAACATGTTACCACAAATGGTCTATTTTGAAGGCCAATTCGGCGACCGTGGTGGATTTCAGGCAAAATTAAATAGACGAGCTACTCTAGTAGCAGTGCTCAACCTTTTTCGGCGCATGTCCCCTAAGTTACATCACTGCAGGGAGTCTTGACTTTCTCTGTGACACTAGAATCGATCTGCCTGAGCCATTCTTCTGATTCACCTCCAAGTTAGGCCAGTCTGTGGCTGCATCAATTTGCATCAATTTTTGCGAGGCAAACTGCCAGCCTACAAATCCCTACTTGATATGTTCAAACTCTGGCCAAGGTGCCTGCAGTTGACGAACACTTATTGGAGTGTAGGGATCATATAAGATCTTGGTTGCACAGATGCATGCAAAATGTCCCCTTTGGTTTGATGCATAAACCCCCAAAATTGAAAGCTCAGCTATAAGCACCTAAATAAGAGCAGTTATTTTCATACTTCCAGCATCTATACATGTCTATACACAACTTTAACGTAAAAGATAGTAGACGGGACCTAAGATGCAAGGCATGTTTGTTTTGTTTCTTGTACAGCGTTTACAGACCACTCTTCAAAAGCCTCAAGCAGTGGCCAGATATCAGCACTGAGCAGTTCTCAGAGCCAATCCCAAAGACCATTGCTGTCCCTGCCCGAGAGCATGTCGCAAGCACGCAAGCAAAAGGAGTGCTGCTCACGTAAGTCATGGTGGGCTGGGTATGTGCTTTTCTATCATTAACATACTTCTATTCACAGGCTTGACACAGCCAAGGCCATGCCCAAGACAACCCCCAAGATCAAGGTCACAGAACAAAAGAAGTTCAACTGTGAAATCTGTAGTTGCTCTTACCTCTGCCTGCAGAAGGTGTGTGCACGTCGCTACTTGCTCTTCTGCATCAACTCTCGTGCACACCTCTTCCTCGCTAGCCCTGCCCCCCTTCTCTGCTTCATTTGATCTTCCTGTTGGTTCATGCACTTGGTTTCCCCCATATATTAGAAATTTTTCAGTCAGGATTGAAATAGACGTGTTTCTAAGTTGGATCTATAATTTTTTGAGTTCTCGGTCTGAGAGGTTTTTGTGCCACGACCGAGTGCGAACATTCCTTCAAGTGACAACACTAGACCTTGCTTGCTACTTTGAGCTATGATGACCTAGATTGAGCTCCCACAACATTGCTTGTGTTTATTATGGCTTATCTACAAAGAAGCCTCTTCCCCTCTCTTTCTACCGGCACCTTTTGTTTTCTCGAGTGTCCTATGAAGAAATCCTCTAACCAAGTCTTCAACAGGGCGCACTATGGTTCTTCCGAAAGAAGTGGATTGTGAGAGGCAAGGCTCTAGTCATAAGAGGCAAACGAAAGTGTTTTTGGGTTCTCTTCATACTGGCTATCACTTTCTAACTTGCACGATTCCCAGTTGGGAATCGTCTTGTCTGCCTTTGCGTTTATGTTCTTCCCATTGTTTATATTACCTTTACCAGCATGCTCTCCATTCCAAGCAGCGCGAGGTTGTGCATTCCCTACAAATAGTAAAGGGTGCCCTTTATTTGCCAAATGTGGTCACTATTTATCTATTTTTTTTCTATATTGAGTCATAACGGCAGTCACAGTGTTAAACTGAAACATTCTAAAGAGAAATCAAAGCCTGGAACATTTTGGCCTCTCCATTAATTGGAGGCAAGTAAATTCCGGGAGAAGTGGCCACTATGTCTGCACATGTACTCCGCAAGTTGCCAGCCTCTCGTGACAAAACATGGCTTATCTGTGACATTGTCACAGCATGCTTGTGGTCATGCCTACCTGTCGTTTCATAGGGAAATAAATTCAGTGTGCCGCAGGAGGCACGTGCTCGGCAGCAAGGCCACCACAATGACAGCTAATGCGACATCAACGTAGGCCACGTAGCAGTGTTTATTATCAGAATAATTTGCCTATTCCGGTCTGCCGTGATACCTTTGCTGCGCCGAGAGCCCACATTGGCCCACTCGCAAGCCATGTTCCCAGCCAGTCTTTCCTCCTGCAACACGCATCCCTTATTTTTTACAGCACTTGGAGTCCGAGAGGCACCAGGAGTTCATGAAGAACGCCAGCAACTTCAGCGTGCTCGGCGAGCTCATGTCGACACTTCGTTGCAAGGCACGCGGCCCGCTCACCGAGATCCACCTTCAGAGCAGTGCATCCTCAACAGACAGCGGTCCCAGCGACGAGTGTGGCAGGAAGCTTCCCACCTCGAGGGCAATGCTTTCCGTGAAGGGCGAGCATTCCGGCATCGTCGTCCAGTCAACTTACTGCGGCAGTCTCTCGTCTGTCAAGCATCTCAAGGTCGTTCGGAGACTCACGGAACCCCTCGCAAAAGCAACCCCCACGTCACCAAAGAAGGTGCCCAATCCAAGAAAACGACCGCTGCTTCGTTCGGACATTGGGCTGTCTGCAACTCGCGATGACGGAGACACCAAGCCGAACGTTTGCTGCAGCGACCCCTTCAATGTCGAAAAGGCGGATCACTTGGTACCCCCCAGTCATTCAACGGACGTAGATGCCACGGAGAATGGCCTGCTCGCCAACGTGTGCGTCGAAAGCAGTGCGGCAGACGGCAGAGTTGCAGCAAAAGAGCAGTCGAATTTCGTGGAAAATGTACAAATCGGAACCTTCCGGGATCTGGTCTCAAAACTGGTGCCCGAGAGCCAGCGCGAACCGTCGACAATGGAGTACTCGTGGACGGACGTTGCGAGCGGGTTTGCCGTTGAGTCTGGGCTCTCCAGGAAGCGTCATGCGACGGGGTCCGATTACAGCGACGACTGCTCGTTTTCCAAGATGATATCGGCTATTAACTTTCAGAATTTTTCCCAGAGATCGGACTGTAAAGACGCGTCCGACGTCGATCTCAACGGACTTGCCGAAGGGACTCCGAGCGACCATGCGCAGCTGGACAGCTCACTCTGCTTTTGACCACCGTTTGACTTTTTAAGTTGTAATTTCATCTTCATTGCAATTTTCAGATGTGTGACTAGAGCAGGATTGTGTAATAATTGACACTTTCATGTTCTTTATACGAGTGGTGTTTTTTTCTTCGGGAGGGGGGGGGGGGGGGGGGGGGACTTTTTAAGACCACCCAATTGTTTATTGTTTCGCTTACTCAGAAGACACTGTAGGGTTTATTTATTTAATAAAGATCTCGGGCTAACTTCATGTTCATGAAGATGAACCTTTTCATTTTTAATGTCCCGCTCCAGCCAAAATTGTAAAAATGTACTTGTTTAGAGGTATCTGAACAGCAGTAACAATATCTTTTCTTAACATCTCCAGGAGAAGCTATAGTAAGACCATTGTTTTGCCTTCTCCATAGATTCTATAAATGCCCCATAATGTTGGGGGATGATTCCCCTCATCTTGTACGCTCCTTTTTACGACCATTCTCTCTCTCTCTTTCTCTATTTGGGTTAAAGGATAACCAAAAAGGAGGTGGCATTGGGTGATTGATTTCTTGTCACTTCATTTAGTGACAACAAAGCTTTTTTTGGCCAAGTGATTAACTTGTAATTACATTTCTTATGATAAATTTTGGCAATATGACTACACTTGAGCTTGCTTATTGTGGAAAATATGTGGTGCTCGTTATATGGGCAATGTGGACATTGTTGAAGTATCTTAACAATGTCAACATTTCGGTCTCATGACTTGTTTTAAGACTAGAACTTTTGGGGACAGGTTAGAGCATTGACAATTGACTGCGGCGGATGCACCGCGCCACCAAAGCCAATCGAATGCCATGCGAGTGTTATGTGACCATGTTACATGGCCTTCGGAAGAAACGCAGCAACATGCGGGTGCATGGCCCTGTGATGCGTTCACAGTGCTGGATTTTCAAGGATGGCTGAAAGCATCCAGTACCGATGAATAATAATTCACCGCTTCACACAGTCACAGTGAAACTTGTGATGCTGGGCCTTGTCTCACCTGTGAACTGGTATTTCTAAATTAAGATTTTCGTAAATTTCACATGCTCCGAGCTGGTGTGCGCTAGCCCACTCAGCCACCAAACCCACTTGCCTGCGCTCTATATCCAGGCATGATGTGCATGAATTCCGCTACCGTCAATTTAATTACGACAAGCATCATACTGGCTTGCACGCACGTAATCACTGCTTAGGGATCTATGTTGGCAGTCTTAATCTTATATAGATCATTCCAATAATCGCTTTCCGCGTGCTGCTATCTTTGTCTGCTGGAATGTGGAACGTATGCCACTTGTGCACAGTAGCGCTTTTCTGCAGAATATCGGATGCCGCACGTGTCCAAGCCAAGTGACTCGCCATTTTTTTGCCCAAGTGGTGAGCGATGGGATAGGTATAAGGCCAACCACGTTCCCATTGCCACAATGTCCGTACAACAAGTTTGACTTCTGCTTCTGCCACAATGCCAGCTGACACAGTCCGGCAAAGGTTCTTTTACCATCCTCCCCGTCTCCTTTTAATGCGAAAGCATTAACTGTCCCGTGGAGCGAGCCAGTCTTATCAGTTTTTCAAGCCATGCCAAACAGCTCCTAAATTCCCTTTTCCCATGGAGCGAAGTCTAGTCTGTAGCAGCAAATTGGCGGATAACCTCCCATTGGCTGGCACGCCACATAGTTCCAAGGAACGCCACCCCACACTCCATGGCGCCGGGAGGATCAGAGGCGACCGCGGCATGAAGAATGACATTCATGCTTTCGCATTCACAACTCGTAAGAAGTGCTTAGGTATCCTCGGAATGTTTCTTGTTCCCATGTCCTCATATGTTTTGAATACTCAAGTTGGGAGCTCTGGCCCTAGGTTCAATCCCTGGCCCTGCCAGTTTCGATCTGATTAAAGAGCAGCGTACCGGCGTGCAGTCGCATATCACTACTGCGTAATGCACGTCAATGACGCCAGTTTAGCGGCCGTACCACACTAGCTAAATTTCTTGTGCACATAGTGAATCGGTGTCGCCGCCACATCTCGAAGGAAGGAGGACAATGCTCATGTCCGATTTTCTCCACTTTTTTTAGTTTCATACCAATGGAATTTCCTGCTGACCCACGCTTGTAGCTTTTTTTTATTTCTTACTCTCTGCCATTTTTTCTGTCCTTAGTGAGAGGTGTGCCCAGTGAAGTTATCCCTGGGGTGAGTACATCTACTCAATATAAGTTTTGTTCCATCTATACCTTGTTTCACCGCAAGTTGGAGCAGTCGGAAGCTAGGAATAAATAAACATGGACACTTGCACTAAAAGTGTAAGCTCGTAGCGCATTCACTGCTCTTGACTGGTTTAGCAACAGCAAGTTTGTCTTGGGTCTACCTTATAAGCTTTTCATAGAGCAATATGCTTGATACTATTATATTCTAATTTTGAACTTACGGTAACTTTATTTAATTCTTGTTTAGGTGTGGTTCACCTGGACGGGAGGCAGAGGCAGAAGTCCGTGAAGCGTGACGAGAGCTGCACCCCCCCAGTGTTCTTGGTGCAGGTCAGCCAGCAATCGAATGTAAACAAATAAAAGCCCCTCTACTATTCCTTTCCACTCTTTTCCGTTTTTATTAATTGGGCATTATCAAATATGTGTGACACGGCCTTTAATACTAATTGACCTATTCAGTAGTATGAACAGGGATCAGCTAATGGGAACAAACCTATGATGGCAGAGCTGAACTCAACCGTGCATTATCAAGGCACTATGTTCCTTTACAGAATCTGTTCGTAATGCACCCCCCCCCCCCCCCCCCCCCCCCCCCCCCCCCATCTTGTGCATTCACACCATAATTGTCTTTACTTGTAAAAAAAAATGTAAAGCACACATTATTTTTCTTTCGAGATGGAAGCCCATACCTGAATGAAAAAGGGCTCTGAAACTTATTTTTAATTGTATGTATCGTGAGCACTACACTTTGTTTTACTTTGAAGTGCCAGTGTTGCACAAGCTACAAAAGTGAGCTCCGGGCTTTCAGCGTATCTGCCAGGCATGCGCACTCGTGCAGTGCAAACCTCTTTTACAGCAACATGCCCGTGCTTGTAGCTTTGGCTTCTGTAATTGTAACTTTAATTGCCATGAAAAGTTGTTTTACATTAAAGCCCTAAAATATTATTTGGTGATGGTGATGGCAGTCTTAGAATCACTAATGGGTGGAATGGTGCTCGCACAGGTGGTAGAGTTTAAATACGAGGAGTTTATTGCAATGTATTACAGACAGAAACGCCGCTTTACCTGTAAGATAGACATTCGTGGGGCTGTTCCTTTTGGGAGAAAGACGAAAGCGTTTTTAAAAATAAATTGAATGAAGATGGATGAATGAATGGGAAATGTGTCATCAAAGAGGCGTGGGGGGTTTGCCAATGCCGGTGGAACCCCTCGCCGGTTCCCCACAAAGCGTGCAGGCACATTCCGTTGGGTTCTGATACTGTTTCTGAATCTTGGAGCCGTCTCCACAAGTGAGTGTCACCGTTCTCTGGACGGCACTCATGATTGTGCAGCATCTGCACGAGCTCGTGAAGTTGTTGGTGTCTGAAATGGAGCAACAAAGAACGGAGAAGTGGTTTGTTAAGACGTCTAGGCATCAAAACAAGCCAAGACATGGGCTTCACCTTTTTTTTGTTAATATAAGAAACCAACTCTGGCTTCAGGGTAAGTGCCGCATCAACAACTTTCTGGCTGGTGGATTCAGACCCTGACCAAAAGACCTGCAATTTGCTGAAGGCCGACTAGAGTCTAGATTGTCTACCAGATTCGGTTAGATGTCAATGATTTTTCTATGTGGACTATATTAATCCTTAGTTGTTCTCTCGGGCAACCCTTACATTGTGTCTCAATTTTAAATGTCAGGTGTAGAAATTTTATTTATAATATTTATTTATTTGGAAAAACAGCCTAAAACTATTAATTGAAAATAAACACTTGTTTGTGCAGTATGAACAGGTAACACAAATCAGTAACGGTTGTTAATTAATTGAACAAAAAATCAAGTTAAATCAACTCAAATCACTTCCTGAAAAAGGTGATCCCATGTTAATACTCATAGTGGCAGACTCGGACACTGCATTCTATTAGTAGTAGTATGATGTACCAGGTTATAGAGAAAATGAAACTTTGTTTTTTGGCCCGCATAAAGCACTGCAGAAAGCTTAACCAGACTTAACGCTAGCTGTGATGATAAAATGTGAAAGTTTGATCCCATGACGTTGTACCGGGATTAAAAATACAAAAGTAGAACAGAATTGCTCTATGAGCTGATGTCTACCTATGCCAGATTACAAAAAAAAACAGTGCAATAAAAACATTGAGGGACGGAGAAGAGTACACAGACGGAGCACTAAATGTCAACTGTTTATTTTGGAAGTAATGGCATCAGTGTGCGGACACCAGACAAAAAATACATAAAATCACATGACCTTTCATATTGAAACTGCTCGAAAACACAAGCTCACAGTCATGAAGAGTAACCGAAGGCGTGCTAATACAGATCTCTTGATTCCTCGAAATAAAGAATGGTCTCAGTTATCTGGGTTGCTAAACTCGTCACACACAAAGTTGGGGCTGAAGCTCACAGAGCGTGCTGATTGGTCTCTCGCAACGATGGCATCACGTGGGACGAGATTTCAATCATCCAAACTCTCTTGGTGTTAGAATTCCAGCAAGATTGTGAAACGCAAGTGGGGCCAGGCGATTGAACGGCTGCACTGATGACATCGCGCCTGCATGTCCCTGCATCCCTATGCTGTGTTAGAGTCTATGCTGTCTAGATTGTACCTAGGCAGGCTGTGAATACTCCGAGCTTTCTCGTCGCGAGATCGTCGTTTTTGTAAGTTATTGGTGACGACAAAGTGACGCTTCACAACTTTGGGAAAGAGTTATTTGAGGCCAAAATCTTAGCTTCGGAATTGAGGCGAAGATTGAACTTTGTGATACTGTGGAGCTGTGCGTGGTGTATGCTTTAGAGCTCATCATCCGGCACTGTCAACAATGTCACCAAGGTCACCCAGAGGCGGTTTGTGTACTAGTGACGACAGTAGTGTTTGAGAGATAAGGAGGCGGCGGGGTATGGCGAGGAAAAACCGAGAGAAGGGAAATAAAAAGGGGTACAACCAACACGCACACGCACAAAATGGAGTGGAAAAGGTTCGGGAGAGAGGGGAGGGGGTTATCCCTTTTCCCGATTTTTTTTATAATAGCTTTCTTAAAAATATAGGCACTATATAGGAGGCTATTGTCTAAGGCTGTGGCGATCGCCTCACTCCCTCCCCCTTTATGACCCTTGCAACCTCTTTGGAGGCCACTTGGGGGGGGGGGGGGGGGGGGGGAGCGACACACTCCCTTTCTTGTCCCCCCAGTTTGACACCCCAGCTTGAAGGTGTTCCAACTGATTGGCGACGAGGAACAGCACAGCGTGCAATTTTTGGAAATAATGGTTCTAGAGGTTCTGGAATTAAAACGGTTCACATTCTATAAACTGGCCATGACTGACTTTCAAGAGAGATTCGTGCTAGAGCTCGTAGTGTGCAAGCGCATTCAGTGGCATCCTTTTAGTGTTCTTATACCCTCGACGTCAGGGTCAGGATTATCAGTTATGAGCGACAAATTCAATGGTGCGTGTTCGAATAGACAGTGACAAGTTCGATTGTGTATGATAGAAGCTTAGATTCATTGTGTTCTTAAAACATCACTGTCAATATTGACAACGTGACATTACTCTTATTCCTGTGGATGAAAGCAGAATTAATCCCAGCTTGGCTAACCTAAGAAAAAAGCAGTAAAATGGTTTTATCCTGCCGATGGGGGGACAACTGCCCGAAAGCGAAATATGCCCGAAAGTGAACAATGCTACTCAGCTGGTTCTGATCTAGCTACATTAGGCTACACTTTGATCATGTTCAAAAGGCAGATAGAAATTAAAGGAACTGCAAGAACTTTTTTTAGTAAGTTCTGCTTTATCGGCAAAATTAAGAATAATATCGGACTGTCAACATCGACGGTGTTGATTTTAGAATGCAATTATCCCAAGCTTCCGCTATGCTTTTTGGAAACCATCAAACCTGTTGGTCGCAGGTGATGAACTTTGTCGTGACATCACACGTATGAACCACAGTCCTCTCCGCGCGCCCTTGTTCTGTGCCTAGGGAGTGGTAGGGACTTTTCATCCCTTTAATGAAAACGTCACTACAACAAACAAATCTGCGAGTTTGTGAGAAAAGAATATTCCGCGGCAATCTTTCGGCTCCTTCCCTTATAATGTCATAACGCGAAGAATCTTTCCGTCTGACAAGTAGCGACCCTGGTGACGATGTTGTCCCGCATCTTTCAGGTGAAACCGCAATTCTAGCTTGACAATGTCACCAGTTGACTACTAGAGATAACCGTTTTTTGTTTTTGTTTTATTTCGAAGGATCAAGAGACTTGTATCAGCACGACTTTGGTCACTCTTTATGACTGTGAGCTTGCGTTTATGGCGGTCATATGTGATCTGATGTATTTTTTTTTGGTGCGACTATGCAGATGGGCGTTCTTCCAAAACACTTGACAGTCAGCACTTCATCTGTGTACCCTTCTCTTTTCTTCATCATATTCATTATGCAGTTTTCGTCATGCATAACCAACTTGCCCAACTTTGCACTGTGTTCTACCTAAGCCTAATATTCATCAAACCAAAATTTGAGATTGTGAGCGCTGTAGCATTTATTTCAGTGAAAAAACTTGTCAGAAAGACAACATTGTTTTCTTTCTTGCTGACAGATTTTTTTCACTGGCATAATTGCTACAGGTGCCCACAATCTCAAACTTCCGTTTGATAAATACAGTGATATGTGTTGTTAATATAGACACCTCCGTTCCCCCCAAAAATCGTCCATAATGTGAGTCGTCCATAATAGTGACACAAGAATGCATGTATTTTCCCAGTTTGTCCCCAAAAATGGTGTCCATATAGTGGTGTATCCATATTAATGGGGTTCATATTAACGCGCATAACTCGATACATTGAGCTTAGGTGGACTTTGGTTCAAAGAGAAATTGTGTTTTTCTTTTGTATCTTTTCATCCAGGTAATGCCATATGCTTTAACTTTTGCATTTTATCACCACTGCTAGCGTCACATTCTGACGGAGGTTCAGGTTCCTGCTATGGTTTGTTTATGTATGCAGGCCAAAAGACTGGGTTTTGAATGCAGATTCTTTTTATTCATTACACACCCTTTTGGTTATAGTCTAGTTGGTGACAGGTTAAGAATGCATTAGAAACTGCTTCTAGCATGCACTCATTGCCTTTCATCGTTCTTTGGCTGTGTATACGGCACTCATGAGAGACCAATGTGTTATTGGAGGTAGAAAGCTCGTGCTGGAAGCGGATGCTTCTACTGCATTCTTAACCTGTCACTAACATAGGCGTGCACAGTGGGGGGTGCATGCTATGGCCCCCCCTGATGACTCCGGAGGGGTGCAAATTCAGCAAGGTTATATTTTTGTTGTGTTGCACAACAAAAAATAGAACCTTAGTGATTTTGCACCCCTCTGGAGTCATCAGGAGAGGCCATAGCACGCTTGCCCTCCCTCCCCCTCCCCCCCTCCCCTGTGCACGCCTATGGCCAACAACTATAGACCATTCCATTTAGCGCTCTCTGGGCGGCACCATTTTGTTCGACGGCATCGCCCTCTCCACACATCCGGGAAGTTCAGCAGGTTCGGCGGGGTAAAACGAGAGAGAGGGCACGCGCCCGACTCCGCTAGCAGACGACAAACTGGGAGGTTGCCGTTCTCCATCTTTGGGCTGCATCGGCGGGCTCTACCGAACATCAAACTCTATCTCGTGGCTGCCGTTGTGAAGTGGTTCGCGTTCTTAGAATAGCTGTGGCTACTCCAAAATCAGCCTATAGCTCTCTGTTGTTCTATTTTTCTAAATGATCAACTAGCATATCTTTTTTCCTTACTTAAATAGCAGTTGAGTCAGCCGGCAGTACTACTCTCAACTACTGCTTGTATTGCGGCAGGAGAGCACGTTTTATTTATTAATTCAGACTTCCACTCAAGGTCGCTAAAGGCCTACACCAGTACGAACTTTTGTATAGTAAAAAAGGTACAGCAACCGGATTTACTTTTCGCCAAAGAGACCGGCCAATCTGACACAGTTTTCCTTATTTTCTTTTTTTTTTTAATTTGCACGCAGGTAACAGCGCAATTGGACCCTGTGAGTCTTTTTACCTAGCATAATATTACACGACAACTCGCATACCAAAATCTGCGCATCTGCGCTTGAAAGTTCCAAAATGACGCGATTTTAAACAGAGTTTTGCATGCCAGCCAGACGCTAGCTACAGCCCGCTCGGCGGAGCGGACGACGTGCGGGGTGAGAGGGGGAGTGCATTTTTTTTCTCTTTTACCCTCTCTGCTATGACCCTAATGGAACGGTCTATACTGCCGTCCATAACCATCTGCTGAGAATGGTTTTCTTTTCAAAATAGTGGAAATTTAAATTTAATTACCATATTAATATCTGCTCCTTGTGGTTGTACAATGACGAACTGCTACTTAGATGAAACCAACAAAAACACTTTGCACAATGATTTCATTTATCAGGCATACTGTGCAAGAGGGGTGTGCTTGAATGAGATGAAAAAGAGTGCTCCAAGGTACAGGACAAGAGAAATTAATGCAGGACATGCACATGCTTTCATGCTTCATTACAAGTTTTTTCCATGCTTCATTACAAGTTACAAGAAGAAATAGCATACCATGTGAATAGATGGTACTTGAATAGCACTGGCCTGTGCACTCCTTAAGATCTGGAATTGGCTCAGAGTTTGAACATAATCCGCGTGATCTGTCTGACAAGGTAAAGTACTGCAGTGAGTTGGCAGCATTGTGAGGCCTACAGGAGCCTGCAAAAAGAAAGAAAACATTACATTGCATGAACATTTGTCCAAGTCGTCTCCATATACTTTTAAAGATATGACTGCAAATATTTTTTTTAACTTTCTCAAAATATTTTGTTATGAAGAGCAATTTACCTGGTGTGACTTGGCACTTTTGACAGCATCCTGTCTCGTCACGGACAATGTTGTTCTAGAAAATAGAACATGGTAGAAGCGAGTGACTAACAGCAGCAAGGGGGAGATAATATTGTGGACACAGCTGTCTAAAACGTGCAAGTTGTCACTGTTCCGTATTCCCAGTGCCATATGCTCTTTGAGAGAGATCCAGCTTCGCAATTCCACTAGGATATTGATTTTTCTTCCAGTTTGTGATCCCCCCCCCCCCCCCCTCCCCCCTTGGTCATCTGCGTGATTTGAAAAGCAGATGACACCGCTGCGCTTGCCGGCGCTCTAGCCAGCTGTGTCCACGATGGTACAGTGTTTTTCAGGTCAGTCAGAGCTTCAATGTGGCCTCACCTTGGGACAGTTTGAAGGTAGCGGGGGGCAAGTTTTCAGTGTATACTTCATCTCTACGGCACCAGATACTCCGCGAAGGCAGTGGACACTGAAGCAGGGTCTCAGGGTAGAGGTCCACTTTTCACCAACCTGGAAAGCAGAGTCCGGTTATCTTCAAGGTTTCTCCTTAAACCATTACAGCAAGCAGTTGGCGAGTGAAAGCTAACAGCCAGCTTTATGCCAATGAAACTGCTCTTAATCAGCAGGCAAACGGTCAACTGTAGATGTCGTTTGGATCTGTGTACGTATTGGGCATAACTATAGGCTTTTGTTCTCAGAGTTTATTTCTCGTCCAATTCGGAAGGCGTTTTTCTGAGTTCATTTACTGCTAAAAATTCAGAGTTTACCGAAGTTTATTTCTGCTAATCGCCCATTTTTCGAAAATCAGTTTCAATTTGCACTGTTTTCGTTTTTCAAAAATAAACAAAAATCAATATTTGGGTGTGATTGTGTGAGATTCGAAAGAATGCGCTTGTATCAAATGATATTTCTACAGCTGTTCAGCATTGGCAATACTAATCTGTCCCACTACAAAACTTGCAAACAAGTGTTGCTTCAATAAATGTCAATACCTTAAAATCACAAAACCCCTGGAGGTAGGTAGTCGCTATAGGAAGCAATTGTTTTTTTCTCATCCTATTCCATCATTCTACCCCATGTCTGCATGAGGTGGAGTGGTAGAGTGTAATTCCCCTCCTATGAAATCTCTACGGTTCATAGCTTTCACTGTTTCAAAAGCACAACTGCTCCTTCCCCCGAGAAGCACAAATATGTAGTATGGTCCAAACTGGAAACTGGAACCGGATTTTGTCATAACTTAGGAAGTATAATGACCTGTTGTCTGAATGCACCTTGATCGAGAGAGACAGTAAGGCTCTTCTTGCCGAACATCCAAGGTTTGAGAGGAAGTTAGGGTGGCATTCTCTCAGGTTCATTGACCCTGTGCTCTAACCGAACTTAATTGTAAAATACAATTTTTTTTTTCTTTTCTTTTACATTTTGACATTACGAAAATTGTAGCAGCGAGCGTTTTCTTGGGTTTTTCCAATCTATCCAAAAACATAAAATCCTTTGTATAGCTTCTAAACTACCGTAGGAGCTACATAGTACCAAAACTCCTAAACAAGATCAGGCCCATGGGCAACTTAAAGACATTTGCTGAGGCCTCATGACTGAAAACTTTTGATTACTTGTATCCCATAACATTTCATTTACTCATTTTGGTTGCAAACTTATTTAGCAGCGCGTGCTCTCAACAGTGACATGAAACTGTTGCAAGATTAATGTAGTTATAGGAAACAGAACTCTGTGAAAAAGAGTGAAGTGAGGATATCTCTGTGAAAAAAAATTAGCTATGGTATAAACCAGAATACTCCTCACGAGGACAGGGCTTACATATATATTAATGCGAAAGCATTAACTGTCTCATCGAGTGAAGCCAGCGGTGTCTGTAGCCATTGTCTGTAGCAGCAAAAAATGGCACCTAAATTCCCATTTTCCCATTGGCTGAGCAAAACGGCGCCTAAAGTCCCATAGGCTGCAACTCGTCTATATCAAATGCTTCGTCACGGAAACCAGCGGGGCTGCTCGAGTTCAAAGCGGACGTGCCTCAGAAATAAAGCACAAAGAAAAGCCCAGCAATGCAGATGCATCGTCACAGAAGCCGTGGAGCCAGGGGGTGCGCCGCGCCTGTGCAGTGGAGGAGCGTGATGTCAGTGCCAGAGTGCCACGTGGAAAAGGAAGACGTGGCACGCTCCTTGTAGGAATGCACTGCGTGTAGGAATGGTTTTGCATTCCTACACATAAGCAGTCTCGCACGCTCTCGTGAAGTGGCTGTGCCGCGCTGAGCTTGGCCGTTCAGCCTTTCCGGAGTTTGCCCGAGCGGGCTGTGCGGCCAGGCCGACACTACCGCACCTATTAAGGTGTATCCACACGACGGACCGGGCCGCGGACCGATTGATCAGGTGAATTGCGGCCTGCGGGCCGCCCGGCTGCAATGAGCGTCCACACGGCGGACCAAAAGAGCAGACGACAGAGCGAACGGCCCGATCTAACCCTCGACCTCACAACTCTGCCAAACGCATGCAGCGAGCTGCTTTGAGGCTATTTGTAAGGAGCCAAGATGGAGGTTGAACGAAAGAGACGTTTGGCCGCGGTGGTCCTGGCGTTGACTACTGGGGACGAGGAGGACTTAAGTAAACCGAAAAAGCCATGGGGACATCTTTAGATGATTATTTGAGTGGTCGTCGCGACTACTGTCCCACAGAGCGGGGAATTGCTCCATGAGCGCGATGAAGTAAAAAGTTGCATCGTCTCACAACAAAAGGTTCCGCTTCTTCGTCTTCAACAGTTGGCGCCAAAAGAAAACGACTTTTGCTTTGGATTCCAATCCAAACAACAAAAGTCAGCTTGTTGCCAGACTTAGCGCTTCAATTATACTAAAAACGCCGCGGTCCGCCGTCAAGGTCCTAGCGAGAAAGTCGCTTGGCATTTCTCAGAAGCGCGGGCCGCGGACCGCCGGCGGACCTCAAAGAACGGTGACGTAAGATCACGTGATGCGCGGCCCGCGGACCAAAACAGCAATTTGGTCTGTCGTGTGGATACACCTTTATCGGCGGCCCGGCCGCTGCGTGCACTGCGCCGCCATGGAGAGGGCTTCTCTGGTGGCGTCCCTTGGAACTACGCCGCGCGAGAGCCAGTGGGAGCCCCGTTCCTTGATGACGCACCAGCCAATGGGAGCCCATTCATCAGAGTTTTGCTACAGACAACAGGCTTCGCTCCATGGGGACAGGGCAACATGCCATTTGGCGTGGCTTCAAAGCTGATGACGTTGGTTTGCTCCATATGGGACAGTTAATGCTTTCGCATTAAAAATACCTCTTGATTTGTAACCATCACGCAGTTTACCTGGTAGAGGTTGTGGTTCTCCTCGCAAAATTCACGAAGACAGCGGCCACAGCAGTCGTTTGATCCAGGACGAGGCTCAACATATTTTTCACTCTGCAAACAAAAAATGTGGAGTGAGGCCTTGATCATTTTGGTTCATCCTGTCCTGTCTATATTTCTAGACTTTATAGTAACTGTGATTGTGAATGGAGTACATCCACAGAGACAATACTTCATTGAGGCAGTTGTACATGTAGAAAGATTGCTTCGAATAATTTAGTCAAGATTGAAGAAAGAATAAACGTGGAGGACGAAGATGACAAAACCCCATCTTTCGTCCTACATGTTTATTTTTTCTTCATTCTTGAACCGCACCAACACGCTCTTCGTCCATTAGTAATTTAGTCGTGTGAATATGGGGCTTTGAGCTTGAAGTAGAATCGAAACGGTTAGTGGTTTTGGCCAAATAATTTTGAATTGAATATCGATTAGTTTGTTTCAGGCTTTTCACTACCGAACACAACGCTTAAATGAAGATTCAACTGAAGTCATTCAGGTTGTTCCCAAACTTCCATTAGTCTACTTGTAAGCTCACTTAATTTTAATGTAGCTATTTTTATGAACTATGGCATGTTAACGACAAAATTGTCAGCTTCCTAATCTAGGAGATTAATAAATCTGTTTGCTGTATGCAAATATTCTTGCTTTGATTTTAAATTAGACAACAAAAATTGCAAACGGTCACACAATGCGCTGCGATTGACCGCGGTGGCTGCTGCATTGTGGAAAGGAATGTTGAAGGACATTTGCCTTCAGCCAGTATGCTGTACAATGTTTGCAATGAGTTTTTTGTTTTCAGTGGAATGTATGTAGGAGACGTGTGTGAGAAGATGTGTGCTTTGGTGGAATGATTGTGTTTTTTTTTTTCTGTGGGGGGGGGGATGAAACACTCTTTTAGAGCAGGGGTATCTGTGACCGCACCTGTGGTGGAAGAAGCAAAAGTATGTGCGCTAGCTGTTCTGTAGAGGCGAGGAGAGAACACGAGATGGGAACCTGGGCGGTGGCTGTGGGCAGGTGAGGTAGCGTGTCCGCACAGCACGACCACGTTGGCATTTCGCAACGGCAGCTGTGGGAAGGGGGGAAGGGAAGGAGGAGCGTTCTTTCCATAATCACGTGGGTGTTTTAAAACATAAGCGGCCTACAGTGGGGGAGGGGGTAGGGAGGGAGAGCCCTGTCGTGTGTGAGGAACAACGAGGAGGAGAGCAGTGCCTCTACTGTAAAGTTTGGCGTTCGTACATTAGCATTTTTTTGCCGGGAAGGGGTACTAACAGCTATCGCTGTAAAGAATACAAGCACGAATGATGACCACGGATTGTCACGACATTGCTGCCTGACACATGCTTGCATGATCACGGCAAGTTAGCCCCATTGAGTGCGCTTCTCGCCGAGCACCTGTGCACTGCGGGGAAGCAATACCCACAAAGACCGCAAGCTTGGGGGGTATTGCTTCCCCGCAGTGCTCAGGTATTTGGTAAAAAAGCACTCAACGGGGCTAACTTGCCGGGATCAACACGATACGTATGAATATCGCAGTTCATCTCGAAGCAAATATTTAATTGCGTCATATGCAAAACTACAATTCGAATATTCACACAACACTAAAATAATTTATAATTTTAATGGAAGAATTGCAGTGTTCATTTATAAATATCAGCATTGGGCACAAGCAGATCTACTGCAATAAAACATACCAGAGTTATGCAAACCATGTTTTTTTTAATAATCCAAGAAGCATGAAAAATAATGTCAATTCACCTCATCAGTTTGATTCTCATTTTTACTTAAAATGGGTGATGAAGAAAATATTGCAGCATATAAAAACAAGTTGAGGACATCCATTGCCTGGGATGCGTCTGCTTTTATTTGTGCACTGCAAGTTATTTCTTGCATGAATCAAGAAGGATAACATTTTGCATTCATCGCTGTATGCCCTGGGAGTAAACGCCACACTAAAAATTTAAGAAAATTAGATATTAAAAAATTTAAACAAAATTCTGGAAAGCTATGATCCCTACATTTATTCTACACTTTCATATTGAACTTGGCGCTAACCATAAGAAAAAACTAGTCTTATGTAATAAAGCTTCTATTTTTTCTTGGACCATTTATATTTGTTTTCTTGCCAAGTCTGAATCACACATAAATATGCATGCTGTTCATAAGATACCCACCATACTTGAGGTGCACATCTCTTTCTGTAACTCAAGTGAAGCCCACAGCACATCATTATAAAATTTTATGCATATCATATTTCGTATGACATACATTTCATATAGGTTTGACAAAAGTTCCTAAAATTAGTGTATTCGAGATAAAGGGGTAAATTTCTTGGGACCGCATTACTGGTGGTGGCAGACGTCACAAAATTTATTATACATACTAATTGGTTTGCTAACTAACTAAAAAAGACTAATTAACTTTTAATTAGTGAAAATAGACATATGGTTCCAGTTAGAAACTCGATGAGAATCATTGAAAACCTCTAAATCAGTAATTTTCAGAAAGACTGAGCATGTGAGAAGCGTAGTAGTACAGTGGCTTAAAGGGGGTAGTGTAACGAACGAAGCTAGAGAAGCGGCACAGCGTTGGAAGACGGCCGCGGGTGGCGCTGGCGCTTGCAGCACCGTCGTTCCGGCTTTGGCTCCGGCTTGGCCGCTTGGTCAGCTTGGCTCCAGCCAGCTCCGGCCGAATCGCAGCAGACGACTACAGTGTCGTCTGCTAGTTTCACATTTCTGTTCACCTTCAAACACAAATCATGACGTTGAAAGTTCACCGGAAACAAATAATTGTTTTTGAGATATTTATATTAGTTATAAGCGTGTTAGGGTGTCTCTATCTGCCAGCCGATGGAGGCACCCTAGCGGTGCTACGGATCGAAGCGAAACCTACACCGTCTTCCAAGGAGCGGCCATTCCCAATGCATGGTGGAGGCTACGCGGTAACCACACTACCCCCTTTAAGCCACTGTAGTAGTAGTGCACTAAAGTTACCACTGATGGAGCAGGCAGAAGGCTGAGGCTCTCATAAGAGATGGAAAAATCCCGCGGGCATCTTACCCAACCACTAGGCTTGCGTTTGCTCCACGTGTGGTAACTTTAGTGCACTACTACGCTTCTCACCTGCTCAGTCTTTGTGAAAATGACGTACCGTATTTATTCGAATATAAGGTGAGGTTTTTTTCCAAAATCCGTAGTCTCAAAGTCATACCCCGCCTTATATTCGAAGCTCAGTATAGCAATATGACGATTTTTTTCTTTTTTTTTGGGTCCTTCAACTGCCCCCTCGCCTTATAATCGTGACCGCCTTATATTAGAATAAATACGGTATTTAGGGGTTTTCAATGACTCTCAGCATGTTTCTAATTGGAACCATATGTCTATTTTCACAAATTAAAAAGTTAAATAGTCATTTCTAGTTAATTAGCAAACTAATTAGTAAATATCGTGCATTTTCTGACGTCTTCCACCACGAGTAATGTGGTCCCAAGAAAAGTATCCTTTTGCCTCGAATACACAAATTTTAGGAATTTTTGTGTCTCTAACGTGAAACACCCTGTATATATGTAACATGAGATGGGTATCATAATTTCATGTGAGGCTCGTTACATTATCCGAGAATTAAAGTGAATATAAGAAAATCAGTTTAGCTTACACGCAAGCAGGTTGTGTTGCAGATCTGGGTGAGAACAGCTTTGACTGCTTCTCCCGTGGTGGGCGACCTCTCGCACCGGTAAGACCGGCACTTCTTTTCCCCTGGCAAAGCCCACTCGGATCCAATCTTGTACACTAGACCTCCTCCTTTGCATGCTGTCCGTACTTGTTTTGGACAGCAGACTCCAGAAGCACGAGTGTCCACAGTGTACTCATAGTCCTTGAAATGACAGTAATATAGAAAGTGTCTGAGCATCAACAGTTGAACTTGAATACATTGTAAATAGGTTACATGGCAAAATTTAAGCATATTTAATAAGGCAATTTCACGACATCACTTTTCAGAGCGATCGATTCACGTCTACTTGCACCATAATATACCTCTGCAATAATATTCTGCTGTTAAGGAAGTTGCAATTTACTGCACGAGTACGAGAAAAACACTTGCGATGGAGTTAATGTAAAAATTCATTTTATACCCCTGTCAGACGGGCACGTTAAATGACATTTAAGCAAAATGACATTGCAGCTTGTCCAATCCGCGCGTTTAATATGCCACGCTGCGTGTGCAGGCGCCACGTGCAGAACCACACGAGCTGATTCGCCGAGCGGTGATTGACATTCAACCAAAATGACATTTACTTTCCCGTCTGACATGGCTATTAGATTACTTTACCATGGATCTAAAAGTCTTCATTACTGATATTTCTGTTTGTGTTATAGATGAGAGTTTTGATCAAAACGCTTAGATTCTCAACATGCTAGTGGTAGCTCATTTACCCACATGATTTTTGAACTGATATAAACTAAGATGCATGTCTACATTTTTGTCAAGCATAAGTGTAACTCAATACAATAAAATAGTATGATCTAGACAAAGGCCCTGCATTGATTGCTGTAGGTAAGAAAAAGCTTATGCTTAAAAATGTGATCAGCAATACATTCTAGGTATGTGAGATGTCAAGTGCTGCAGCACAGCTAGTATATATATTTTGGTGAGGCTGTTATTCCTGACTCCTCAATCACTAATCATTTGTAGATAGCAAAGCAATGATTCATTATATTACTTACTTTGTGAGAAAGCTAGTCTAGATTTTTCAGACTCTTTCATAAACACCACAAAATAATTACATATAGAATTCAACATCCACTCTAGAAGTACTTCATACCTCAGTATCTTGTTGCTCACCAGGACAAACCTCCACCCTGCAACTGTATTGGTACTGGTTGAAACGTTGAGAGCAACTGCAGTTTGTGCACAGGCCATCTGACCAACTGGATTCCGGCTAAAGAAAAAATTTAAGGCACAACGGTGTGAAAAGGCCCCGTGACTAAAGGAACAATAATTACTGCAGGGAACACATATTGCAGACCTACCGGATACATCTTCTGGTACTGCTGGGCCGGGTGCAGTTTCATCTGCATTCCATTCACAACCTTGTACTGGTGAATGTAAGCACATTTGTTTTTGGGAACTGCAAAGAACATAGTGGGAACTGAGTAGAAGCTCCCAAGACTGTGACAAAGCAAGCTTTTCTGAGTTTCATACAAGCCTGGGGGGGCACATTTGCTCAAAACATGAGCATGGAGCGAGTTCACCACGCTTGTGAAACTTGATTCATTGGCTTTCAGCGAAATGTGTCCTGTTCTACACTTCCTCACTAATACCTTGGTACATTTCGAGTAAGATGAACTTGCTCGAAATGTAGCGAGCATGTGCTAGAGGCGAGACACTTCTTCATGCTGTTCTCATCCTACTAGTGACTACAGAGGGATGCTCACTCATTCGAAACTTTGAATCATTTGCGAACTGTGTATGCTACTCGATTCGATTTGCGGCACACTTTTACTGTTCAATATATTCAACTCCTTTTTTTTTATATTCGAAAATTACGGATGATGTCCAGAATACTCCGATGTCTCGCTTCGAGCTTCACCGCTTTGCACCAGTGCTTTGGTGTAAAGCTTCATGGCAGTGCTTCAACACGCATGCATCAAGCTTTGCCGCTTTACACCGGTGAGCTAAGAGAAATGGCTGACGTTTCGGAGCACCTCGTTTGGCTCGATTGTTTCGAATATTTTCCTCACTGCTGTAGGTCAGTCTCCTTCGGTAAAGAAAATTACTGCGCTATCCTCGATTTTAAAGGAAAGTTCCATTAAAAACAAACTCGGATATATTAAAAATTTATAAGGTGGTCATTGCTTTGCTTTTTATGTGTTACATGATATTTGTCCTCTATCGAGTCCTTTTTTTTTTTTGCTTAGTGAACGTATGTGAATTGTCAGAAGTTTTTAATTTATTAAATTTGTCCCTTTTCATGGGTATGGTTAGTCGAAAGGTTTTTCAGCCATGCCTCCGCAGGTGTCCACGCTCAATTCACGTTAAAGGTAAAATATCTTTATTAAAAAATATTGGAATTTGATTTGCAGTTAAATTTAAATTTTAGTATTGGATTTGCAATATGAAAATGTGATGTACGGACCCTTCTAGTTGCCACTGTTCATTTTTTGTAACTTACACTTCGTTTCCCTTTTAAGCTTCAACGGAGCCAATTAAGCAGTGCCAAAAGTGCATCGTTGCAGCACTCAGAGCCTCAGTTACGGTCACGGTATGAAAAGAAGCATCGCGACAACATAATTTTCGAACCAGATATCTTTCCCAGGCGTCCCGTGTGCACCTCACTTACCGCACTTGTAAGTGGTGCAGCACTCCCCCGGTTCGTTTAGGAGCTCCGTATCCGGCGGACAGTTTGGCATGTCCTGGCAGCGCTGGGGGTTGCAGCGAACCGACACCTTGTTGCAGCATCCCTGGAGCTCCACGAATGCCTCGAGACCCTGCTCGAGGTTGGCTGGCCACTGCAGCGACGGACACTGCTTGAGGTCGCATTCTGAAAGAGGTCAGTGTCCCGGTGTCAATGTGCTCATTCATGCCGCAAGACTGCAACTTTGCGGGGCATGCAGTTGTGAAACACGCTTTGATTAATTACTCAGCTAAACTATGGTGCCATTTCAGAGTAACTGGTTCCTCTACATTAATTAATGCATTATAAGAAAACATTACACATGGAAAGCATAATTGTATAAGAATTCACCTGTGTAATTGAAGAAACAATCTTTTTAGCAGAATCTCTTAATGCAGTAATTGTGCTACAATAAAGTAACAAACGTTTGCTTGAAAAAATATCTGCACTGGCAGTCATACAAAGGCCTTATTGTGTAAACAATTACCATAGAATAAGTTACTTCTTGTGAAAAGGACATGTTATTGCAATCACTCTGCAAACTTCACTGCATAAAGAGCAATTTTCAGGTAATTAATAAACTTTGCATGATCCATTAAACTCACTGAATTACCTTGTTTGTTTGTAGTGGAAGAACAAAGTTGCATTATTGAGTATGGTATTGAACTTGAAATATTAAAATATTATGCGCTTGGAAAAGTTATTGTGAAGTGCTAAACTTTCAATAATAAACTTATGCATCACTATAGGCTCCTTGCACTGACGTCACATCGCATACTTTTGAACACCAAGGAAAAGGAGGAGAGGGAAACTGCTTTTGTAAGAATTTTGAGTGACAGGTTAACCTTCTCTAATCTTCTGGAGGGAGAATAGCGACGCCTGTACAAATCCGGGAGGCAGAAAGGAGGATCCTGATAAGAGGGTAGCTCCTTCTTCCCCTTTTCTCTGGAGGACATCGGAAATGACGTCATGTGCAAGGAGCCTATAGATGGCTACCTATTGTCTCTAAAATGACAGAATTGCCAAAGTCATACAAATCCTAGTTTAAGCCTATAACCTCAACCTTGGTCAGTGGTTCCTGAGTTTTAAAGTGGAGCTCTTAGACGCCCGTTTCCGGCCTGAGCGATGTCGCCGTCGTCGTCAGCGTAACTGCGCAGTGCATTATGGGAAATGTCCCATAATGCACCGAGCAGGAGGGAGGGGAGGGTAGGAGGAAGAGAAAGAGGGAGGAGAGGAGAAGGAGGAAGAGGGGGAGCAGGTGAGGGGCACGGGAGGAGTAGATGAGGAGGGGAGGGTACGGATGAGGAGGAGGGGCATACCGTCCCCTCCGTACCATCCCCCTCTCCTCCCTAAGAGCTGTGCTCTAATTTGGCATTACAGGGAGCTGTAAACGTTCATTTTTGTTTGTAGTAGTACCATTAAACACAACGATTGTGACAAAAGTAGACTGTCCAAATATTTGTCATTCAATATATGCAAAATTCACGTGCATGCTGAGTAAACACCTCAAATTAAGTGATGAGATCCTGTACGCTTATGAATATTTAGCATTCTCATCTCTTTCCTGTGCCACGCTCTCAATTTCAATTGAGCACCCAGATATGTTTTTATGCCTCCGTGGTTGAAATACATTTCTAAGAATGTTGAAAACATGTTTTAAGTACTAGTATACCGTATTTACTCGCTTAAGAACGCACCCTCACAATGGGTACCAATATTTTGACTTTTTTTCCCTCTCGTAATGAACACATTTCCAATTTCCGGCTCCGCGAGTCTCGAATTGCGTCCAATTTAGCAAGCCACCGAGCCAGTTTCTTTTTGCCGCAGAGCGGTCAGGCCAAGTCAATCCAAGCCAAGCCGCTCTCGTAATGGCTGGAAGTGCGCATTTCCGTAAGTGATCAACTGTAAAACTGGGTGCACTTGACGAAACTTGGGTCGAGGAATTGCTCAGCCACGGACATTCTTTGCCTACCGGATGCATTGATGTCGGCAAACACGCCGTCGTCCGTGGTCCGCTTCCGGACGGTGCAATCATGAAAGTGGTTAGGACTAAGAATGGTTATGATGCTCCCCATGCTGAGTGAGCTTTGTGGGGCGCTCTTTCTTCGGCAAAAGGCACGCCGAAAGCGCCCTAAAAAGGTTTGCATTTTATAAAGCATGGTTACTGTGGCACGCCCCTGACCCGCCGTAGGTGTGCCTTTATCAGTGGAGACATGCCGCAGCACCTTGCCGTGTCATACTGCCACCTAATATGACAATTGCATGAAGTGTTTAAATGCAAAAGTTTTACCACGCATAATAAACACACCCCCCAATTGTGTGTCAATTTTCGGGAAAAAAAGTGGGTTCATTATATGAGTAAATATGGTACCTATATTCTTGTCATACTATTTGCTGTTTCTATCCTAATGTAACAATAAGCCACCCACTGGGCACCTCACATACATACCACAGAAATAGCTTGGGCATCCATCGTCATTCGTTTTTAGTTTGGAAACAGCTCCTGGTTGGCAAGCAACTGGTGAAGGTGGCTTGCATGAGGACAAAAGGTTGGCATCTGCAAACAAAATGAGCAGAAAACAAGAGTAAACTAAACTTTTTTTTCTCTCAGTTTTTGCAATTTGTCTAATGCCACATTTTGCTCAAACAGTGTATTGAAATGCATAAAATTTTGCCAACTAAGTTGATGTCCCAAATGAGCACTTTAAACTCCTTTTGTAAAAGCCTTTCAATTAAATAAAGAAAGATCTACCTAAGTCAAATTTTTAATGTCACCCACACCTGCATGAATCTTCACATTATGCTGGGTAGATTAATCACATCTCAATAATTTTAGTGCACCCAAAATTCATAGAAAGATGCTTTGAAATGGGTGGTAGACTATATTTGGAAACTCAACGTTTTAGGGGGCCGTGGTGACTGAGTGTAGGTTAGCAGTCATACTGCACTGACTAAATTTCTGATCTGCAATGCAGACATCAGACAATCTGAAGTTTCATACAACAGATTACATCTAACATTTCTATGGATCAGTCAGTGGCAATTTGGACTAACACAGGGATTTGCTAAAGTGCTAGACACGTATTTTGGTAATACACCATGCAGGTCTTACCACACAGATAGGCATCACAGCAGGTTCCATTGCTCCGGGGAAGGTGGATCAGTTTTTCGTCATTTCGGCACGTCGGTGGTGCCGGGCACAAAATGCTGGTGCATCGTACCTTCAAATTCTCGCCGCATTCACAAGTCTCACAGGGACTCACTTGCCAGCTGTCCCCAATCTTGATAGATGAACCAGAAATCACTTCAATGGCATGCTTTTGTGTTGCTTTTCACATAGTACTGTGCAATATATACTCAATTTGTTTTTGATAAATGCTAATGCACTTGTGCAAGAAATATCATGCCCCTCAAAAAAAAAAAAGCTTAAGTCAATACTAGTAGTAAGTGAATGCATTGCCTTCAAAATAAGATGCTTGAGGCAATATCTGAACACAAAAGAATCATAGTTGAAATCAGTAGCATAAGCAAAGGGGGGCTTGGAGGTCAAACCCCCCCCCCCCCCACCCATTTTTCACATCCATCTCCATAGCCCCTCCCCCCTTTCCATCAATCATCCTGGCAAGCCCCCGGCCCAAAGAAAATTTCTGGGTATGCCACCACTTAAAGTAAATGCTCTAACCGACAGAGTAGAGCATTAATAGTAGCAGTAGGACATACAGTAGCATCTTGAATCACAAAACATTTGCATGATGACCTAAGATAAGAATGTCTGATCATTCTGTAATGTAATTCTGTAGCATGCACACAACATTGATTTAGAAACAAAAGGCTCAAATTTACTTACCAAGTGGCCCTGTTCATCACAGGCCTCTTTGGTTCACAAGAGAGAAAAAAAGTTGTGTTATTATTAACATTGGAACACAAGGTGCAAACATGCTCACAGCACAGCATTCTCATCCACCTACCGCAATTCTTGATGGCAACACACTCTCCATTTTTGAGAACAAAGCCATTTTTGCAGAAGCAGGAGTAAGACGGAGAGAGTGGGCACACTTCTGCCGGTGTCCTGTAGTTAGCGCAGGTCTTGGGGCATCCAGAATCACAACGAAGTTCCATGTTGCGAGGACATCCAGAGTCTAGGAACAAAAACAAGGCAGGTTAAGATTAAATCAGGCTTTTCCAGGCTGTGATTTTTATAGCTTTAGTTTTCTCTTCATTTAAACTGCCAGTGATATCCAGTGCCAAGACGGGTGTATATAGAATATCTGTGCATTTATTTGCTCATTGCAAATCTCCATTCAAACAATATACTTTTTAGTTACCCTGTTTATTTAAACTCCACGCAACATTTTCTTTTGTGAACTGTGGGATGACTAGCAAGACTGACTATTCACCTAAGTGGCCTACAACACCTTTTAAGAGATGCCTAGTGCAGTCATAAAAAATAATGTCACCTTTATTTTTATTTTTTCAGCCCAAGTAATTGAGCCTACAGGTATTTGACAAAGAAATTCATTGCAAAGTTTACCTTGATACAAAATTTGCTTGTGACTGTTAAAGGCACTGGTTCATCTAGTAAATCAGTGGTGCACCGAAGGGAAGTCAACAAGCTATAAACCTCAAAACAAACAAAAAACAAGAAAAAACTTTCTTTTTTGGCAGAATTGTTTTTAAATAATATACCCATTTCACTTAGATTTCATAAGTTAATTCTTAGTTAACAAAATCAAAGTGTTTGCCTTCACACCAGTGATAAACATGATTTAGCAGATAATTGCAAGAAATATTTTTTCAACCAAGATTTTATTAGATGTTTTAAGCAAAAGAATGTGGTTGCTGTGTAAAATATTTTAAGACACTAAATAATGTAGAGTTGTGCAAATATTCGAATTTTCAAATAGAAATTTCGAATAATGCGCTATTCGATACTCGCTTCGAGATGAGCTATGTTATTGTTACTTTTCAGATTGATAATCGCGTTGGGTTAGCCCCATTGAGTGCGCTTCTCCCCGAAAACCTGTGCACTGCAGGAAAGCAATACTCACTGGCTCCTCGGGTATAGCTTTTCTGCAGTGCACAGGCGATTGATGAGAAGCGCACTCAACGGGACTGGCTCGCCGCGATTGTGCAAGGGTATAGATAGACCTTTACATCGCTTTTCACCTGGGCGAAGAATGCTGAGTCACTGAGTTGTGGACGCATGCACAGTGTCTAACATACGCGCATAGCAGATCAACAGCACAGGCTCAGAAGGCATTCCACAACCCAGCAGACAAAGATGGCAGCACGCAGAAGTTGATTTTTGCAACTGTCTATAGCTCACATTTATGGTCAATGCTTGTTTATTTTTTTCCCCTTTTTGAAATTAAAAAATATATATTTGAAATTGAAGAAAAATTATCTGCACCTACCAAGCAGATTTAAAAATCCCATTGATTAGAATAGCTGCAACAAAGTTGTCATTTAATTACATACTATAGTTTATAAATACATTATATTAAAACTAACTAAGCTTAGGAGTGGACAAGTGGAAGCTCGGGAACAACCTTAACAAGCTCTGCTTGGTTTTAATTTAAACTTGGAGTAGTGAAAGGCTTGGAGAAACTATTTAATAACCTACTTGAAATTATTTAGCCAAAACCACTCTTCACTTCGAATTTGCTTCAAACTCAAAATCCACTATTTGCATATGCCCTCACTAAATATGCTAAAACTAACTTATTGAGTCACTTATCTTCAAGATTAAAAAAATCATGCAAAGAAGCAGGCTTTTTGAAACTTGGCACTGAAGATTAAGAATGGCAACCAGTGAGATTTTTAAAAAAAAAGGAACAAATTTGAAGATTCCTAAAGGTTCATTCTCTTAGGAAAAAAATGTCCGAGGCAACTTCTCCTAAATATTGATACGAAGCTGAATGAAAGTTAAAATAATATAGCATATCTTTTCCTCTCTGTAGACCCATGGTCTAGAGAGAGGAAAAGATATGCTATATTTTTTTAAATTTTCAGCTTAGCTTTTATATCTAGGAAAAGTTGCTTGGGACATTTTTTTCCTAAGGGAATTAACCTTTAGGAATCTTCAAAATCCTAGAATTCTCCAGAGCAGCTTCAAGAGTTTTCCAAGCTCTCAAACTTTTTTAATTAGTCACCCTTATCTCAATGTAAAGTTAATATACACTATTTTATTACAACCATTTACTGACGCACGACTAAGTGCCGAACACTTCTTAGAATATGTGCATAATTGTCTACAAAGGCTTTTGAAATAAGCACTCTCAAGAAAAGGAAGCCGACGTGTTTTTCAGCCCAGGTAATAAACTTTGTGCATCGCAGAAAGCTCAGGCCTTGTGAGAGTAACGCTAGCAGTTAGAATAAAATGCAAAAGTTTCAGGACGTGATGTTACATGGATCAAAAAAATAATTGAGAGAAACAAAATTTCTCTATGAGCCGATGTCCTCCCCTAAGCATTATATTTGCCTAACCAAAAAATTGCATTGTGGATGCCTGTAGCATCGATTTCAGTGAAAAAGACTTGCCAGCAAAAAGCAAACTAACAATACTCCTTTTATACTTACTAGTGTTTTTGACCGAAATAGATGCCACATTTAACCTTTAGACAAAACTTTGCGACACAATGCAAGCTGAAAGTCACTGTTGTGGAAACTTACCACAGCCGGAGTCCTTCAGCCAGTGGTGCACAGAGACGCCTCCCTGGGAGCAGCAGTGCTCGGCGTACTGCAGTTTAGAGCGGCACACGGAAGCACTCAGGTTGCGGGTGTAGCTGGCGTCGTTCAGGCACGACTTCTGGTACAGGTCGGGATCGACGTAGAGCTCGCAGGCGTTGCGCTCGAACTCGCAGATCTCTCGGGGCACCGACCGCTTGCTGGCTGCCGCCTGGATTTTGCAGATCTCGGGGGTGCCCTCGACGAGCCAACTGTACGCGAACGACGGGATGTCCGTGGACAGGCGGCCGTTCTTGTGAAGCAGGTCGTCCGATTGGTCAAAGTTGCACACACCTGCACAGGAATGAGATTGAAGCAGGTGATCAAACATGTCAATCGTTTCTCTGAAGATAATTTCTTAAAAAAAAAGATTTTTTTTTATAAAGTTTAATGTTTTAAAAGCAACTGGAGTGTTTGTAATCTTCAAAGAAAAAACAGGACTAATATTTTGCTGCAAAGTGGTGGTTTGAGTGCCACTTGGTTCATCATACAAGGAAACAGCAGCAAACAAACAGAAGGACGAAGATAGATCAAAGCAGGACAGGGCATGCTAACAACGAAATTGAACGGAAAAAACAGACACCTATATATGTATAGGCCAATGCGAAAGGCCAGTCATCTTCAGGCCATCATGAGCCTCTTTATTTCTGAAAAAATTAAGCTCGGCTCATGATTGCACCAGGGAAGCCTCACTGACAAAGTCATCCCCCTGGGTTCTTATTACAAGCGCTTCGCATATTTCTCTTAAGTATTTTCCTCGAAGTATACTGCAGGGTGTCTATATGATATTGACACTTGCTAGCCTAAGAAATTGTATAAAAGATTGCTTCTTACCACACAGCCCCTCCGTCTTGTTGAAGTATGTGAATGATGGTAGCTCAATGCTGAAGCCATAGTTCAGCTCAAAATAGCGGACCACCAGGCTGATCTCGGGGACATACACGACGGTGCTGCGACCAGGAACCCAGCTGATGTTGAACCCCTTTTTGTCCCACGGGTAGTCTCGGTCTTGCAGCTCATAATCGTTAAACTTAACCTGCACAGGTCGGAAAAACAGGACACAGACAAATGCAGAAAGTTTATTGTAATTATAACTACTATAATTAAATGTACTATTGTGTAATCACAACTTCTGGGAAAGGTTTTGACAAACAAATACAGTTAAGTGCCACCATGAATGAATGAAGGGAAACAGCTCTAGCGAGTACTGTAATTAAATTATGAGTGTATATCTCTATACTCTTGCTTCATTCTCACTCAAACTTTATGGCCCCGTGAGGCCAATTCTAGTAGAAAGGTGAAAAGGCTTCCTCTGTTTGGTCGTACACCAACCTTCAAATAAAGGAACGACACGAAAAACAAAACAGAAAAACATTAAATTAACCCAGGCAAAGCAATCTAGCCCTGGGGATGTCTGCAGTTGATTGGAATGTCTTAATCTCAACAAGGACTTTAGATGCACATTGTCTGAAGACCATTTCTGACCATTCTGAAAAAACCTTTTTCTGAGAGTCTCATGGACGTCTCGTATGGACCGAAAAGTGACATTCCCCTTTGGCAGTGTCTGATTGTCCTTAGAACATCCTTAGGAGGTCACTGCACCTGAGAATGAATCACTCTCGCAGCTCACTACACTGGTACGTACCCGCTGACCCTTGGTGATCCGTACGTGGTGGTTTCGATAACTGATGGCCAGTCCCTGAGTGCAGGTCGTTCGAGGTTCCTCAGGACACTCCACGTTGATGCCCAGCACTTGAAAGTCAAGCTGAGAATCTCCGGACACGTGCTGGGCAAGGACATAGCTGCATGTCCCCTGGAAGTCGTAGTAATGGCCGTCGAAGGTGATGTAGTTGGGGTCGCCGTGGCCTCTGCAGACACCTGCAAATGTCCAAAGAGATGATGGCCTTGGTGCAGTTCAGAATTTGTTTTCGAACACTCTAAATGACTTGGTATACTTTGAGCTGACTTTTAACCTTTGCCAGTATTGAGTAGAAGCTCTTTGATATGTTTTCGGTTGATACATCTTCCCGGCTGTTACATTCACAAGCACCACCTCTGGTGAACATCCATAAGGATGTCTGCGTTAACTTTCTGTTTGGTTTCTCTTGTGAAGCACCTTGTGTGTGCATCTCTTACTTGTGTAGCTTACTTCTGTCTTTTTGCACTGTTTTCCAAATCTTTTGGTATGTACATCAACTATCCCAACTTTATGCTTCGGGTTTCATCTCAACTGTTGCACCCACAAGCTGCCTTCCTAAGCGGGCTACACAACCATGGCTGCCCTCTTTCTTTTTCTCCAATGTCCCTCTTTTTCACCTTTTTTTTTTTGCTTTTTGCACCGTGCTCTTGGCAGGCACGGCTTTACTTGGAAGAAACTAAAGCTTTTTGCAACAGCCCATTCATCTTTATGCCACTTTCTCTGGCACACACGCACACACAATTCTACCGTGCTTGGTGGTGCAAGTATTTTCATTCTGTTTCTTTTTCAGAATCAAGCAGCGGAGCATCTGGGTTAGCTGATGGACAAAGGGCGCAAAGATAGACAAAGGACGAGCAGAAGTGCTCAAACAGATTGCTGATAGGTTCAGGTGTTTTGCACACTCTTGCAGATCAGTATTTTTTCACTGCAATTATATACTTGACCCCTCACTTTAAATTATATTTCTAAGAAAAGTTGACCAATATTTGAAGAAATACCATAGTTCACCACAGCTGCAATAGTTTTTGTAAAATGAACTGTTGCATGATAGTTGATTCTTATTTAATTCATTTAAAATTCGAAGTTCAACTTATTATCAGTAGTATAACGTGTGCATAAACTGGTTTACCCGTGCTGGTAAAAATTTATTTTGAAAAATTGTTTTAACATTAGAAAATCCACAAAAGATTAAAGGGGCACTGACACATCAAAATCATATTTTTTTTTTATTATCCGAAACGATTGAAAACGATGCCGGGACATTACCCTCAAAATTTGAAATTTGGGAATTCAGTATTCGTGAAGTAAAAAAACAATTTCCAAATGCCGAATTCGAAGTTCCCGCGCGATCGGCGCCGGTGCCTTGACGTCAAAAATTGCGGAGACCTGAGAGTCCCTCTTTCTTTCACCACTCCCTGCTGTTGCCATGGCGACCCAAAGCGAGGAGGAAAGGAGCGAGCGGCGGCGTTCCGGCGGACCGGTTTTGAGCGGTGTCGCCTGTTTTCCGTTGGAGGATACAAATCCAGGAGACGGCACCACAACGAACTCCCGATTTTTGGTATTTCAAAAAGAAGGGCCGTACTGTGTTCACAATTGCGTTAAAAAACATGTTTTAGGATTGCCGTAATTAAATGTTATAGAGATGTCGCCTACAAAGCTTCTAAATTTCATGATTCTTGACGTCACCGATCAAAAGAAGCGAGGAGGCGAGAGGCGGGAAAATCAAACGCCAAAAATAAAAAGGCGCGCGCGCGCGCGCGGGAAAATTTTTTTTCGCGATGCGTTTTTTTTTGCGTGTCTATGACTCCAACTTGCATCGTTTTAGACAATAAAAATAAATACGACCTTTGGGGTGTCAGTGCCCCTTTAAGTTTGCCACTAGACCGTGAATTACATCCGTTTCGTGTTGACAAATTTTTCTTTAGCTTTAAGAGTTAAAAGCAATAAATAATTAATCAAGTAAAAAAATTGTCACAATAAGTAACTCACGACATAGTTTAGCCTCGATCATGTAATTCAGTTTACATAAATTACTTCATTAAGAAAAATTTGCGAGAAATCACAAAATATTAAGTTTAAGACTATATGTTTATTTATACTGCAAATATTTATCTACAACTTAAACACCATAAGATATCAATACAAAAAGAGGATGTTAGCAGACAAAAAAGTCTAATGACACAGAAGTCGACAGCAATAAACTATGTGATCTGGAACAGGAAATGTTAAAGTGGGACATGGAAATGCACAACACTTTTAAAGCATTGAAATGCTTTTTAACAGAACCCCCTTCCCCACCTACAAATCCTTAAATATTCTCCGTACATATGTCCATTCGTCTGTGCGTTTTCCACTAAATTTAGCAGGAAAATTGATGTCACGAGACTTAGGTACTACGTGACCTATATGTAAATTCAGTTTCCCCGGTAAATTTAGCAGAGATATTAATCTTGACCTAAACTCCAATTCAGTTTGCCCACTAAATTTAGTGGAAAAATTGATGTCACATGATCTAAACACTAGTCTTATGCGAATAGTGGATTTTGAGTTTGAAGCGAATAGTGGTTTTGGCCGAATATTTTCGATTCGAATATTGAATAGTTTTTCCACGCCCTTCACCACCACTAAGGTAGCCATTTGGGCCAGTTGGTTCATGATCACCTAAAAAAAGCACCAAAAATGCACAAGGACGAGGAAGTAGACAGAGCGCTCTTGTCTGTCTACTTCCTCGTCCTTGTGTTTTTTGGCACTTTTTTAGGTGCTTCCACTACCATTGCATAATGCTTAGACAAAAACCCTACTAAACCTGTGAAGGTGGTTTCACTTGTTCATTTATAAGCTAAGTTTAATCTATCTATATTTATGAACTGTGACCTCAGAAGGTCTGGTGTCCTGAGATGGCAAGTAAACAACAAAATTGACATAAAATGAATCCTATAAAGATGACCAACTATACCCGATTGAGTGAATTTACAAATCTTGCCATATAAAATATTCTTTTTTTAATCTCGAGTTAAAAAAAGGATGAACCGTGCATGATGAATGCAAGTTGTAAGGGCATCCCTACCTAACATAGTGTACTCTTGCATAACAGTTTAATTTTGAAACTTTGACTACAATGTCGATATACAGATTCACAAAGTATCCATTTATTTTCAAATACAGTGGGCACGACACCATCCCGCTTTGAATGTATGCTTTTCTTCCGAGCACGCAATTACGATATTCCTACTTTTCCAAGTGTTTATCGCGGCGGGTTACCCCATTGAGGGCACTTCTTACCGAGCACCGATGTAATGCAGAGAAGCAACACCCGCGGAGCTCGCCTTTGCGGATATTGCTTCTCCGCCGTGCACCGGTGCTTGGCAAAAAGAGCACGTAACGAAACTAACCCGCCGCAATCGAAATCTTCGAAAAACGCGAAAAGTGCAGTTCTTCTCGAAGCGAATATTAAATAGTGTATTATTCTGAACAACTATTCGCAATTTCGAATATTTGCACAACCCTACTAAATACCAATTCAGTTTTCCTGCTAAGTTTAGCAGGAAAATTGACATCATGTAACATACACCACTGCAGTTTCCCTGCTAACTTGAGCTGAGCAGGGGAAATTGAGGTCACGTAATTTGATGTCATGTTACCTATACAAAAAATCAGTTTCTCAGCTAAATTTAGGGGTAAATATGTTATGTAACTCCAATTGCCTCTCCCCATCCCCCTCCTCCCTTCCCCCTCCTTTCTCCTAGGGTGTCCTCCTCCTCCCCATCTGTACCCCTTCCCCTCGCTCCCCCTCTCTCCAATTCGCTACATCTCTCTCCCCCCCTTCCACCCCCTCTCCTTTGTCACAAAAGACACATTAACAATTCAACTTTCTCGCTAAATTTAGAGGGGAAATTTACCTGACACACCAATTCCCTCCACCCTTCTCTCTCCTCCCTCACCCTCCTAGTGTGTCCCTCTTCTCCCTATGTCCCCCCCCAATTTATCTCTCTTCCTTTTTATCCTTCCCCATCCTCCTACAGTGCCCTCCCTCCATGCTCACCTCCCTCTCCCCTCCCCCTCCCTGGTCATGTGACGCACCAATTCAGTTTCTACACTATTGATAAAAACTTAGGTTCTTCACTCTGTTTAATGTCTTCCAAACGATTGAAACAATCGCTCCTAGATGCTGCAATTCATGTATTATAGGACTCTGAAATACAAAGGTCGCTGCCAATTTTTTTTAAAGTATCCTCAGCATTGAGCACAATAGTAAGCTCGGCGTATTCTATTACCATTTAAAGGGGCACTGACACATCAAAATCATATTTTTTTTTATTATCCGAAACGGTCGAAAACGATGCCGGGACATTACCCTCAAAATTTTAAATTTGGGAATTCAGTATTCGTGAAGTAAAAAAACAATTTCCAAATGCCGAATTCGAAGTTCCCGCGCGATCGGCGCCGGTGCCTTGACGTCAAAAATTGCGGAGACCTGAGAGTCCCCTTTCCTGTCACCACTCCCTGCTGTTGCCATGGCGACCCAAAGCGAGGAGGAAAGGAGCGAGCGCCGGCTAGCGCCGGCGTTGCGGCGGACCGGTTTTGAGCGGTGTCGCCTGTTTTCCGTTGGAGGATACAAATCCAGGAGACGGCACCACAACGAACTCCCGATTTTTGGTATTTCAAAAAGAAGGGCCGTAGTGCGTTCGCAATTGCGTTAAAAAACATGTTTTAGGATTGCCGTCATTAAATGTTATAAAGATGCCGCCTACAAAGCGTCTAAATTTCCTGATTTTTGACGTCACCGATCAAAAGAAGCGAGGAGGCGAGAGGCGGGAAAATCAAACGCCAAAAATAAAAAGGCGCGCGTGCACGCGGGAAAATTTTTTTTCGCGATGCGGTTTTTTTTGCGTGTCTATGGCTGCAACTTGCATCGTTTTAGACAATAAAAATAAATACGACCTTTGGGGTGTCAGTGCCCCTTTAAGTCAGGCTCTTCACCGGCTAACGTCTAGTTTATGCCAAGATGAGCCATTCCTTGAAGTATCTCTTTCCTTCCATAAATCCTATCTTTCTCAACTTGAATTGGTGCAATTGACAGATTGCACGCTGCTTTGTTACCAGAATGCAGGATAACGTTCAAAGATACCACTGTAAAGTTCCACCCAAAGTCGGTAGAAGAACAAAAACACTACAACGTCAACTCACAGTCATGGCAAAACTCTGGCGGTACGCAGGTGTCCCCACGGCGCACAAGGCCCATGGGACAGAAACACCCTGAGACGCAGTCCTCCGTACATTCGTTGAACTTGTCCCGCATGTTCTCACATGTCTTCTCACAGGCAGGCCCACAGTCTCTCCACTCCATGCCAGCCGGACACTTTGGAGCTGCATTTTGAGAGATATGTTTAATGTAATTGACGAGTAGTGACGATCTTACTCCATGGTTGTCTATTGAGACATTTTGTTATTTGCATTGTTCCTGGAGTCTACAACTGTTCCTGAAGTTAAACTTCAGGAACAGTTGTGGACAAATAAGTGATGTGGACTTCAAATGGTAGGTGCGAACTAGGTAGTTTACTTTGAAGTACAGTCATGGTCAAAATAAATACAAACAATGGAGCAACGATGGAACAATACTTAGGGTACCTCAAAGCGGCGAATGCGGGCAGCATCTAAATAAAGCGAGAGATCAGTTTATTTTTTTGTTTAGTCGCGAAAAATTTTATTTTTGTGATTCATCACCAATGGCACTGCCCTTAGGCTGTGCTTTTGAGTGGCCAGCAGCAAAAATGCTTCGCGATGACTGATCGCACAGCTACAGAAGCTGCATATTTTATTGACCGATTTCTCCTAATCATTCGATTGAAGGTGTTTAAATTCCTTTCAGAAGGGGCGTCATTCTCTCATTTTGCACTGGCACTGTGCCTTGTGCACTACTAATTTAGTCCTTATATATATATATTTCAGTAAAATATAACTTTCGTTGATTAAAACAGAAAACACACCATGAGATCACTATTTACTGCAGATGACAATGCTCAATTTTGATTGTTCACATGTCTACACAAGGGCAGCAATACAAGGGTGTGTCCACAATCAAAATGGCGAGCATCGTGCCACATGTAGTCAAGGTTGAAGATAATACCACAGCGTTTGCATCGATAAAATCTTGCCGCAGAAGTACCACCAAGTTCCGCTAGAAGGTTCTGCAGAATGAAGATGGCATGTGCCCATTTCTTCTGACAATGACTGCGCCTCTCCTTCTACTTGCCACTGCTTTATTTTTGTTAAGTTGTAACATTTCCATTTTTGCTACCTCTAGAAAAGCTTGAGGTTCTCTTACCACATCCAAGAAGAAGCCTCCACTCAGAAGCAATCTTCTGACGAACAGACGCATCACAGGTGGCGACGAAACCCTCGATGGCTTGGCACATGCACTTCTTGGCATCGTTCTCCGAGTAGGCCATGCACTCGCACACAAAATCTTCGCAGATGTTTATCGACATGCTCGTGGAGCTGGCCTCAAGGCACTGACTGAGGGGAGCCTCTCTGAAATATCAGAAGTATGGTGTAAGCACACGCACATCTTCCCAAGCTGGAAAGATGTGGCGATTTCTCCGAGATTCGTGGTTTATTATTGCTAATAGACTTTTTGCCTAATTATTCACCAAGAATGCTGTAAATGTAGGTACATATATGCTGCACGAGCTGGCTTCTACAGCAGTCACTATTCTAATAAAGAAACCTGAAACAAGTGACACTTCACATGTGCATTTGTCAATGCCTTATTTTAATTAATTACTTTAAATATTTTATACCAACAAGTGCACCTGTAGTGTGTGAGGTAATCCTAATAACTTCAGACAGCATTAGTATTATGACATGGCAATAGCTTTCCCTCCTCTGTGCCCTTTTGGCATTAAAATACTAAGTTAATTCATAATTCCAGCCATAGCTTCCAAAACTAAACTTTTGTATATCTACCCTGAATCACAATCCTTCAGATTTCCACCATTTTGTTATAGGTGCCACATACGCCACGTAATTTGGTGAATGTGTTGCTGTACCAAGTAATTAATGTAAATTATCCCTTCAAATTTTATTATAAAAATATGAGGCCATTCAGATAAACTCGAGTATATATTCATCTCAAAATATAAAAAAAAAAAAACAGTGGCTTTAATTATTTTTTTTTACACTGGTAAAGTTGCGAAAAGGGAATAAGTTGGATGTAGTCTTCAACAAATACTCTAAATTCATATACATTACAAACTCTATGGTTAGGTTGCCTGAATTTTGGGACATAAACCTAAAGTATTTTGTTTTCTTCAGCATAAGCAGTCTCACAATCTGGCAAAGAACCAATAAATGTTTGTCTGACCACCGCGAATGGAAAAAGCTTTGTTTAGGTTCCAGTCTGCCAACCGTACAGATGATCTACACAACAGTCACTGACAGGATGAGAACAGCAGAAAGGAGTTTCAATCGTCCCACTCCCAGTGCACGCTCACTACCTTTATAACGCTTGGGCGTCTCGTCAGCCTCGAGCGAGCACGCGTAGCTTGAGAATGACAAGAGTAAACGTTGGAGGCGCTGGAGGTGGGGCGTTCGAAAGAGACACCCTCTCATTCGCACCTTAGCAGTGTTCCAAAATTTGCTCGATCTTACTCCAGGGTAAGAGTTTTGTACCTCAAATATAGTTCCTGTGTATGTGTAGTGCCCACACCTGATGTGAGCTTGCATGTAAACAGCACATTGGCCTATAGATATTTTTTAGGCAGGAATAAATTCATGTATACATACGTGATATTTTTTTTCTAATTGTATCAATGCCTTCCAAAATTTGCTCGGTCTTACTCCAGGGTAAGAATTTTGCATCTCGGCGTTCAAAAACCTACTCTCCAGTGTTGCTCTATCGGTGTTGACACATGACACGACCTGCCAAAGTAACTCGGATCCATATGGATGAGATTTGGAACACAACCCTTGCCAGTGACTATTAGTGCCGACGTTATGGTGGTACCCTTTTGCGGTTTCTCTCCATCATGTCATGACCACGATTTGCCTTGCCAGGACGACACGAGTTGTGATCCTGGCTACTTATAAAAAGTTGAGAATGATGAATTCGATTACTTATATATAGTATATATGAAAAGTAAATGTAAGCTTGAAGTTATCGCGTTCCTGCACCAACCCTGTTTAAGTTGACAGTCTGACATTGCTCTTTTTTCCATGGTTGAAAGCAGAATTAATTCCACTAAAGACGTCATGGTAAGAGCTTGGCCAGTCGTGGAAGTCCGGTTGTTCAGATTTTCAATAATCTACACGCACCAGCAACAAGACTGCAGTTTGCAGAGGCCGTAGTTGCAAAAGTCTATACTCACTTCAGCTTGTGACACCAGTTGCGCGCTCTCTCAAGAACGTCGTGGGGGCAAGACGAAGGTGAGCAGCTGGCTTTCGCTGTAGTCATCCAGCTGTCACCAAAGACCTGACCAGAAGACTCCAGCCGGCCATCAGGAGTGCGGAGGTCATCCGCCCGGTCGTAGTTGAAGGACCCACACAGACCGCTGATGGTATCCAACAAGCATTCGGACACCTGGAATAGGGAGGCGCTCGTATGAGCCCCGAGTTTTGACCAGAATGTACAAAATGACAAACCAGGGGCCAGCTATACCTCACTTTATCATAATTTCGAGTGCAGTCAAAGGCTCAAACACTGACACACATACTAGAAATTCAAACCACTGGGAATTCACTGTGTTTGATTTGTTTAGCATATGATACAACATGTAGACACAAATGACAAACGCTATGATGTCGCGCTTTTCACGTTGTTCGATCGGTCCCATCGGCTTGTAGGGTTAGCTGCGCTTGGGCTTGAGGTAGAACGAAAGATACACCAACACGCGGCCCTGGCGTCACGCCACTGAGGTGGCGCGCTGCTCTGCGGAGAGCAAGTCGTCTGCTTCTTGCACAGCGGTTGCGGTGACGTCATAACGACGCCGAGCTCCGACTAAATTTGATTGAAAAATGGTGGGTAGATTTCAATGCTAAATGCCTTGAGGTCTAACCTCTATTTTTTTATCGATCGGCCAATAAAAGCTCAACGTTCTGACATCGTCGCAACCCCTGTGCAAGAAGCAGACAAACTTGCACTCCGCGCTGGCAGGGCGCATACTCAGACGCTTCACTTCATGCAAATCTAGTTCCTACGCATGCGCTGTTCCCACACCTTGTGTGGGCTTGATTGTAAACAATGCATTGGCCTATAAATATTCTTTATGCAGAAATAAACGCATCTGTATATACCTGATTTTTCTCTAACTGTATCAATGCTTGTGTCTTCCAGGCTTTACTATCAGCAGCACAAGGACTGACATCTATAACAAGTCCAGTTAAAAATACTGGACAAAAAATTAGTCATAATATATTATAGACCGGCACGCTGTTTACAAACTGGTGTGGGCACTACGCGTGCGCAGAAACCGAATTTGCGTGAAGTGAAGCGTCTGCGCAAGCGCAGTGCCTTTGACAGTGCCACCGCAGCTGCGTGACGTTAGGGACGCGTGTTGGTCTGTATCCACACATTCATACATGCATATGTAGTACATGTATGCACAAGCATGCATACTTGCATGGGCACATCCACATACAAATGCAGTTTCCAAACTTTTGAAACATCCAAATTACCCACCCACATGACGATGAATAGCTTAATTGTGCTTGTTTTATCGGTGGATCTGGGCTCGGGCAAGAATGCTTCCCGATATGCAATATATTGTTTTTTTCCTTCTCTCACTTAGCTGGTGAGCGCTCCGATCTTACCCCGGAACCCCGGAAGAGTGCTTTTCCCGACGCACAGTTGCAGTGTGGGAAAGGGCAAGAGCAAACTATGTGATGCCCTGTCAAGTACGAGGTTATAAGCTTTTGTATTTACGACAAGGCGCAACTCTTGCTATTACACAAATACCACAATTGAGAAGTTTTCCTCTATCTTCAGGAGACAAAGGTGACAACTTCACGGACATACAAAGTTTCTTTCAAAAACAAAAAGTAACTTTCGCCCAACAATTTTATCTCCAAAAATCAAATGGACGGAGGTAATCGTCCATGACGTCTTGAGAAAAAGTGAGCGTTGAGAGTTTAAAAAAAAAAGGGTTGATATGCCCCCTTTTGCTGCAACTCTCAACACAAAAACAAACAATACATGCCTAGAAAAGCAGTAAATTTTTATAAAATTCTGTCTTTTTTTTTTAAGAATGTTATTTTAGGTGATGAAAAATGTTCTGCTTTTCAATTATAATCATGCGCGAATTGGCTCAAAAGGCAACTTGGCTCGTTTTCTAACATTTATGTTGGTTGATGCAGGAGGACAGATATGTTCAAATAAATTATGTCCCAGAGAGCTCGAGATGAGCTTGTTCAAAATATAAACAATGGGGATATAAAAAAAACCAAAAAACTAAACGGAAAAGATGCATGACACTTCATTGTTACACACATCTTTCCTTTTTTTTTTGGAAGGGGGGGGGGGGTTTGCAGGGTATTTATTAGGTTTGGTGTACACTGCGCATCAATGTTAGCGCAATCACGACAGTGGCGAGTTCTTTTCTCTACTTTACTTTTAGAGGGTATCTTTAGGCACCAAATTTTACCTCCTAGCTTAGTGCGCTAAGTGAGTGCTTTCAATCACCATAATAGTGTTTTGAAGACAGCCCTTAAATTTTAGAAAAAAAAACAGGAGAAACCGGCGATCGCTTGTTCGCGCGAAGTGTCGCGCAGTCTACATTAGAGATGGGGGAGGAGAATATTGGACACGGTAAGCCGAATGTTAATTAACATGTTAATAATGGTTTTACAGGTCATGTTGTTATCGTGGCTTTGAAGGTTGTTAGCAGCTAAACCGACTTAAACGGTTTGCGAAAAGTCAATGGGCTTTGAAATATTCATTGGTTAGTTGTCAAGTTCTTGTCTACTGATTCCGAAGCTGGACGCAGAGAAAACTCCACAGGCCCTACCCACAGTTATGCGTAGAAAAGAGCGACGTAATCGCTTCGAGTGTCTCGCCATTTGGCAGCATGCCATTGACGCTTCGCTACACCCTCTGCAACAAAGACGCCGTCACTGTGAATGCTGGCCGTTAAGACTTGTCCACAGACTTCCGGATCTCGGGATGAGTTGCGGAGAGCGTTATGGGATGGCAAATACGATGTATGAAAACAAGCTAGGTCACTCTTCTACTCTTCTTCATATCACTGTCGACGAAAGTGTCTGGCACTCTTTGTGCGACAAATTTTGGAATCAGTTTAAAAAATTACTGCCATTATGAGCCAATTTAGTGAGGAACGTGGGGTCTTGGATGACTAAGGGGATGGTGAACAGAAATTTGGATTTCAAAAAAGCAATGCAGGAGATATAGGTGGGACGCTACAACCCCTACAACACTACTCTTAAGGCTATATCTCGAATGGACGGCCGTATTTTTGGAAAAAGAGGTCGAGATTGGGCCAGGCCGACGAGGCACATGATGTAGAGATATCTCGTTTCCACCTCTCTTCGCTTCGCTCCCTCAAGGCGGCGAGGCAGAGAAGACGCGAGGCCGTTCCCTCTCCTTCTCAGAGAAACACGACACAAAAATTTCTGTCAAATGCGCCTCCTTTTTTTTTTTTAAAAATACGGTCATCTGTTTGAGATATCACTGTATGAGTGATGTTTTGGTGTTTTGTAGCAGCCCGTTGCACGCTTTTGCCGCGTGTTTTGCGAAATCCAGATTTCGGTTCAGCATCCCTTTTAGGCTTTACATCGTTAACTTTTGAAGTAGTAAAAACAAAAAATAAGTCCCCAATTAGAAACTAGCTGAGCGTAACTGAAAGCCACTCAATTGGTGAATTTTAGAAAGACTTGGAGCGTGTGGCAAGTGAAAGTTACCTCTTGTTGTATGTACACTAAAACATGTTATACCCTTATGGGTGTAACCCTGCTGGAAATGGGAAGCCCATTCACAATGACAGAATGGTCAAGCACAGTTAGATTCAGTGCGAAGTGTAGCACCTAGTAGGACCAATGTGCACAACTTAGCTCTTGCTCATTGACGCCTTGAGGAACACTGCAGAGAAGCTGTAATCTGGGGAAAAGGTTACGACTGAGGTAAAGCCAACTTTGGGATTAGAATCTTGGCACCTAAGAGCACCAATGTGCATGTAAATTGCTCAGTGATGGCCTTAGAAATGATGCAGAGGAGCTGAACTCTCAGGAAGAGAATAGGTTATAAATCCAGGTGAAGCCAACTTTAGGGGAGATATCAAGAAAAATATTACTTCAAAATTATGTCACTTTGCACCGAAAATATGCAGGTTGAGTAGACTTCTTGGAGATTTGGCGTAGGAGATCAGTTTAATCTTATGCAAAATTACCAATGTGATTTATATCGTTGGAGAAAAGCACACGTTTGCAAAATTTCTTAACTAACTTGGTGTTCACTGTGTATGTAAAAGGGCAGTTTTAAATAGAATACATTTTTTTTAATGAGGTTTAAAAAAAATTGCAATTAAATGCTGCGACTGCAATGTGTCTGTCCTAACCTCACGTTGGCCATTTCCTGGGTTATGTTATATCGACTACTTGGTATAAGCTGTGTGGAGAGCAACCTAGATCAATAAGGGCAATGGCTCTCCTGTGAATTGTACATGTATACATAGGTACTGTCCTTCAAATATTAAGCACGAAACCTCATCACTGTGACCTTATATAAGTTGTCCAAAAAATATCTTTTGTACTCAGTGGGCTACTGCTGCTATATTGTTCTCATTGATGCTCATTGATTCTTGCTCGAGATAAACAGAGCTGCTCATTCATACGGTTTCATATTCGTGCGCATTGGGCTCCAAAATCCACCCCTTTTCTGTCTCATTTTCTACATGCACCTAGTGGATTTCTGGTTGAACTTAACATTGAAGCTTTCTTCCATTACCTCGTATGTGCCCATTAGTTTATGCATAAAATTTAATGAAAATACAACTTTTTTTTTTTTTTTGAAGAAAGAGCAGTTTTTTTTTTTTCAGAGAAAACTGCCTTTAAAGGTTTTACCCAACACCCTTGGAATGGTGGCAAACCCACCCTAAAATAGGTTGCTGGCAATCTTAGTATAACCCTATAGATATTTTTACAGGCAACAAGTTCACAAGCAACATGTGCCCCATGCAGTTTTCTCTCACTCATAAATAGGGTTCCATGGTTTCGGGGATCTTTTTTTTCTTCCAATTTCGGGGTTTATTTTATCTCCACATATTCAGTACTTTCCGGTATATATTTTCAGTATCGGGGAAAAGATGGGGGTTTATCGGGACTCATGCTGAAGAAAACAAGATACAGATATGGGGATTGCCACCCTTCAGGGAACAGGCACACAACCCGAATAGTTGGAAATCGTCCCGGTACCGATGAGAGAAGGAAACGAGATAATAGAGGGTTTAGTATACTCTGTTTCATACTTAGCGTGCAACACTGTCAAAGCTACTGGCCCAAGCACGTGGCTTCATTTATGGTATTGTTTGCGCGAGAACGCGTGCTAATGATCAACGAGATCAATCCCAACGCTTGTGCCAGTAGCTTTGACAGCGTTGCACGCTAAGTATGAAACTGAGTATAGATCTTTCTCATACCCCCAATGAGATTTTTTTTTGTTGATTGGCTTTTTAATCAAACTTTCGTTTTTGGTCATATCAGACCTTATTTATTTATTTTAATTGGTTTAAATTTGTCATACCGTTTGGTGGTGCAGGTAGAGAGACAAATTTTATTTTTATTCATTTTTGCTCTCACTTAGAAATTCACCACATTCACCCCCAATACGATGCATGCACGAAGGCAGCGGCGGAGGATCGGGTATCGTCGGTTTCATTGGAACAATCTAAAACTGTAATGTGTCTGGTTCTCTAAGGATACTGCATCGTTGCGGACAGTTCAGTGCTGGCTGTGTTTTGGGTGAACACAGAACAAAGCTGTAGCAATTTCTTTCCCTGAAACATCCATGTTTTTCGTATTTAAGGACAGCTCCAAATCTGGATTTTTTCGGTCTCTACCGATTTTAATAAAACGGGATCAAAGGCTATTTCACGGGGTTCATCGGTATTTACCAAAAAGAAACACGGCATCTATACTTATAAACCATATAACCACCGAGAGAATGAGAACGACAGGAAGGAGTCTCAGTTGTCCCACCTTCAGCGCGAGCTTTCTGCCTTCGATAACGCTTCAACGTTATGTGAGCCTTGAATGGGCAGGCGCAGCCAGAGCACGGCAGAAGGCAGCAAGCGTGTGCTGGAGACGGGGCCTCCCTGTCGTTCTCATCTTGTCTGCGACTATACGGAGCAAAACAATAAGAGGGGAGGAGATGGGAGAGCCTGCTGTGACGTCGGAACGCCAAGCTGCGATTGGAAGGATTAGCTGCTGTCTCCCACCAATCAGAGCTAACAAAAGCATTGTCTGCTTTTCGTGCAGGCTGTGGCGTTGGAATGTCGAGTACTGAGCGCTTGCGTTGTCTGCTCATCATAGCAATCACTATCGCACTTTTCTACGGCTTTCGGAAAACCCTGGCTCTTTACAAACGAGGACTTAGCGTGCAATAAAGGAGAGAGGAAATGCCTCTAAAGGGCGAAGCTTCGTCGGACACTTAATCCCTCCTGCTCATTGCGCCTCGTGCCCTCCTCTCTCTCCGTTTCATTCCGTGTGACAGGACTTTTGCGTGCTGAACGTACCCCAATCTTGATGTTTTGCCATTCGTCGAGCTCCACTTGGAAATTGTGCTTGTGCGAGGCGAAGAGCAGTCGTTGACCACTCAGGGCCAGGAGCACGTCCTTCAGTCGACGGCTGATGGTCTGAAGGCTGCGCGTGGGAACGTCGGATCCGTTCACCTTGACCTCTTGGAGGGTGGGACCCAGCTTGACGAAGACGTCGTTGCACATGATGGACACGGATTTCTCACAGACGCTGATGTCTCCCCTCCTGTGGCATCTCTTGTGGGCTTTCATTTGAAAGAGACGAGCAAGATTAAATTGCAACGATACGCCCTTGCGCCAAGAAAATGTACAAAAGTGCAACTGCCCAACGGTAATACCTATAACGGTCGTTACAAAATGACATTCTACTCTCTCTAAGAACTCCGGCATGTCTGCTTTTTCCCTCAAAGCTTTGGGAGAAAACGAGATGGGGTAAAAAGGTATGTTTACCGTAGACTTAAAACCAAAGTCTGCATGTGGCAGCGTGCATTAGTTTCACCTGTTTACGTTGTGTTCAGTATGTGTGACAAGCCAAGGAGGTAGGAAGCTTCTGGAAGTGACATGACACCAACAGAGGTGAAGCCAGAAGTGTGGATGGACACGCCCCTAACGTTGACCAAAACCACAGCTGTTCTTGCCACCCTCGGATCGTTGCGGGTCCGTTCTTTCAAACAGTTCTGGCTTAACATCTGGTGGAGTCATGTCACCTCCAGAAGCTTCCTGCCTCCATGATCACAGCAGACTGTCTTTTTAAGTCTTAACATACCAGGAGCAGCGGCGTAGACTTTCCATTTTCCCGGGGGGGAGGGGCAGGCTGAGTTCTCCCGGGAAAGGGAGGAGGGGCGGGTGCTGCGCATTATTTTTTCGCCGCAACTGGAGATTGAAGCTAACGAAAACACGCTGGAATTCCATTTACCATGTATTTTGTCAATAAAGGCAACGTGCGCGTTATTTTGTTTACATGCCGCTACTAGAAGCTCGTTACATGGCACGTAAACAGCGTCTCGGTAAGGATCATAGCCCGGGGGGGGGGGAGGGCTCTGCCCCGCCCAGATTTCACCAAGGGGGGCACAAGCCCCGTTGCCCCACCCCCCATAGTTTACGCCTATGAGCAGGAGTATCGTCATTCGCTGAGCTTCTTTCGTAAACTGCACTGACTGGCGGTCCCGAGTGGTTTGCAGGAAAGTGTAAGCTTTTTCAGCTTTGATTTTGTTTCTTGCTTTAATATTTTGTGATGACTTTGACTGCATGCAGAGTATAGTTAAGTTTTCATCCTTTAAATCCAGTATGCACTACTAATTCCATTAGCATAGCTTTTGTGTGTGTGTTACTCAAATTTTGCATAATCTATAGTTCGCTGACGATTTACAGCAGCTCAGCTGATCAATACAAGACTTCAAGCATTCCTGATATCTGACCAAATGTTCAAGGCATAATGGGGGAAAAATTCTCCAATTACCGTGAACACCAACAGGCGGGGAAGGAAAGTTAAAGAAAGGAATACCCAGGCGAAAATTTCTAACTGGGACCAGTTGGCACCTCAACTGGTTTCAACTGGGACTAACTGGTCCCAACTGGGAAGCAACTGGGACTAACTGGTCCCAACTGGGAATCAACTGGGACCAATAGGAGTCCAACTGGGGCCAGCTGAGGGGTCAACTGGTTTGAACCATTCCCAGTTGGGAGTCAACTGGTTTGACTCCCAGTTGGGAATGGAGTGCACTGGAACCAGTTAGGAAAGTAACTAGTTAGAGCGATTCCCAGTCGGACTTCAAATGCCTTTCCCGTTCCCAGTTCACACTGGGCAACAATTTGGACAAGTTGGGGGTGTATTGACCTTTGCTAATGAAGAAAACTAAAAACACTAACATTTTTAGATTTATACAAATAGGGAATTTTTAATTACTGGGGTACATTTATATATTTATAAAAATAATATAAAAATTTTAATTAACTAAATAATTTTTTAATTGGAAAATATAATTAGTGACAAAATGTGTTCACCTAAATGAACTTTTAGTGCATTATTGAAATATATTAAAACATTTATTTAAATACCTACAGTATTTTTTTTTTCTTTTAATGAATAAATTTATCTTGACTAATCAGAGCTAGCCGGCCGCCGTGGCACGCGGGTGCGGATTAGTGGTACGCGCTGTCGACAGATGGCGCTGCCTATGCTGACGCCGGATGCCAAAGAGGAAAACAAAAGAATTATAGAATGTATAGCAAGTGACATTAATGAACTAGGGAGGGGGTGTGAGATTATTATACTAGGAGACATGAATGCACACATTGAAGATATGGACGGGTACACGGATTCGACAGGTAACATGCTGCTAGATATGTGTGAAAGACATGACTTGGTTTTATGCAACAGTACCGAGAAGTGTGAAGGGCTCATAACTTGGGAGGTAGGGAGTTTGCATTCGACGATAGATTATTCACTAATGTCGCATAGGATGTATGATAGGCTAAAGGTAATGAACATAGATGAACTTGGGGTCAGAAGCCTGGGTAGTGATCACAAACGGATCAAGCTGAGCTTTACGAGAGAAACCGGGAAAGGAAAGATGCAAGATGAACAACCAGATAGGATCTTTTACTCGGAGAAGCAACTGGAGATAGCAACCAAACAAATTGAGGAATTAATTTCTGGCGATACCACAGCAGAATGGACTTACACAAATTTAATGAGATTATTTGAGCTAGAGCTATCCAAGGTCCGACCTAGAGAAAAAGGAAAAGGAAGGCATAAACCCAAGAGCTGGTGGGATGGGGAGGTTAAGAACGCCATAGAGAGACGCCAGGAAGCATCCAGGGAACACAGACATTCCAAGCAAAGGGGGGAACCAAAAGCCGAAGTAGACAGAAAATGGGATAATTTCATAATTTATAGAAGGGAAGCATCCTGTTTAATCAGTGAGAAAATGAGAACAAGGGGGTCCCAATGGTTGTCAAAAGTGCACAAAAAGGATAAAAAGGCAGCCAAGAAATTTTGGAAACATCTGAACTCCATGAGTAATAAGACAAGTTTAGAACAGAGGTTTATAGTTACAGTTCAAGGTACTCGACTGGAAGGGGATAAGGCAATGCAGCATATAGGGACAATGATGGCGGAAAAATTTAAAGACCGAAGGAATGAGGCACATGCTTTATCGCAGGAGAACAGACCGGTAAGTGCTATGGATTCGTTCGGACAAAGAGAATGGGAAAGGGCAGAGAAAAGAGTTCCTAGTAGCACCTCGACAGGCCCTGACGGTATTCCCATTATGTTAATCAAGAACTTGGGCCCAAAATCTAAGCAAGCATTAAGAGAGGCAGTGAATAAAATGGTAACGGATGGGAAAGCCCCCGATGAATGGAGACTAAGCAGGATGAGCATGATATATAAACGAAAGGGGGACAAAGCGGACATAAACAACTATCGTCCTATAACGGTGACGTCAGTGATTTACAGGGTGGTGATGCAGATTATAAAGGATAGACTGCAGGCATGGGTGGAGAGCGAGGGGGTGCTGGGGGAGCTGCAGAATGGGTTCCGGAAGCAAAGGAGGTTAGAGGACAATCTGTTCTCTTTAACGCAGTGTATCGAAATAGCAGAAAAGGAACAAAGGCCCCTATGGCTAGCGTTTCTGGATATCAAAGGAGCCTACGACAGAGTAATTCAAGAGAATTTGTGGGGCATACTGGGTACATTAGGGGTAGAAGCTGGAGTAACTAATCTTTTAAAAAATATATATAATAGCAACAAGGTGCTTATAAAATGGGAAACAAATGTATCGGAGCCTATAGAGATAGAGCGGGGGCTTAGGCAAGGCTGCCCTTTGTCGCCTTTGTTGTTCATGTTATACTTACAGGGATTGGAGAACAAACTAGAGCGGAGCGGGTTTGGCTTCAACCTTTCTTTCATCAAGCAAGGTGAATGGATTAAACAATCACTACCGGGGCTGATGTATGCAGATGATATAGTGCTAATGGCCGACAACAAAGAAGATTTGCAGAAATTAATGGATATCTGTGGTACAGAGGGAGATAAACTAGGTCTTAAATTTAGTCAAGAAAAATCGGCAGTGATGATTTTTAATGATAAAGATGGTGGCGAGCATAGGATACAAGAGGTCATGTTGGAGGTAGTGGATAAGTACAGGTATCTTGGGGTATGGATAAATAATGGTGTTGAGTATCTAACGGAGCATGAAAAACATGTAGCGATGAAAGGTAGCAGGAATGCAGCCGTCATGAAACATAGGGCTCTGTGGAATTACAGTAGGTATCAAGTGGTGAGGGGGATTTGGAAAGGGGTCATGGTTCCCGGCCTGACCTTCGGCAATGCGGTCCTGTGCATGAGACCAGATATTCAAGCAAAGTTAGAAATTAAACAGCGGGGCGTAGGTAGGCTTGCTTTGGGAGCTCATGGAAATACGCCGAATCAGGGGGTACAAGGCGACATGGGATGGACGTCATTCGAGGGCAGGGAAGCTAGCAGCAAGATAGAATTTGAGGAGCGTTTGAGGGAAATGGAGGAAGAGCAGTGGGCTAGGAAAGTTTTCAGTTATTTGTACATGAGGAATGTAGATACCAAATGGAGAAAGCGAACTAGAAAATTATCAAGCAAATATTTGGGCGGCAGTGGGGGCGCCAACCAGGAATTACGGGTTAAGAAAAGGATAAAAGAAACAGAGAAGGGTCTGTGGGAAACGGGTATGCAGACAAAACCAGCACTGGAGACGTACAGAATGTTCAAACAGGAAATTTGCAAAGAAAATATCTACGATAATTCTAGGGGAAGCTCTTTGTTGTTTGAGGCCAGGACAGGAGTATTGCGGACTAAGACGTACCGGGTTAAGTACCAGGAGATGGACACTTTATGTAGTGTGTGTGGGGAGCAGGAGGAAATGGCTGAACACTTAATACTTTTCTGTAAAGGGCTTCACCCAACAGTTAACAGTGACCGGGCGGATTTAATCAAAGCATTGGGTTTTAAAGACAGTGAAGGAAAAATAGACTTTACACGGGTAGAAATAACCAAGCGGAGGTTATCAGACTGGTGGCTAAAATCGAGGCAGGGGTGAGATTTAATCTTGGAATTCAAAACATATAATTAGATTTATAATGTTGGCTAGGTGGCGCAAGCCACCGCCTGATTCACAGGGTTTAGCCAGATCCATCCATCCATCCATCCGGAGTCGGACGGACGCGGTAGAGAAGGGTCGCCATGTCGCCATCGCCCAAGTTGGCGTCGTTATGAAAATGTCAAAACTACAGCTGCGCTTCTTTGGACCTAACTGTACACACACCATGGTGGCGGCGGTGAACTTCGAGGATGGAAAGATGCAGTTCAGCCATCGGAGGGCACCCAGGAAAGACCGGACGGAAGAGAAAACGCCGCGGAGAGCACAATGGCGAAAATGGCGGGAGGTCTACCTCGAAAATGTTCGACTGTTGTGACAGAGATTGCAAGGTGGGAGCGCTACCGCATCTTATCAGGACTTCACCTGCGCAACGCAGGATCACGGGTGAGCACCTTTCTTCACGCGATGGGAAGAGAAGCTGAGGACGTCTTCACTAACAGACGCCAGCGGCCGATCTTCCTTCATCTCATGAATACCACCTCTGAAAAAGCGATTCAACCATCGCAAGCAAGTGGCTAAACCCGGAGGGTGTACGTCACCGAACCTATTTATTTCCATTCTCCAAGTTTTTGACAATAAATTCTTGTCATCCTTCCATTTTGTGCCGTGTTTCATTGTTGCTGGAGTTGGTACCAACTCCAACTGGGACCAATTCCAGCTGGGACCAACTCCAACTGGGACCAGTTGCAACTGGGAATTGTTCCATAAACCAGTTGCAACTGGGACCAACTGGTCCCAGTTGGGCGACTTCAACTGGGACCAGTTGTAACTGAGAATTGTTCCATAAACCAGTTGCAACTGGGACCAACTGGTCCCAGTTGAAAATTTTCGCCTGGGTATCATTACGAGGCCTTTCAGGCATAGGTCATAGGAACACGAGCGTTATTAAAAACGTCATCCAGAAATTCGCTTTGTCAAAACTAATATGTGTTTTCCTCCAAGTGACAACGTTCAAGATACATGCTGTTTAGTTGGATTTTTAAATTCCAATTCACATTGTAAATTTATGTTAAAAGGTGGGAACAGCGCAGGAAAAAACCGACGAAGGACGAGTAGAAGAAGTGCACAAACACAGCGCTGACTAACAACTGAATGTTTATTTTCAAGCGAACGAGAAAGTAAACACTGGGTGTGGAAAGGAAAAAACACAGAAGCTTTCCACACCCAGTGTTTACTTTCTCGTTCGCTTGAAAATAAACATTCAGTTGTTAGTCAGCGCTGTGTTTGTGCACTTCTTCTACTCGTCCTTCGTCGGTTTTTTCCTGCGCTGTTCCCACCTTTTAAGATGCTTAACCAACTCGCCCAACTCTCTGCCGTGTAAATTTATGCCCACTAATACTAAGAAAACTGAACATGGTGCTACAGAAATATGTAAAACAAAAGGTGAAGGTGTAGGCAACACTTACCGGTAACAGAAAACTGCCTCGATTTTTTGTCCTGCAGAAGTATGTGGTCGCAGATCTCGTAGCGAAACTCCTGGCCATCAAACGTCTTCACCGAGTTGCCCGCAACCATACAGATCCCAGCTGCAACCCAAATTAAGTGGCCTTGTAAAATAAGCTTCACAGAAAATGGCTGATAAGATTGGACAAACCACAAACCAGGGAAGTTAAAGCGTCGGCTACTAGAGTGTTAACTTCGCCTAAAACAGACCCATGCTTTACATTTTATTATTAGTGGTAAAAGAAACTTTGCATATATATTAGCTTTTCGCCCTTTGAGCCGTTTGCATTGACTGATGAACGGCAAATATTGTGTTGAAAAATGACGCATTCCCGCTAGTGAGAGAAATTATATGTTACATGTTTAACATCTCACCATTGGCCAAAACCTTGCACACATCCTCATCGCCTTCGGGCACTGTAAGAGACGATTGTAAAGAGTCAATGACAGCACGTGCCGCACAGATTAAGACTGGTTCTTAGTACAATAGAGCGCATGTATGCAAAGCATACCACAAACGTATTCCGGGCATCGGGCATTGCGGTCCATCTTCGGGTACTGGCCCTTCGGACAGTTTGGTTTCTTTGCCGTCGGGCAGGGAGATATGGCGGGCGGGTGTCCCTGTGGCTCTGAAGAAGAAAGACGTACAAACATAATTAAACAACCGCCTTGCTTTCTGCCGTGGGCAACTGTAGCGACACTTCATATTTAATAATAATAATACCGGTGTGTGAATATTCAAGTTTTAAATTCGAATCAAATAATGGTAATGGTTGTCCAAATAATTAAAATCGACGTTCAAATTCCTGTATTCGATTTTCTGAATCATTCAATTAATCAAATATCAGTAGTACTGCTGGTAAAACTTCAGGTTCATGCTATTCCTATAGTCCCAAAAGGCTTGTGTTGGATCTATGTCAAGCCTGGATTTTAGAGTTCCTGACTAGGGAACCGTTTCGACAGAATGTAATTCGTTTCCTGTGCTCCTCGAACGAAGTGATTATGCTCCCAGCTCCTTACATGCGCCCAACGCAAACCTATCCATGCATGTTGCCATTTTGGATTCGAGGGCCTTTCATCACCTGCAGCCAACGTTACCTAGCACCCAATTTGGTACACTATAAACCAATTCTTGGTTGTTACGTCCCTAATATGACAAACTACCATAAAATTTAAAATTGCACTGATAACTGACCAACTGAACCATTCTCTTTTGCTAACCCGTCGCAACCCGCGCAAGACGTCACCTGGTGTCTTTTTTTTAAATGGAACATTAAATGTGATATTTTTTGTGCAGCACTTCCTTTCTAGCTGTAACACAAAACACATGTGCATAGGCAGGAGGGTGATAAAAGTATAACTTGAGAAGGAAGAACAAAATTAGGAACGTCCCCCAAGGGGAATCGAACCCAAGATCTGAACATATTTTTTGCACAATGCTCAACCACTGTGCAAAGGGGGAGACTTATGAAGCGATATAGTTATTTTGCGCTGTTCTCATCATCGCGCGGATCGCAGGACAAGGCGCTCGCTGGATGTGCTGCAGTCTTTTTCGCAAGGCCTCGCAAAATGAAGGGGTTATCTGAAAAATGAAAGATGTCTCTACTCACTACTCAAAAGTGTTTTCTTACCTTTATTTTGACAACCTTGTCGGAACCTTTTTATTTTGCCTATGTATCTCTCTAGTGTTTATACCAGTCTACAGTGATTGACTATCTCTATCCGTGCCATGTACAAAGTGATCAACTACCCCCACCGGTCAACTATGATTGTCTATCTGTGCAAGTTTGCTACATACCACCTCTCCCGGGCCACGTCCCACAAGCATACTACAATTTTGACGGGTCAGAAAATCTCAAAAACGAACTTATGAAAGAGGAGTAATAATGATAATAATATTTATTATTATTATTATTATTATTAAAGCATAAAATGATTTTAACGCTACGTCTAGCTCCCCCAAACCCAAAAGATTTTCGGATTAGGGGAGGGGAGCTTCACAATCCCAAAATCTGTTCCGTCCATCCATCCGTGCATTTTCCACTCAATTTTGCGGGAAAGGGAGCGTCACGTGACCTATACGTCAACTCAATTTCCACGCTAAAAGGGAAAATACACGCGTCGTGACTAGGGATGTCGCGAACCACCCCAGGTTCGATTTCGAAAGGTTTCGATATTTGCGAAGCGAACTGAGGTTCGATTTCGAAAAATTTCGATCTTTTCGTACCGACCGAGGTTCGAATTCGAAAAATTCGCAACTTTCGATCACGGTGGAGTTTCGATTTCGAAAAGTTCGAAGCTTTCACGGTTTCTAAAATTTCGGATTCGAATATTTCGAATATGTTTTTACTTCAGGTTCGATAAATTCGATTATTTCGAAATTCTTTGGAAATAAAATTCGAAAACTTCGAACGCTTCGAATTTTTATAGACATGAAGTTCGAACAATTCAAAGATTTCGAATTTCTTTCTGCAAAAAGTTCGAAAAGTTCGAAGGTTTCGATTTTCTTTTATCGCTGAATTCAAAAAAAAAAAACAAAAAAACCTCGAAGATTTTGATTTTTTTTTTTAGTCCAAGTTTTCAAAGTTCGAAGTCCGGTTTTCAAGTTCCTTCACAGTTTGTTTCAAATAACGTTTTCACGACTCACTGGTTTTCACAAAATCAAGTTTAGAAAAGTTAGGGTGTGATATCTAGATTCTGCGAAGTTGGTCAGGCAATTAAATGAGACGACGAGTGTCCCGGATGTGCTGGAATATTTGGCAGTGCAGAGTGACGTCTGACCATAGATCAGTAATTGTGACTGCCAGCCCGGGGGGGGGGGGGGGGGGGGGGGGGTGTCTTTAACCTGCATCACGCAGTAGTGATCACACGAACACACTGTTTTAGGAGACTCATCCAGTTTGAAACGGCCAGGGGCGACCAGTAGGTTGAGGCTCAGAAAAACGTTGTAGCAGCCTGGCAAACTACCTCGCCACCCCTTGCACGCTGGTAGTAATTCGATCGAACGCTGCTCGAATGACGCTGGCATTTAGTAAGTTAAGTTTGTAATTGTCCTGGATGTTTATTTTCTGGGACGGAGGAATCGCCTCGCAAAAAGCCGACACAACTCGAGGTCGAGGAGCGTTCTACCATACGAGTGGCGTCGGAAGAGGAAAAACGGGGGGAAAGAGGGTAGCGGGGGGGGGGAGGGGGGGCTTCAGTTTCCTTCCCCCCTTCCAGATATTTCGGACTGTTAAAGAAAACAATACGGGGAAAGAGGACGTGGTCGAGCTAATTTTAATCTGAAATTATTTACGCACATGTATAGCTACTGTTGCTCTTCACTGCATAAAAGATTGCGTAGATGGTCATTGTTAGAAACTCGTTGTCAGAAGGCGCTACTCGTCACATGCTTAGTGGTTCGGAAGTTCAAAGCTATGTCTTTTCAACCTAAATACCTGTGTCAATGGTAAAAAAAAAAAAAAAAGGAATAAATGCGGGGATAAAAAGCTGGAGAAAAAAAAAAGTACCAAGAATTCGCCGGAAGTGTTGTATTCTTGCATATTCAGAGGTTCAGAACTTTGAAACAAGTTTCTTTTACCAAAATGTGTACAGGCTAAAAGAAACACGTCCCAGTAACGTGAAGCGAAAAAAAAAAAATGTTTTCTTTTAATGACGTGCTGAACTTTAACACTATTAGAAATCTTCTCCCATGAGTTAATTACGTGAAAAAACAATAAATACATCATTTCGTATTCTGCAGATGGCAATGATATGTACTGCCCGTGGTGTTAATTTAAATGCGATACCTCAAACAACTTAGACGAAAATAAATATCAAGTTTAGGGCATACTTGCATGTAGATACATGTTTGGACATTTCTTCGAAACTTGCGTTGAATAACAATAATCACATCTTAAGACGGCACTTACCTAGGCTATACATAGATCATTCTTTAAAAAAGTATAACATCTCTACCATAAATAGCTTCGGTTACAGCGCGCTTCAAATCTGGCACAAACGATAATCGTCAAAAACCCGTCGTCCTTCCTCGCCCCTTCGGGAATTTCTTTCTTTAAAACTAAGCATGCCAGAACATTGAAACAAACGGCATTGTCTTTCGTAAGGAACGCAGCACCGCGTGCAAAAGTTCGAGAAAAAAAGTTTACGAATGTACCTCACTACTTGAATACAAATGAAACCGTCCGCCGGTCTTTCGAAGTTCGACGAACGTCGAACTTTTACCCTAAAAGTTCGAAGTCCGTCGAACTTCTGACTTTTCAGGATTCGAAAGTTCGAAACTTTTCGAATTCTCTTGATAAATAAGTTCGAAAGTTCGAAATTCATTGAATTTTTTGGTCAGTTAAGTTCGGAAGTTCGACAAGCATCGAACTTTGCAGCGCAATAACTTCGAAAGTTCGAAAAAGATCGAATTTTCTAGCGTAATAAGTTCGACGGTTCGAAAAGCGTCGAACTTCTTAGCTTAACAAGTTCGAAAATTCGACTTCCGTCGAATTTTACGATGTAGACAATTCGAAAAATCGAAATCTTTCGAACCTTTCGAACCGCTTGATTCGATCATCGAAACTTCGATTCGAAAAAAGTTCGCGGCATCCCTAGTCGTGACTGAGACAGCAATTCAGTTTCCCGCTAAATTTAGCGGGAAAATATATGTCACGTGACACACCAATACCCTCACCATCTTCCTTTAATGCATTTTATGCATTATAGCACTTTGAAGGTAAAAGTCGCTGCCAATTATTATTATTATTATTATTATTATTTACTTTATTTTATCCACTATGATGAAAAGACAGGAAATGAAACAGCCGTGCGCAGTTTCAGTCTTTGAACCCCTGCAATGGTCAGCTGCAAGCGTGCAGAAAATACTCAAGACATAAATATTGACCAAAAGGAACGACTGAAATTTATTTTGGAATTTATTTTAAAGGAGGAAAGAAAATATGAATAATTGAAATAACTGTGCCACATTTGAAGAAAAAAAAAGATAGAGGAACAAGAATATATAAAGCATTAAAACAAGTGCAAATCTTTAGACGGAGTAGATACTAATAACGCAAAGAGTATTTAACGAATGTGGGAGAGTACGCTCGGAGTGTTGACTGTTTTGAATCAACTGTTGGAAACGATGTGATCCTCTCCTGCTTGGATGATAAAAAACACCTGCAATATTCCTAAAAAAAAAAAAAAAAAGTTGCGCATTTGGATGCTATATATTGTTCGCTGAGCGACCATCCTCCAGTTCTTTTTGTGACGCAAAGGATAGGCCAGTCAATGTCCTCTCAACAACGCGATTGTATTGATCCCTCTTAGAACAAGTGCTCAATCGGTGTTCATAAAACTAGTAAACATTAACTTAAGGTTTTATATAGCTCAGCAGCAATTCTATAACATACACCAATTTGCACCATCTGATGCGTAGCAAAGAAACATATCTTTAGCCATGCCACCCTTTCTGGCTTGGTCTTCTGGGACGACACCTATAATCGGTGACAGGTAACCGTTCCGGGGAACCTCTCCCCACCTCTTTCCATTTTAGCAGAGCGAATGCAGGAGAGGAGGCGACCTCCTCTCCAGCGTTCGCTCTACTTAAGTAGAAAGAGGGGGAAGAGCTTACCATGAACTCTTAATGTGCCACCGGACGAATGGACGGACGGGTGTTAATAGGTAGCTTTCGTAGATCGTTTTCGCCGTCCCGCAGTGCTCTCCGCAACCCGCTACGATATCCGGAACTCTACAGTCAAGGCTATCGGCGCGCGGGCGCAGTAGCGGCTTCTTTGTTGCGGAGGGGTTAGGGGAGGGGGAAACGCGGTCTACGAAAATTCCCTAATGTCTATACCCTTTCTAACGGACAGTAGGTTGCGCCACCTAGCCTAAGTATAAAAGACGAAACATATGATTCCTCCCGCCGATCTAAGTCAATTTTTCGCCCCTAACTATCGCCAGGCAGTGTGGGATATCACCAAGATGACTTTTGGGGGATCGGGCAAAAAAAAACCAAGCTTTTTCCTTTCGGCGAGTGAGTTGCCAATTTTCCTCTGGTGTCGGCGTTACCCCAGCACCGGACCCACAGAAGGTTGAGACTTTGGGCCGGAGCCAAGCTGGAGGGAGTCCCAATTTTTCTCTGTCCTGCCTGTGCTAGCTAGTTGTGCACCATTCAATTTTCCCTAGATAATTTTCATCAATCTTCTAATCGCCTCTTTGTGACTGTAATCCTTTTCTCTTCCGTCCTTCCATCGTCGCCAACAAAACCCAGGGCCCCGGCCAGACCCGTTACCTCTTCAGGGAGGGCAGGGCGAAGCCTTGTGCACTTCAAAACCAAGTGCTCTTAGTGTCTCGCTATCATTATGGCAGGTGGCACGCAATGTGTCTGTCTCCTGCACGTCCTCAAAACTCCCATCCTCAGTAAGGACAGAACCGAGCGGGTTGGTATATATGATTAAACTTGAGGAAGAAAACGAGAAAGGACGGACAACCACAAACTTCTAACTAGCAACAACATTTATTGACACCAAGACTTTGCTTATATAAACAGGAAAAAGAGAGGGTGAAATAAGGCGGAAAGAAGGAGCACTATGCTGTGTGTGTGTGTGGGGGGGGGGGGGGGGGGGGGGAGGGGGGTGGCACAAAGTTCTGAGCTAAGAAATTTTATCTCTTTCCCTGAAAGGGCAATGGAAGGGGAACCGATGTTACAAGAATCGGGGGTCACACCTCGAGGTATGGTCGGGAGATAATAGAAGCCTTCGCCATGAGTCGATCCAAGGACAACATCCGTTCCCCCTCCACTTTTGGGGAAAGAGATAAGATTCCTTAGTTCCAGAGCTTTCTCCCCTACCCTCCCCCCCCCCTCTCTCTCTCTCTCCCTTCCTCCCTCCCTCCCTCCCCCCCCACCCGTTCCCGCGACAGTGACGTACCAAATACTTTTCGTCCAAATACTTACTAGTACAGTATTTGGACGTACGAGCCTCGACGGCATAGTGCTCCTTCTTTCCACCTTTCTTCACCCTCTCATTTTCCTGTTTATAACTTACAAGCAAACTCTTGGTGTCAATAGATGTTGTTGCTAGTTGGAAGTTTGTGGTTGTCCATCCTTTCTCGTTTTGTTCCTCGAGTTTAATTCTCCCTTTCTCGCCTCAAACAGTAAAGAATAATTAATTGTGAAACATAGTTTCCTTTCTTATGTCCTGTACATTGTTAGAGCTGATATTTCCTGCATTCTTTTACCTGCCACATTTTTCTTTCTGCCTCTTTCACTCTCTTCCCACTGAAGTCTGCTCAGCCCCAAGTAGGTATTTAAATGTAAGCTTTCGGGTTCGGTTCGTCAATTTTGTGTTCAAACTTTTCATGCATAAATACTTGAATACCTCCCGTGCCCACCGCGTATCATCCATTTCGGTCAACCTTTGTTCAAATTTCAATTTAGCTACTAGAGGACCAGCCCATGTCCTTAAGCTTCTCTACTCCCTCATTTGGTGTCTTTCCGTATGCTCCCAGTGCACGTGTCCCAGTGCCAATCTGCCTACACTTCTTTGTCGAATTTCTAATCCCGATTGAACCTCTGATTTCATGCGCAGTGCCCCATTACTATTAATAGCAAGTCCAAAGTGCTCGATTTGTTATGTCGCCTGTCACAGGCCAGCACCGCGGTGCTCGCGTCAATCCCCCTCAACGCGCAGTACAAGCGGTCACGGGACTCACGGCCACGCGCTCGGGTTGGTGATGCTCCGAACGGGCTCTGCGTCAGACAGTGCAGCGATTGGGCATGACCTCCAAGCCGCACGTGCAAAATGCGATATCGGCGCAGCGGAACGCGAGGAGGAAAATGCCATTCAAATGTCACCATAGAGAGCGCGCAGGGAGCGCGCGATGACGAAGGGGCCAAGCGCGCGCCGTCATTGGGTGAGATCGGGGAAAACGAAAGCGCGTTAACCAATTGCGTTAACGCGTTTGAGGGTGAAGGAACGCACGAAGTTCGCAAGGAGCAGACGAGCTTGCACGGGTCCTCGCGTCCAGTCCATCTGCCGCGTTTGATTATCGTCCTCCCGGGCGAGGCTCGCGACTACGTCATCAACGAAGGAGGGGCGGAACGAAATAATTCTCTTTTGTCCCTCGAAATTACACGTCGATAAATAAGCCTTCGGTTCAGTGGCGTTTTCTTTTTTTTTTTTTTTTGGCCCTTTTTAGGTTTCGTCGCCTGCCAGTGCCAGCGTTATTAGCTAGGCCAACCTAGGCGACGTAAAGCCTCAACGAGCCACTACTACTGGCGTTTATAGTGTAGGCATATTAGGCCGGTATGTTTACGTAGAGTGTACAACATGCAAACGCAATATCGTTTCAAAACTCCCGTTATATATATATTTTTTTAATTGATTTTCATTGTGATGGCAGTTTTTGTAATCTTGCTCTCAGACGTAGTTACTCGGAGCGTCATTTTTTGAGCTTGTCTTCAGATCGCGGGCATCTTTGTTTGCCGTATCTTTTGGCGCGCGTCGTGCATTCTTCGGCTATTGTTCACGTCTGATAAAGAGTTTTAGATTAGCATTTTGGTCACCGCGGTAACGGAGCTCGTGCTATCACACCGAAACACAGACTGAAGCACGCGCCGGGCGACGCCCACAGTCCGCAGCGTGCGCTGTTCAGAAACTCGCCAATACGGGTCAAAAAAAAAAAAAAAAACTTTTTTTTTATTTTGCATGTTGTACATTTTTAGAAACCCCTACATAAATGCTTCTCCGCAATACACACACACACACACGCAAAAAAAAAAAAAATGCCATATTTAGACAATGAGCCAAACCAGCGCAGTGTCCGTAGCAAAAGGCGTGATGGCCCAACTCGAGCTAAACTGACAAAAAGAACATCGATTACTGGGGTGTCGAGTAACGCGTCGCGAGACAAACACTTCCCGCACTCCGTTTCACATCAATTCGGAACGCAGCCGACGGCAGCCAATCCGAAGAACCGAAATTGCACCATCACGGCGCTCGTCTTTGTTTGCTGGCACCTGCTAAACCGAGCGCGCGGAATCACGCCGCGTTCGCTGCACACCACCAACACCGCTGACTGTGGACACCTGCCTGGCGTCTGATATTCCGCAGAAGATAGTGAAGTCTGCATGCGGACGCTCAGGACGAATTCCACGGTAGACAGAAGACCCGCAGAAGGCGTTTATTGAAAGAAAGCATTCCACCGAAGGTAAATGACAAAAGAGCGGTTTGGGGGCATGACGCCGCTGGGGCTCACCGTTTGCGCAGTCTTGCTCGTCGTCGGGGCAGTCCTTGACCCCGTTGCACCACTTGAACTCATCGATGCACTCGTTGGACGTCTGGCAGAGGCGTTGTCCAGGCGGGCAGAACTCGCACTTGCAGTTGCAGTCGCGATCGAACGTGGAGCGTTTGCCCTCCTAGACGACGAAAGAAAAAAGAATGTTCACACACAACTGTACCGCACAGTGAATGAAAAATCCGTCCTTCGGTCACCCGTAAGGCGGCAGTGGTGAGTATCTATAAACGCGCAGTTGCCGATCTTGCAACGCGTCAGTGCGGTCTTCTGATGTCTTGGCGCGCCAGCACGGAAAGAGCAAAGTACAGAGTGACGACTGTTTTGGATTAACGAGCCTGTGTGCCCTCATCGACAGTGTTAGCGCGAATAAGCCATCGCCGGTTTTCACCGTATTCGTCTCAGTATTGAATGACTGTCAAAAAAAAAAAATAGTGAAGGAAAGTGCCTTGTTGTGTAACTTTACCTAAGTGCTAAATTTCGATGTCCGCCAGTAATATTTCGAGGCAGAGTGCGAAGAAGCGCAGACGTCGTGTTCGCGCAGCCTACCTTTCACTTCAATGTCACCTAAAAGACAAATGCAGTATTAAACTAAGCTTTGCACTCTAAAACAATTGACTGTGAGTCTACTTCCCCTCAGAGCCGTATGAGGTTCAGTCAGTTCAGTCCCTGCTATCTGCGGAGCAGTTTCAACGAATCACAAGGCCCCATGGTAGGATCATGAACCAAAATGCGAATCGTGCAGGGAAAAATGATCAAGCGAAACGTCATCATGGTGTAATACGCCAAAACAACAGGGACAGACAAAACGAAGGTAGAACTAGACAGGACGCGGCGTAACTTTCAACTGAATTGTTTATTTAGAAGACAGAATTTAGGAAAAATATAATATAAAAGCAGGCACACGTGGCAGAACAACAGATAAGGTCCAAAAACACACCCCCCTCAAATGCCAGCGTCATTGGTTCTTCAAATAGTAGAATTCTTTATCAGTCAATGACAAAGAGGGAGCGCTTATGCAAGTATTGTCGTGGTGGGACCTAATCAGGAAAGCTTCATGAATTTCTCTTGCCGTTTTTGTTTTATAATGGCCCATGACACAGGTGTCACCAAAGATGGGGCTGCACTTTTCAGAGTTGGGCCCGCAATCGCAACGGTCACAATGAACCGCTAAGTGGCCAGAAGGGGACTGTCTGATCGCTAACGCATGCTCTCTGACCCTATCATTAATGCATCTCCCCGTCTGGCCAACGTACACCTTACCACATGACAAGGGGATTTTATACGTGACACTGGTAGCGCACTCGCGGAACTTGGTGACATGTCGTTTTTTGCATGACTCTCGTGTCACATCCGATTCGTCTCCTAATCGGCTTATCCTCTTACACAGCGAAGAAAGTTTGTTCGGTGCTGAAAAAACGACTGGTATGTCAAAGCGATGGGCCACCTTCTTCAGATTGTGGGACATCTTATGTATGTACGGTAGGACAACAGGCCTACCTACTCTCTTAGGAGCCCTTTCGCACACTGCGCTGTTGTCTTTTCTCATCTTTTTTGCTAAGGTCTCTGAAACATCTCGAAGAACATGACGGGGGTACCCTGCCGCTTCAAGTCTGCTGAGTTGAGAATGAAAACTGTTGTTCATCCTGTGGGGGCATGATTTCTTTAGCGCAGCCCTTAGGCAAGATGAAGCAATGCCCCTCTTCACTAACTTGGAATGCGCCGAGCTGAATGGAAGCATTCCTTTCTTGGAACGGGGCTCATACGCCCAGCAGGTGTGCTCCGCTCCGAAATATATCCCAAGATCCAAAAACTGCAGCCGACCACAGACCGACGTCTCGTGGGTGAATTTTAAGCCGAAAGCGCAGCTTGCGAACAATTTTAAGAAACCGGTGATTGCTTGATCATCCGCAATTACAGGGCGGGAAACACACACCAAATAATCGTCTACGTAACGAAAAATTTTTACATGTTCCTTTTGCTTTGTGTGTTTCCCGCCCTGTAATTGCGGATGATCAAGCAATCACCGGTTTCTTAAAATTGTTCGCAAGCTGCGCTTTCGGCTTAAAATTCACCCACGAGACGTCGGTCTGTGGTCGGCTGCAGTTTTTGGATCTTGGGATATATTTCGGAGCGGAGCACACCTGCTGGGCGTATGAGCCCCGTTCCAAGAAAGGAATGCTTCCATTCAGCTCGGCGCATTCCAAGTTAGTGAAGAGGGGCATTGCTTCATCTTGCCTAAGGGCTGCGCTAAAGAAATCATGCCCCCACAGGATGAACAACAGTTTTCATTCTCAACTCAGCAGACTTGAAGCGGCAGGGTACCCCCGTCATGTTCTTCGAGATGTTTCAGAGACCTTAGCAAAAAAGATGAGAAAAGACAACAGCGCAGTGTGCGAAAGGGCTCCTAAGAGAGTAGGTAGGCCTGTTGTCCTACCGTACATACATAAGATGTCCCACAATCTGAAGAAGGTGGCCCATCGCTTTGACATACCAGTCGTTTTTTCAGCACCGAACAAACTTTCTTCGCTGTGTAAGAGGATAAGCCGATTATGAGACGAATCGGATGTGACACGAGAGTCATGCAAAAAACGACATGTCACCAAGTTCCGCGAGTGCGCTACCAGTGTCACGTATAAAATCCCCTTGTCATGTGGTAAGGTGTACGTTGGCCAGACGGGGAGATGCATTAATGATAGGGTCAGAGAGCATGCGTTGGCGATCAGACAGTCCCCGTCTGGCCACTTAGCGGTTCATTGTGACCGTTGCGATTGCGGGCCCAACTCTGAAAAGTGCAGCCCCATCTTTGGTGACACCTGTGTCATGGGCCATTATAAAACAAAAACGGCAAGAGAAATTCATGAAGCTTTCCTGATTAGGTCCCACCACGACAATACTTGCATAAGCGCTCCCTCTTTGTCATTGACTGATAAAGAATTCTACTATTTGAAGAACCAATGACGCTGGCATTTGAGGGGGGTGTGTTTTTGGACCTTATCTGTTGTTCTGCCACGTGTGCCTGCTTTTATATTATATTTTTCCTAAATTCTGTCTTCTAAATAAACAATTCAGTTGAAAGTTACGCCGCGTCCTGTCTAGTTCTACCTTCGTTTTGTCTGTCCCTGTTGTTTTGGCGTATTACACCATGATGCAAAACCAACTAGCCCAACTAGCCATCCTCATTCGAAACGTCATGTTAATTGTTTCTGCACATACCGTTTTTTTTTTTGTTTTTTTTTTTTTTGTCGATACAGTTTACTACGGGAAAGAAGGGACCATTGAGCCAATCAAAGTCCCACGAAATATCCTGCGAGTTGTTTCTAAAGTTCAGCATCCGCCACAAGACCTTGAACCGCTTGAACTATGCAGACAAGGCTGGCGGCACGCATGTGCAGCTGCGGCTAACGTCCCTGGATATTTTTCGTCGAGGGACTTTAGCTGCGGCGCTTTTTCCCCGGATACTGTAGCGGAGGGGAAAAACGGTCTACTACGATTCCCTATCAACCTGTTTTCTTGTTTAAAGTTTGTCTGACTTTTCCAAGAACATGCATCACCACCACTAACCAAATCTGTCTTGTTGCCGAGGCGCTGTAGAGTACGGCAGTTAAGAAATACAGGGCGTGGCTTATATATTCTTGTCGTCGGCGACTCCAGGTTTCAGACTCTCGACACGCAACGCGGTTGAAAGGGAAGGCAAAGCAAGAGTTACCGCATTGGCCGAGACGCTGCTGCAGGCGAGCGCCAGGACACAGACAACAAGAGCCAAACTTCGCCATGGCGCACTGGAGGAAGGCGACGACACACACGCGGAGCGCGCACACGCGAGACGTCGTACGCTTCTCATTTCTGAAAGATCTCCTCACGGTCGGAGCAACCACTCCTTTGTAATCTCGCTCACGGAAAGCGAGAGCAAAGAAACGAAAAAGAAAAAGAAAAAAAAAACACACACACACACACAAAAGTACGGCTCGGTTTTTGTCAAGATAGGGATTGGTCGAGTACCGGTCGGAAACGAGCGTCTTTCCGAGATAAGGAGGTGCTCTAAGATTTACGGTTGACGAATGCCACGTGACTAAAACCGAGTAAACGGCGCGAGTAAACTCCGCTCGAAAGACGTTAGCGCGGCGGCGAATGACCTACAGTTGGACGTTACCTACAGTTCGTAAAACGGAACCGCTATCGCTGCTTTATGAGCGGCGTGGTGAGTCGATGCGGTGCAATGACGTGCGTTTCATTCTTCGCCTGCAACCGCACAGCATCCTTTTTGGTTTGCATTGTCGACAAACGAGAATGCGAATTCTACGAAGACATGTTTATGGTAATCGAAACTCCAGAGCGCGCGGAGCTTGACACCATCTCTGTTTCACCTTATGATTGACCACAGAAGACGCTATAAGCCATCCTAACCAATCCGGTGCTTCTGAGCGTACCTAGTGACTCAACGCACTGCGCTCTTCGCTGTTCTTATCTAGAATGTCACGTGACACTCACGTGGCATTGGACTGGCTCCGATGGCTCGTAGCGTCTGTAGCGGTCCATCATAAAACAAAAAGGACTATAAACGGTTTTTTTTTTTATACATATATATTTCTGGTGTGTTGGGGCAGACGCGTGCGTAGGAAGGGTTTCGTACTTTGTTCGCAACACCGCGATTCACGTACACGGATACACGAGAAGGTGAACTTCGATCGGTTGTCGGTACAAGCGTGAGTGAGACCTTCAACCATCCAGCAGCGATCTCGCTGAGTCGACAACCTGCGATACTATAAAAAATAATATTCGTGACGGCTAGAGGCCTGGATCATGAACCAGTCACAGAATAAAGTTACTCGCTGTGCTCGGGCACGATAATTGTTTAGTAATAAAGCGTCTAAGCGGCACAGCTGACGCGAACAAAAACAATGACACTTTCCCGCGTCTCGACCAGTCAGATTATCGACGAACATCGAATTCTACTCCCGAAGTTTGTACCCCGGATATGCCGATGCGGCCTATCCGGGGTCGGGATATTCGCCGAGACGGGGTCGGATATTCGCGGTGACGTCAGGTGACCCACTAATCGTTCCAACCAGAGCTCGGCGTTCGGACGTCACCTCCGCGCTCTCGTCTAGTCCTTTCGCTCAATTTCTCGACAGATAATAGAGTTTTAGCACATCGCATTTTCATGCTACGATATTTGTAGCGGGAGTTCGCGCTGCCACTTCGACACATGCTCTGACGCGCGCGCTCGTAGCGGGAGCGAGCCTTTGAAAACGGTCTACTAAACCTCCCTAGTCTTTTAGTGGTGAAGGAAAGTTTAGCGCAAAAACCGGCAATCGAATGTTCGCGTTAACTGTTTTTTAGCTCTTTAGTTTTAACATTGGGAGTGCACTTCCCCGCAATAGGCTTTATTTCCAAGAACTTTTCAAAAGGAGCTCTCTAGCAGCCGCCAGCTTGTGACTGTAGTGACCCCCATCAAATCAGCCAGACGTTTCTGCCAAACGCCTGGGGTGTGGAAACCTAGGGCGCCTTCATGTCCCGCGCAAAGCGATCATGAAAGCACTCTATGGAAACCCGGCCAGCGCGACACGTACTCCACCTGCGTTGTATTGGGCGTTCGCCGACCTTTCTTGGAAGTTTTTACTTTATTTGCCTATTCAGGATTTTGTGTTATCTTCCTCTGTAGAACCAGGGAATACCAGGGCTTGTATCCTGTTTGGCCTTCGCGGGAAATGAATAGGAAACGAACGAAAAAAGCGAACATCGACTGGCCCGCGATGCGGGCCGTTCGACGTTCTTCGAGGATTATATCCGTTGAGATAATTTCCGGAAATATTTCGCGGTCTTCACGAAAAATAGCTGATCGGGTGCGGCGTACTCGTTCGTTCCTTTGCTTCGGTGCTGGCAACGTATAGTAAAACACTCAGTTGGGAAACCCAACCTAGAAACCTGGGCCGCTGGCGTCCACAGAGACCGAGCTAAATACGATAACAGCACCACCCTTTAGCGACGAGTTGAAACAGGAAAGTTGCTTTATATGGCTATTGCTACAGTCACTGAATGTTCCCAGACTACCTAAACTCTCATGCTCGAGGTGTCAAGATGGCGGCTCAATGTTTTTTTTTTTTACTGTGGTCACCATGACCTTTTAGAGAGCATGCTTTTGCGTGAAAGCCAACGAAAAAAAGCTCTTTTTGTAGAAACTTTATTAGAGATTAGTACAAAATTACAGGCGCGTGATGTTTTCTGAAATGTTTAGTTTACAAGGTTTTGCGGCACAATTAATATTGTCTTTATACAACCACGTCCCATCGGTGATTTCAGGTAGCGCGTCCCGACCCGGAGCGTCCTAACTTCGGTAGTAATTCGCGTCGCGTCCGCTTGGGAAACGGGGGTTGGCATCCCTGAAACTACTTCCACTCTATATGTTCCGGAGCCAAAATAGCCGATTAAAGCCAGAATAGAATAGTCACAGCGGACGCCATCGAAATGCGATACTCCCGAAACAACACAAGCAGCCGTGCGGTTCCCCGAGTGCCCGCCGCGGGAGCAATGGCGGCGTTGCGATCGCCATTATCTTCTCGAGTACGGATTGGTGACACTTTTTCAGAGCAGGCTCTATGGCAGTTTCCCAAATGAGTTGTTCTAGTAACGTTGGGTGCTTGGCAAAAAACGAACTCTCTTCAAAACCTACCCAAAAAAAAAGAGTCCGGATCACGCTCCGTGCGATGGTGTATAGGTAATAACCTATACTTCGTTTCAGCTTCGGTCCAGACGCAGCCGATGCTACAAGCGCGAGCATGTGGCCCAGAACAGTGCTTGCACTGCACCAGCGCGCGTGCTTGGCAGGGATGCTGAAAGCCCGGAGCTCGCGCTTGTAGCTTTGGCTGCGTCTGGACCGAAGCTGAAACGAAGTATAGAGGGTTCTAGTGGCAAGAGCGGCGGCCACTGCGTAAAGATTTTGCGCGTAGACGACACCGTAGCGCTGCTGTTCTGTGCCCTAGGAACTGTGGCAAGAGGCTTGAATGAAGAAGAACGAAGCGCCGGCGACACATGCGCTTCATGTCTAGAGCCCAGCGGACATGGCCTCGTCTCGTCCCACCTAAAGTCACTGTCCCTCCTGTCAGCCTCGTCGTCGGCGCTGCTCGGTGTGTACTAGTCTGGTTCGACTGGAGCTTTTCGCGACGCAGAACAAGTGCTAATGTGAAAAATTGTAGGTTTTCCTTTGCACCAATACCTCTAGAGTGTGTGCTATCCTCTACATTTATTATTCGCGTGTTTTTGATGGAGATCATTTGATTAATATCGACGCCCCCCTTCTTAGTATTGACAGGTCGTTCAGAAACGCTATCACTTGGGCAGTACGCTTAATAGCTGCGAAAGAAACCACGCGATACTGATATAACAAGGAAAAATAGAAAAATAAATGTCAATAAATCTCTCACTTTTTTAATGGTGAGAGGAACAGTAAACTGGTTATTGTTTTTTGTTCGTGTTGCTGATGCGGGGACCAGCGTTGTGTAGAGTGCAAGGCGGAGCGCGTTTGGGAACGGCCAAGGTGCCACTGCAACTGGCGAACATATAACAAATTGTTTTTTTTCGTGGAAGGCAGTCTATGAAGAAAAAATTCCTCGATTGGGAGTACATGAAGGATTAAAATACGATATGAACACAAACTTCAACTACCCCTAATATGAAAAAAAAAAGATTCTCAACTCACTGCTTCATGACTTCACAAAAGTGGTAATACAGTTCATCGACATATACAGCAAGCACATGACAGATATTCAGCAACATAGTACGCAAAAAAAAAGAACTACAAAATAGTCATAATAGCCCGACTTGCATCCCGGCGCGAAGCAGTGTGTGCGTCCGTCTTTTTCCTTGCATTTATGACCGAGACGGCAACGGAATGGGGAAGACTCCCCACCGTTACACCACAAAGAAAAGAGCTACGGTGCTACATTCGGGCGAAGCGTACCGCCTCAGCTTCGTCGTCTTCTTCGCTCATCGCACATCTGCCATCTGCCACAAATTTTCCTAGGGCACAGAACTCCAGCGCCACTCGCGGCATCTACGTTGACCGTCGTCACGCGGCCCATTGTAAGCGGGCACCGCTCTTGCCACTACACACTCTAGAACACTGTAGTAATAACGTTTGGCCGAAGGTCTAACATTCCAAGAGTTCACATGGAGCCCTAAAATGAGGGGTGAGCAGACGCTCGAGCCCTATCACGCCGACGTCGAAAAACAAAATGGCGGATTAACGTCATGTGAATCCTGGATGCTTACCAGAGTGCATCGGCACACTGTCCTCGCGCATTTGGAATGGCCATTCAGTGAGCATGTGCAGGTGTTGCAGTCTCTAGTCTTGATGATCGTATTCACCTGCAATAGAAGCGAACATGACTGCGCAAGTACACATCGTAGTGCTCATTCCAGCAAGCGCACGTCCGCCACATTGGAAAGCGAAGGAAGCGCAGGCTACGCACATCGCTGAAAAAAAGAATACATATATATATCGTGTTATATATCGTATAGCTGTATTTCGAGGAACGTAGCAGGCGATGATGTCCAGTCTCGCCTTTCATGGCACGCGCCATCGTGTCTTTCCAGGGCGTCGCCTCATCCTAGTTTTGCCCCTTGATTTATTTTTCTTGTTGTTTTCGAAGCTTTGGTCAGTTGGCGAAGTCTTGTCGAAGCGTTTCCAGCGTCTCGGTGTCCTCTCTCCCACTTCTTGTTTATAGTTGATTTTCCAAAAGCTCTTCGCAGCTGACCAACTGCCACTGTGTCAAGTGATGCAAACCAACCGGATGTGTTTTTTTTTCTCCTTTAACAGAATTACATTTGTATGTGCCTGTCTCTCCAGAACAGCAACCGTAATAACATCTGGCTGTCAGCATACTGTCACCCATAACGCGTACTGATATAGCGGCCAGGTAACGCAATCAATAAAGTGTATTTTCTTCCAAACATATACATAGAGAATATGGTCTTTTTTTTTTTTTAATACTATACTGCCGCGCCATTTTGCTAAATGTCGGAAAACTATATCTATTTTATGTATTTCGACAGGAATACCGAGACGACAACAAACGTTAGCATAATTAGCGCCTGTCCTGTCTTAATTGATTATCCTTCTCCTATTTGCGCTATTTTATTTGTATTTAATTCGAAGTACTTAATATTAACTGGGAGCGTTTCTTTAATGATGCGCGTTTGGACACATTAAGAATTTCAAGGTGAACACCAGAAAATATGTTGTAAAATATTTCTTAAACAAGTTTTTCTTTTTACAGTGTTATTGTTTTTATATAAAACTATATTGAGGTGTATGTTTAGTTCTATAGTTTATGTACTGATGATAGACCTTTCGTAAATTTATCGTTAAAAAATGGTGCGGACGTATTAGCACCCCCTTGGGTACTAATAATGGGTGTCCACTCAAAGCGTCCTTTGATGCGCTATCTGGACACGATCGCCCATCCTCCGAGCGCTGGCTCATCCCCGTGTCCAATCCGTGTTTGCGGTCGACCTCACTCTGGTCACGTCAGAATCCTAGTACAGGGTCTGATTATTCTAGGTGCGGTTGGTCACACTCTGTCACCATCAACTTGATCCGGGTTCGATTAGACAGCGATACGTCGTAAGGCCACGCATTCAACCGGTCTTCGGATTGACTGAGCTGGCTTCCGCAATCCACGGAAAGTGTTTGATGACTGACTAAAAAAATAAAATGTTTAGAGCTAAAAAAAAAAATCTTATTATGTGCTTGTAATTTGTCGAGCACCTTCCGTAGATTGCATATATATTGTCTCTCTCTTAAGTGCTTCGCGGGAAAGTATACCTTCCAGATTTTTTTAGAGTGTAGCATTGTCTTGACCAGCTTTGCGTGACGTTATCGGCACTCATTACTGATTCAGAGCGCTGCAATTGGGACGTATGGTAATCACGAACACGTATGACGACGTGATGAATGACTTGCATGAAAGAGATGTTCGTCCTGGAAGCAAGGACAGTGGGACTCGGGAACGCAGGTCGAACCATCGCAGAGGTGTCCTTGGGGACAGCTGGGACAGAACTGTCGGAGGTTCTCGGGTATCTCGGGGCACAAGCTCACGAATGAAGTCGCAGTTTCTGGAGGTCAATAAAAAAAAAAAAAGAGTTAACAAATAAATATAGTATTGCGTGGGAGCGAAACAAAAAGTCCCGATGAAAACTCCCGGTCATTGGGGGACATCAACGCACCTGGTGTACCAGGACTGGTTTCTGTGACATGTGGAGGAACAGCTGTTTGCTCGTCGTTCTGAATTCCTGAAAGAGGATAAAACCTACAGATTGTGGGATGGAAACCTCGCTCCCCATTCGTGCTACATTTTTACTACGTACAGTCCATGATTACTGACTTGAGCATTTTTATAGTATTGTCGCATCGAGAGAAGACAAATAAAGTACTCAATGCCAAACGCTTATTCTACGCCCAAATGTGGCGCTAGCGGTCCGGACAAAATGTCGAAGTTTCAGCAGTAACCGTTATCTTTTTCAAAAGTTATATGGAATTTTCTAAAATTTTCAATGAGAAAATGTGTCCCGATTTCGCCCGTTTTCGGTAACTGGCGCCTCCACATGAATTCGAGAGCCTTGTATGCCGCCATTTTCCCATTGAAAATTTCAGAAAATTACGTATAACCTTTGAATGAGATAACGGTTAGTGCTGAAAAATTGGCATCTAGTTCGGACCTCTAGCGCTACGTTCGGGAGGATAATGAGCGTTCGGCGATGCGGGGTTGATTTTTGCGGTAAAGAGCAAAAGAAGCCACCGTCGATGCAGCCGAGCACGTCGAAGCGCAGTGCGATGAGCTCGTTCCAGGCGATCGGTTCCAGCCGCACGAACCGCGCCCTCACGGGTGGCTCGAAGAGCTGTCGCACCACTCCGCTCGCGTCGTGGTTGCCCAGAAAGTCCTGGAATACAAAACGAGAGAATGTATGCACAGTACTATAATATGTCTGCGCGTCTTGTTTCCCGCTGAGCCTAGCTGGCATGTAAGGTCCACCACTGCAGCACACGGGAAACAAAAAAGAAAAAAAAAGAAAAAGAAACTGGTTTGACTTGTAAATACTAACTGCGTAGAAAATATGAGCAAGTCACTTCAATACGCATTGTGTCTGCTCAGACCGCAGATGCGGTTCAATACGTCTTTTGGGCATCACTATTCGCAGGTCCCTTTGCTGAGTTGTCTTGGATGCATTTTACCTTAGTCTCGTGTTTTCTACGTTTGTTTAATCGTGTAACGTTATTATGCCCCCCCCCCCCCCCCCACACACACACACAAAACCACACACACGCACACTGATACACACTTTATGCCCGACGGCCTCGGAGAGAAACTGAGCTACTCGCTACGACCGCGCCATGCTTCTGACGTCAAGGAAAGAGAGGAGCATCAGACAGCGCTCTTTTTCCATGAATGGCGCCTACGAAAACAGCGCTCCTCCGCATGCCCAATGCGCTGACAGACATTAAGCATTGAGTGTAGCAGACTTTTTTTTAAATAAAACTTATTTCGCAGTTTTTTTTTCTTTTTTTTTTTTTTTTAAAGTTGTAGCAAACGATCGCAGGAGAAAACCGCAAAGGGAGAAGAAATGGTCTTGGCGACCTCACCTTGACCTCTCCGTCCGCATCCTGGATGTAGGCGTAATGCACTCCGTCGGTACTGACGAGCACCCTGTAGCGCGTCACCCACTGGTGGGTGCGGTCCCGGCCCTGGGTCGTGACCCCGAACAGGGTCTGCACTCGACCCAGGTCCACTTCCACGAACTCACCGGGGCCTTGGCGCCGCGGTATCCAGGCTCCCACTGCACCACAGCGGCAGAAAACGAAGCCAGATATATACATATATATACATGAGTGGTTTCATCTCAAATCGTGCAGGCAAAAAGGGTCGAATTTTTAATTTCGATGAAAAAAATATATGTTATGGCGCCGTTTCTAAAACCGCAGTCGACACAAACCGCAAGTTTGTCCGATTTTTTGTTCTCGACTTATGAATTTTTGAAGAGGCCGCGGCGAAAAGCAGTGTTTTTCACACCCGTCGTGGGTCGGATGTTTCGCTTGATCTCCCGCCATGGATTTTCAGTCCAAATTATATTAACTTTTTTCAAGCACTCTGTGAACACATTTAAAAGGCTCCAATACCATGAAATAATTTTAGGCCTTTTCCTTTTTTTCTGTAAAAATGTCAAAAACGCCTCCTCGGTCAATTGTTGACGACATTTGACAATTAATTACTGGCGATCTACTTGGGTTACACCGATATTTTTTATGTCTACGGAGAGCCCAAAACACGCTCTTTATATTTATTATAAAATGCTTTGGCTGTATAAAATATCCTTTGCGGTACGTTTACGTTAATATTATACAAAAACCAAAAAGTGCCATTTTTGAAATTGATTTTCTCAAAAAACCCATTTTTTATTTTTTTTATTTTTTGTTCAAATGTAGATATGATAGTTGTCTACACGAAAATCAATCCTAGAAAGTGTATATTTTGTTTGCATGTTTTATATTTAGACCTCAATATCGGAAAAAGACGTCTTTGTTTTGCAAGACCTAAGTCAGACATAGCGACCCATGCGTCTCTATGAATTGTGAAAAAGTTTTCTTGAATTTTCTTCTGCATTTTGTAATCAATATTAAACGGATTTTGTGGTATTGAATATTTATGTATGTTTTGATAAGAGCGGGAACCATGAGATACATATCTAACCAAATCAGCAGGCCTAGTAGACTTTCAATAACCAAAAGGCACAGACGTTGTATTGTTTCGATTTATAAACCTTTCAAAGTAAACTAGCACGACTAGCTATTAGCTGTCATATTACTAAGACAAAGGAAGTCACCACATCGTCGATATATTATATACAATTCTTTACGAAACCAAACACTGAGGGTTGTCCACCGCACATCGCACAGGTCACCAGGGAATGTCCTTTCACTTCCGTAATACACAAAAGTGGTGACACAGAAACGGTCCGAAACACACAGAGAGTGTGTCATGGAGAGGGGTAGGAAATAAAAATAAATAAATAGGAATTAAATTGCCCAACTCCGATCTTAACGAAAATTGCGTTAAAAAAAAAAATAAAGTATTTAGGTTCGAGCGGTGGCAAGGTGGAGAGTCAGACAAAGAAGTCGACGGCACGTAAAGGTAAAACAAACAAAAAAAGCAATAATTTAATAAAGACGGGAAAACTCAGCCGCACATGGCAAGAACAAAAACCAACTCCCCCGGGCATTCCCTAAACGGGACGCAACCAAATGCGTGCGAACACGCTCTCTACATCACCGCCAGGCCGCTACGCCATGACGAAATAAACCCAACAACTGAACAGTGCTAACAAACAGTTAGTAAGAAAACATTGAAAAAAAAAAAAGAAAAACGTTCAGAAAAAACCGCACCCGAGAAACAAAGTTCAGCGGGGCGAAGAAACACACACGAGTCGGCCCCACGACATTGAAGTCTGGCAGGATGACGGCGTCCAGATGATGCTCGAATCTGTTCCTCCCTCTATTACGCACATCTACGACGGCTGTGCGGAACAGTGGCTGTACGAAAGAAAGTGAGGAATATATTCGAGCAGGCGATGCGCGAGAAGGTAACCGAGATTATGCTTCAAGCTTCATATCGGAAGAGGAGCTTTCGAGGTAGTTTCTGCAGTTACTCAAACTTTCTCTTTCCCCTTCCCTTTTTCAAAAGAACACGTCAGCCGGCGCTAACGTTTCATCTCGGGAGAAGCCCACTCTTCACAAACGGTTGTAGTTGACAAGGAGGCTGACTTCGACCCAACTAGTCTCCGGGCAGAATACAAACACAAGTATATTTACCAACACGCTCGTTTTAATGTCAGTCTCCGGGCTTTGCTGTTTCCGAAAGAGATAACCCTTTATAAGGACAGAACGAGCGGGTTGGTGGGGATAATTGAACTTAAACACTCCCTTCTCGTTTTCTTCCTCAAGTTTAATAGATAACCCTTCGGTGCTATCGGATCTCCCCGGAGAGAGAGAGAGAGAGCACGGCCGTTTCAAGGTAAGGATAGGGCGCTTGAAGCTATAGGACAAACAGGCGGTATCGTTTCGCGCATGCACGGATGGCTGGTTTCGAATTTCCCCACATCCCTAACGAAACCGGCCCATCTTCGTGTGTGCGTCTGCGGGATTTCTGTCCCGCGCCGCCGGTTTTAGCGCGCACGCGGCGTTGTTTTGGCTAGCAGAACAGTTGTTGACCGTCGACATTGTAAGGCCGTGGTGTCCTCATCCTTTCAGGCAACGATTCCTTTGCTTTCCCTTGTGCAATACTCTGACAGACTCCTCCTGGATGGCTGTCACTGTTCGCCGCGTCAACGACACAATCGTACCATTTCACTCCTCGTGACACAGGGTGCGCTGCTCGCTTTACTCTCAAGGGCCGTCCCATCTAACACAACGAGCGCGAAAGGTCGTGGTCATCTGCTGGCTCCGAAAGGGCGGGATGTTCATGCAGGCCAATAAGGGCCCCGAATCAATAAGACGTCTGCCGACTGCTACACGTTAAAAATGTACGACACCTGCTGGTCTGTTAAGAAGTGTTGCTTTCTCTTTTTGGAACTCCTCCGATGTAGCTTGCCGCCTATAATAAAATTTAAATAATAAATATATCAGGGTGGAAATACTGTATTTCATTTTTATGTGGGAACGTTGAAAAAAAGAAAAAAAACTATTTCCAAGCTTGTGAAGACGCGCAATTCGGAAGTCCATTTCGAGCCGTAAAAACACGTTTTTGTACGATATTGATGCTTAAATTTAGAACATACAAACAAAATATACACTTTCTAGGCTTAATTTTCGTGTAGACAACTATCATATCTACATTTGAACAAAAAATAAAAAAAATAAAAAATGGGTTTTTTGAGAAAATCAATTTCAAAAATGGCACTTTTTGGTTTTTGCATAATATTAACGTAAACATACCGCAAAGGATATTTTATACAGCCAAGGAATTTTATAATAAATGTAAAGAGCGTGTTTTGGGCTCTCCGTGGACATAAAAAATATCAGTGTAACCCAAGTAGATCGCCAGTAATTAATTGTCAAAGTTCGTCAACAATTGACTAAGGAGGCGTTTTTGACATTTTTACAGAAAAAAAGGAAAAGGCCTAAAATTATTTCATGGTATTGGAGCCTTTTAAATGTGTTCACAGAGTGCTTGAAAAAAGTTAATATAATGTGGACTGAAAATCCATGGCGGCAGATCAAGCGAAACATCCGACCCACGACGGGTGTGAAAAACACTGCTTTTCGCCGCGGCCTCTTTAAAAATTCATAAGTCGAGAACAAAAAATCGGACGAACTTGCGGTTTGTGTCGACTGCGGTTTTAGAAACGGCGCCATAACATATATTTTTTTCATCGAAATTAAAAATTCGACCCTTTTTGCCTGCATGATTTGAGATGAAACCACCCACATATATATAAACAAGGTGTTTTTTTTTTATTCTTACACATTTGTTTAAAAAAACGTGAAAGCTACAATAATGCGGTTTGTGCATGTGGGTTATACGGCCAGGCGGACATTATGTGGGTGGCTAATCTTTGCGATAAATCGGCTAATTACTTAAATTTGTTAATTAACTTTTTTAATTAGTGGAAATAGACATGATTTCAATTAGAAACTTGTAGAGCATCATCGAAAACCACTAAATCAACTATTTTTGGAAGGATATAACACCGGGGAAGCATTTTACAGTGTTCTGTACAAACGCTCTATTTGGACGCGTTTCTAGATTTCGGTTTCTTATCAGAGCGCATCACCGCGCCCGCGGTCTTGCTCCCCAGTGGCTGAGACGGGCAACACACGTGCGCCGTACTTCCCTCCATTCTACGAGGGAGGCGAGGAGGTGGCTTCGCGTCGCGACCACCTGGGAGCAGGATCGCGGGCGCGTAGATGCGCTCCGATAAGAAACCGAAATCTAGAAATCCGTCCAAATAGAGCGTTTTTACAAAACGCCGTAAAATGCTGCCCTGGCGTTACATCCTGCTAAAAATAGTTGATTTAAGGTTTTTCGATGATGCTCAACAATTTCCTAATTGAAACCATATGCTTATTTTCAGTAATTAAGAAGTTAATTAACGAATTTTAATTAATTAGCCGACTTATCGCAAAGATTAGCCACCCACATAATGTCCGCCTGACCGTATAACCCACCTGCACAAACCGCATTATTGTAGCTTTCACGTTTTTTTTTAAACAAATGGGTAAGAATAAAAAAAACACCCTGTATATATATATATATATATATATATATATATATATATATATATATATATATATATAAAAAGCTGGACCTACTTTTCTAATTTTTTCCATTGTGATCGCAACTCTATACAATGTGACTTGTGTAAAGGACAGCACCCATGATGTCATCTACACAAATTAGCGGTATCTGTAAAATCTATTCCTATAAAGGCCTTCTTTGTAAAAAAGAAAAAAGAGTCTCATGTGCTCCCTAGATAAACCCGAATCATGACGTTGAGAGTGCGTAAACAAATGTGAGAGCCCTAATGTCTTATCCGAACGTCTTACTACAACACCAAACAGTACTATAGTGTGCCGCATATTTAGGATGACAGTAGGAGAAATCATATCCGAGAAGAACAATTTCTAAAGGGGAACAATTTCTAAAGGACAGTTGCCAAAAGTCACTGCTTAAGAAACGCAGGGTGTGGTTTTATCCGTTCAGGCTTCTTGCTTCGTGATTGGTTCGCCGGCCTTCTTCTTGGCGAATATCGCAAGCTCATTGGCTGCGGAGCGATCAGAAGATGGTCGGGACTCGCCACGACCTGCACTCTTCATGCCTCCCAGCGACCATAAACGTTTGCAAGCAGCCGCGCTTCGAGAGCTGGCCTGGCCACCGTGGATAGAAAAGGCTTTGTTTGGGTGCCAGTCTGGAAACCGTGGGTACGCCTCAGCGATGCTTGACTATCAGTATCAAGGAGGTTAGAAGTACTAGGAGAGGGCACGTTGCAATATTGGTGAAGCCTAGTCATAAAAAGTTTAAACGATGTTGTGGCCAACGTGACCATAGATCTCTCTGGCTATTGGTGCGCGTGACATGTCACGTGTGAGATGGATGGTTGATTGTAGAAGGCCTCCTTGCAGGCTTGCGCGCGCTCCGTCCGGTAGGTTTTATCGGATCGAAGGCTAGCCTGTGGTGTATTCTAGTACCCCATAGCTAGACGAAGGCTAGCTACGGCCACGTGATGTGATCACGTTGGCGTGGTAAGTGAGGAGTGTAAGGAGGAAAATGAGAAAGAGGCGAGGCGTCAAGGGAGCATGGCTTGTGGAGGCTACGCGGCCGACGTCATGCCCTCTCCTACCCTTCTATCTTCCTTGATCAGTATGGTGCCTTGAACGCGTCTCCGACTGGTGCGTCTATCGCGTCCAAAAAAGTGGTCCCCCGATTTCCGCCCGATGACGTCATACAAGTGTCATGCTGTCGCCGGTCGCGATCCTGGCGGCGTCCCAACAGCTGCGGTTCATGTGGCAGATGCCTGTTCCGCTGCAGGTCGCCCTCCAATATGACAGTCCACGGAAGCTTCGGCAGTCAGAAGTTGAGACGCCGTGACGACAGCGACACTCGCGTTCGGTTGTGCTTCTCGCAGTAGCATTTCTACGACATACCACCAGGATCGCGAAATGCAACAGCATGACACTTCGGTTTCTGTGATGTCATTTGTTACCACTTCGGGACCACTTTCGATGCATGGGCAGCATAGGACACTAAACACACCAGTAGAAAAGGCACTCTATGGTCACCACACTATCAGACAATCTACCCACACCAGCAGCAAGATGGCGGCGCGCAGCGGCCGTACTTGCAAACGTCTAAACAATCCTACGTGCTCATTTGGTGATTTGAAAAAAAAAAAAAAAAGTCAAATTACAGAATAAGGAGCGTTTTTTTGTGGACAGCCATCGCATGTTCTCAGGCGGGAATCACTCACAAGACGTCCGCGTCGATGTGGTTCCAAGTCGGGAATGGTTCGGGTCAGACGCGGGACTTGCGCTGCTGGAGGCCTTGTAGCTGCTGGCTGGCAGTGGCATGGGACCGTTCACCAGGTACACGAACCGCTTGCACTTTTCTGAAACATCGCAGTGACGGCTGTATCATCTGTCACCTCCGCACACCAAAAAAAAAGAAAAAGGAAATCACGTGCGTGTCATTCCTCTTTTTGTTCCTCGGACTCCGGTTTTCAAGATGTGGGAAATCATGTCGGCTGTGTCTGTCAATTAAAGGCTACCCAGTCAAACGTTCACTTTTTCTTTGGAAACAAGAATGTTGTTTTTGCGTACATATTGGAACCGTTTAGAAAATTGCAAGTTCGTATCTTGCGAATGAACCACATAAATATCCTCGAGAATTAAGCGATGCAAATTATTATACATCCTCCAGAAATATTTTGTGAAGTAGTGAGGTCAGGCAGTGGGATCCTGTATGTCTTTTCAATAATACTTTCTACTTTTTAGTCGACGTGTTTGCAGTAAGACGTGCAAAGCACTTGACGTGCCTTACGTCACTGCATCCGGTCAGTGATTAGAAAAAAGTGATTAGCAAAATTATCAACTTCTAAGCGCGGTTTTGAGATTCGCTTTTCAAAGTTTACTTTTCGAAGTTCGGTTATATCATAGCAATCGATCAAATTTATTCACTGTGTGAAAACACTGACATACACTTTTCTTTTTTTTTTTTCTACCAGAGCGTCCATTTACACGCATAGAAGCAAAATAATACAAATATGAAAATACGGTTCCCTTTCGACTTGCATACCTGTTGTCGTTTCTACGGCGGTGTGGTTGTAGACAATGTCAGTCGGCGTACTGTATTCTGAAAAAAAGATTAAAAAAAAAAAGCATAACCTTTAGACTTTTACGCTTGTGCTTCGAGTGTATCGGGAGTCCGGTATTCGGAACTGAACTCGGAAAGCAAAAGCACAATGGTCGAGGTAGCCTTATTTTTTACATACCTCCCGATGTTTCTGTGGTGGTGCGATCGTAGGCATATTCCGTTGGGACATCTGTAAGTGTCGTTTTAAAGCAAGAATGTTAAAAAGGAGATGACGCGCGTACCCTACAAAAAGAATGCGTGTGGCAGACCTATCCTCCGATACAATGCTGTCAAAGCTGCTGGCACGAGCCCGGGGGCTTGATCTCGTTGATCATTTGCACGCTCTCTCGCGCAAACGAAACCATAGATGAAGCCACGCGCTCGCGCCAGTAGCTTTGACAGCGTTGTATATGAAGTATGAAACGAAGTCATACACCACATCTGCTTAATTTTGTTACGTCGTGGACACGCTTTCGTAAGCATCCAAATGGAGCCATAGACCGATCTCACCAGCAATGCATTGAGGGAACTTTAGTCTTTGGGCTCGTGCGACAACCTCGCTGGAGCTCTGCGCGAGTAGAGCACGAGACGGTCCGAGCCCTCTCGTGCACAGCCGACTGCCTCCTGTGAACCAAAGTTATGGCGGCGTCACGCATGCGTCGAACGCTTAGTGAGATCGGTCTATTGCAGGTTGCGTGGTGGGGTGGTGACTAGCGTCCGCCGTGTCGGCGTTGTTCAAAATAATCGTGAAATGTTTTGGGGCTCGATTCGAGTAATACGAAATTCGTATCGAGTGCTGTGACAAAAAAAAAAAAAATCTAGACCGTAATACAAATGACCCAAAGCTTGATTTCTACAGTGCAATTTCAAAACCAGGAGCGGATATGTTTTACAGTAATTCGGTGGCTGTACCCTATACTGTTATGACACAGTTGTAATCTCATATATTGCTATTACAAACAGTTCAAGACATTTTAGAAAAACAGGAAAGGGGGGGGGGGGAGCTTGCATAATCGCGTCTCACTTTAAAGTCACGAAAATATCCTGCCTATCATTAAGAATAAACAAAAATACCGAGACGAGCCCCAAGAAAGCAATTCACCAAAACGTGCCAGTATAGGACTTTTTTTAGTAACATTCCTAAATGTTTAAATGCGTCAGAATTTATTGCCTTGGTTCATGCAGCCGTCTTTCGTTTGGACGGTCGTGGTTTGGTTTGGACCGGACTGAATTGGACCGGTTTCGTGAGGCCCTTGCGCGGTTCCCGCCATGCTCTTTCGCTTGGATCGTTCGCTCGTTACGTACACTTTCCCTCTTACAAGAGGGAAAGAGTCTTCTGGAACGCTTCCAGTGACGCACCGCTGGAGGGGAGAGCAGGGGATCGAGGGGCCGTGGCGGTGGCGCAACGTACGCGAAAATGTAAAACCGACGATGCCGTTTGCACGAAACCGCCGACACACGATACGAAAGATTGGCTCTTCAAAGACAACAGTATGCGGACCGTAGGCGGCGATCGGATGAAGCTGCCGTGACTCCGAACACGACAGTATATGCGGACCGTTGCGAGGTTGGAATTCCCATCCTTCCCTAAGTCGGAACCCTTGAGCTAAATGCTAGCGCATTTCGTTGACAATCAGCTTAGCGACTGCAGCAATTTCGGCATCGTTTTTTACCTGTCGACAGGGGGGTGGTGCTGGTGACTCGGGACGAATCGCAGCCGCAGTAGAAGCGAACCGTATGGTCCAGACATCGACGGTTCCTTTGCGCATCGTTGGAGCAGAAAAGACCTTTCTTAAGGTCGCACACGACCTCCTGGCGAGGAACTGACGACTTGATACCAGCCATCCTCTCGAAGGCCACTCTGCACTGGATATCTAGCCGGTAAGGTTCATCGCAGACGAAATGTCCTTTGGCTCGTATCGCCTCCACCGTCTCGAAGTCTCCGTGCTCGTCTGGCTTTCGGGTGTTGTACCAGGGAGTCCAACCAGGAACGCAAGTCACCGGCAGAGTGACGTTCTCCATGATTACGGGTACGTCTGCGTTGGAGTACAAGTGCGTTGACTGAATTGTGGCATTTACACGCTCTGTGAAGGCGCATTAAACAAGTGTACCAAAAACAAGCTTTCTTCTTCGAGTTGAAAGCAAACTTCGTCTTGTTTCTTTTTTTTTCATTGATCAGGTTACCGTTGAAGCCTAAATAGCAATCTGTTTTCAAATCAATTTTACTTATTTTCATTAGTCTCCCAGTAAAAAAATCCACCAGACCGGGTTGGTGTGTCTGCTGTTTCCTCGTGTAAACACCAGACTTTCCTAATGTACCTTGATGTGTACGTCAGAGTGGCTTAGTGGGTTTTGGTGTGCACACCACACCAGCCTAGTGTATTCGGATGTGCACATCAGAATGGCTTAGTGTTTCGGTGGGCACACAACACCTGCCTATAGACCCTTGCAACTCAAGAAGGTAGGGCCAGGGTAAGACGGGCTGGGGAGGAGGAAGCAGACGGAGCGCTAAAGAGAGAAAGAGGTCCCCCTACCCCTTCTCCAGCGTTTCGTTTACTTCCTCCTTTCCGGCCCGTCTTACCCTCGCCCTACCTTCTTGAACTGCAACGGACTATAGTGTCTCCTGATGTGTACATCTGAGCGGCTTAGTGGGTTTTGGTGCGCATATCAGGTGGCTTAGTGTGTTTTAACACGACAGCGTTAAGGAGCTCGTGTCGCAGAGAAGTCGGTGGCGTGAGCTAAAATCCAAGATTGGTCGATAGGGTCATGACGTCACAGCTACATGACCTCGCGTGGGAATTTTAAACAACTCACATGAAACGTGACACAAGATGTGAAATTAAACTGACTAAAAAACATGACATGTAATGCGAATTAAAGGTCGCCGCATGTCTCAAATGATTTCGCTTTATAAAGTAATTCATTTGCTTTAAACAAAATTTGAAGAATTTCAGGCGGTATTCGATCCAACGACCCTTCGGTTGCGAGCCAGACACGCTACTGAAGGCCACGCAAAGCACGCTTGCACGGCTTGGGAACGAGCGGTAGCGTTTATGTCTCGCTATCGACCGAGTGTGACTGCAACGGCTTGCGATGTGCGGGTTGCTATAGTAACAGCTGCGTCAGCTCCAACAAAACGGGGTAAAAGCCGGCTTTGTTAAAGCCGTCGCAGCTGTTGCCATAGCAACCCGTACGTCGCAAGCCGTTGCAGTTGCACTCGGTCGGACTGCACGCAAGTGTGTGAATCGGCCTTTAAAGGCGAAGCTTAAGCGTCCTTCAAGTTTCGGTGTGCACATCGGACTGGCTTAGTGTGCTTTGGTGTGCACATCGAGTGGCTTAGCGCGTTTTGGTGTGCACATTAGAGCGGCTTAGGGTGCTTTGGTGTGCACATCGAGTGGCTTAGCGCGTTTTGGTGTGCACATCAGAGCAGCTTAGTGTGCTTTGGTGTGCACATCGAGCGGCTTAGTGTTTTTGGTGAGTGCATGAGAGTGCCTTAGTGTGTTTTTGTGTGCACATCAGAGCGACCTAGCGTGTTTTGGTGTGCACATCACACCAGCCTAGTGTATCCTGACGTGCACAACAAAGCAGCTTAACGTGTTTTGGTGTGCACACCAAACCACCTAGTGCATCCTGATGTGCACATCAGAGCGGCTTAACATGTTTTTGGTGTGCACACCACATCAGCTATAGTTATCCTGATGTGTACTTCAAAGCGGCTTAGTGTGTTTTAGTGTGCACACCACACCAGATATGTATACTGATGTGCCACGGAACTGGAGGTAGCCACGTCATCAAAAATAGGACTTCGCCTGATTCAGAAACCATGCCAACTATTGTGCAAGAGGCCTGGTCAGCAGGACGACTGACCGAATAAACGATTAAGCCTTTCCAAAATTGAAGTCTTGTCCCTGCAGAATGTGCTAGCTGTTGCATTCAAAATAATTTATTTGATGTCAAAATTATACAGTGATGTCTCGTTAATATGGACCCCGTTAATACAGATACCTCGCTATATGGACGACGTTTGAGACACCAAAGGAGTAAATACATGCATTTTTGTCTCGTTATGTGGACAAATTGATTATGAAGGACTTTTAGGGGGAAAGGATATGCATATTAATGATACATCACTGTATAATGCCTGCATGAGTACACCGGGATTACACCAGGCCACACTGGGCCCTGATCACACCAAACCGTGTCATGTCAAACCGGGTCATGCCAGGACACAACAGCCCACCAGATCCCGCGTATGAATTTCCGCTCTGATGTAAACGTCAGAAAAAACCAGAACCTGGACACGCCAGGACACGACAGTTTATCAAAAACCTCGTCTTAAATTCCGCTCTGTTGTTGACGTCAGGAAACACCAGAACCCGGTCTGGTGGAATTTTTTATAGGGCTTGACGGAGGGAAGCCCATCCATAGCTCCTGTCCCAGCCATCTGGTCTCAAGACGCCATTGTTCTTAAACGTTGATACGTCTGACAGAAAGACGCGCAATGTCCGGCCGGTCACTTTCGCAGCAAAGCTCACGGAATAAAAACTGAATGCGTCAACACCATGTGCAAGCGAATGAACGATAGTTGTATTATGCATCCCATTTATGCCACCACAAATGACTAAAAAATAAAAATAAAAAATCGCGTGATGCTGCATTTTTGTCTGTGACTGTAGGCGTCTCCACCTGGTCGTGGAAGGCAAACTTTTTTTTCTGCAAGCGTTTAGTTTTAGACAGTGGGATAGCTTTGATCACTGCGCTTACCTTGCCCGGGGACGGTCAGCAGAGGCAATCCTGTCGGCAGTGTCTTGCAACCGGGCATGTCTGTACAGAGCACGCCGTTGTCCTGGCAGATGCAACGCTCGCAGCCTTCGTCCACGACTTGATTCGCCTGGGATATTGACGTACAAAATTCTACACAAGCAGCAGAAAAGATCGACCATCGGTTTCCTTGTTTGTTTTTCTCCACAAAATTGAACGACTATCACGAAAACTAATGGTGTGGTGGAAAAAGACTCCTGAATGATCTGTCTGAGTAAGATACGCAAAAGTGCCGATATCATCTGCACATTCACTGTTTCGCACAGTGGACATATCTGTAATCTTATGCTTTGCTTTCCGGCTCCCTTCATCTGTAACGTTTGTAACTACATTTTAAGTGCTTTGCGTACTCGAGGTAGCACTCAATCACTGCGGAGGACCTTTCGAATGCTCGTACTCAATTCTACACATATTTAGGGAGCATGCACTGGTACTTCTAAAAAAACAGGTATTCCGTGGAATTTATTAGTTACCTTGCAAGTATATTTTCTCACGTTAAATAGTTGAAACAGTTGACGGTATTACTTGGCTGGTAACAAAAGCCTTCATAACCAGCATTAAACGTTTTTTGTGAAGTCATTCACTACCCTTTAGTGAACTTCTATATGTTTTCTAAACGATGTTTGGGCGAAACGTGAGGGTACCGGTAAAACTTTAATTGGAAAAGATTTTGCTTTGTTACTTTGTGGGTACACCTCATCTAGTGTATATCATGTAGAATACTCTGACTGAAGAAGTAAAACAATACATTTTGATCGTGTGAACGATACGTTCACAAAATTCACCCCTAAATGTACCGTCAGCTTTTCGGCTGAAATGTTTAAACTATGCTGTCTTCAGGTTGTTAAAGGGCCTGGAAACGAATTTTGGAATGGCATAAATGATTTCAAATTGAGACTTTACTGATCCCATATCGTTTAGTTGGCCAAAAGAAAGAGGGTAGAAAGTCAAAAGCCAGCTTTTCGGTACGAACATTTGAAAATATAGCGGACTATTTTGTACCTTCTTGCCTTCGAAAGCTCTCCGCATTTTCACTACGATACATCCGCGGTTCCCAAAGCGCGTCAGCGGTGCCAACCTGACGTCAGCCGAGCCCAGCTCACGCATTGGACACGAGAACTTCGTCACTCGCACGTATGTGCTTGTCAACAATCAATCCGTCGACGAATATTTGGATTCGCGTTCGTGGCCAATGAGTGCCCTGATGGAACTTATCATCACTTGTGAATGCTACGTTCTATGGTGTGCATAAAAAGCACGGTGAAAGCAAGGAGTCATCGCATCGGTGCCGAAGAATGTCACGACGACGTGATTTGACAATTCGCATTTGAGTTGAGGATTAAAGCCAAGGAGGAAGAAGTAGGAAAACCGTTTCATGACCCCTCTAAAGGCCGGTTCAGACACTTCCGTTTGAATGCGTTTGACAGCGTTGCGTCGAGAGCAGAAAGCGAGTCACCGGCACATCTGTGCTTCGTATGTAGTGTGGAATCCAATTCAAGGAATCATCTTGGCACTAGATATAAGCAGCAGGGATGTCCTGGTTTCTTGCAGCCGCAACGCAGTCAAACGCAGTCAAACGCAACTGTCTGAACCAGGCTTAAATCTAATCAATGACCCATTCAAATGCCTATCGCACAAAACAGTGGTTTACGTTCTGCAACTTTCATTATAGCTAAGACAGGGCCCCCGAACCGAGAAGAAATCACATTCGGTGTGGCGTTATTAATTTTTCGCCCGGTTTTACGTACAAATAAGTTCATACCTTACTTTTTACGTTTATTTTTGCCTGCTTGGTCACCGTTTCAGACACCGTGGTAGAGGTCAAAATACTGTCTATGCATATAGACGCTTTACACACGCGCCAGAATACAGCCGCCATTGCTGACCTTCTCTTGTTTTACCGAGATACCGAGACTCTGAAATTGGTGTGGACGAGCCTCCACAAAAGCCAATGCTGTAGAGAAAGACAGAATAAAATCTAAGATGGCAATAACCTAGCCTGCTATGCCAATAATGAAGTGAAGTAAACGTAGTAAGGGGAAACAAAAACTGAAGGTCAGTTATGGCGGTGCCCGTGCACAGCTGCTGCAAAGCGTGTATATCCTCCATTCGCGCGTATCGACATCTGGAAGCCACCACATAGCCGCCGCAGCGTAAATTGCGTACTTACTCCGATGATTTTTCCCTGGTACATGCAGCTGCAGTCCTCCTCCTCTATGCAGGTGACGTAGTCATGCCAGACCTTCGGACGTTCGCAGACAGACGCGGGACGGCAGCCAGGGAGGCAATCGTCTTCTTCGATGCACTTGCGCTGACGGTACAGCTGAATCCGAAAGAGGTTGCAAGTCTGGTTGCATTGGTAAGCACACCTGCTGTAGACTTGACCAGGAGGACAGGCTGCGTGGTTAAGGCGAAGCAGCAGTCTAAATGCTGGGGTCACCTTGGAGCAATCTTAGCATTTTATGTTCGCATACCAAAGGTTCCCGAATAAAAACAAAAAAAGCTTCAAAAGCAGCAGTTGTTACATAATCACTGGGTTTCTTGTACAGTTTTCTTGAAACATTTTTCGATAGAACGACTATATATTGTACTATTAACACTGTCTCTATGATTCTATCAAATGTCAACTTGTGAATTCGGTATGACAAGGTGCCACCGTTGCTGCTGTCTGCATGCGCGCATATTGTTATGTGGCGCTACAATACTTCCTTTATCGTCGTAGACAATGTATTAATTTAACATCTTCCTCGATGCTCACTACTACAGTTAGGGACTGCGACAGACAGCTTCTCGAGGTCAGAGCGTCGACATGAGCAATCAAACAGGTTTGAGTCAAAAATACGAAATGAGCTGGGACACTGATCATAAGTTGTTACAGACATATTAAGAAACGCAGGCCGTGGCGAGTCCTGAGAATCTTTTATCTGCGCTCCGCAGAGTATGAGGAGAATGACATCAGCTGACAACGTCGCCACAGGACGAATCATGGAGTAAAAATCGTGAACATAACTTGAGCTGTGTGTGACCACATAACACTTTACGACAGACTTACCGCCATGGAATTCATCACGCCCGGTGGTTGTGTGAACGGCACTGTACGGAGTAGTGTACCCTGCGTTGAAACGAAAGTTTCTATCAATAATAACGTTTCACAGAAACAAATAAACTAGAAGTTTGGCCGCTCAGTGAAATATATAGTTAAGCGAATTAAGCTGGTATACCATCTCTCTCCGTGGTACTCTGAGTGGGAGTTGTGACCCCGTTTTGTTCGTTGGGCCTTGTGGTTACTTCTGGAAGAAAAAATATGGCTGCAATCTAACGTCGTTCGTGAACGTTCTTCATTATTTTCGCTTACAATTGCAGTAAGTTTGGAACATAAATGCAGATTGAAGGCGCATCAATAGCGACGAGTAAAAAAAAATGAAAGACGTTTACAAATCTCTGTAATGCGAAATTAGAGCGCAGCTCTTCAGGTATTTTGATTTCGCGTTATACCGTGCTGAACAATTTGAGAAAAAAAATGAAACATGTTTACAAATCTCTGTAATGCGAAATTGGAGCGCAGCTCTTGAGGAGGAGGGGGTGAGGGTCCGGAGGGGAGCGTATCCCTCTCCTCCCTCTCCGTGCCCTCCCCTCCTCCTCGCCTCCCATTTAGCGAAAAATTTTCGCTAAAATTCCCGCTAAATTCAGCGAAAATTTCCCCACTAAATTTAGTGGGTTAAATTTCCCCACTAAATTTAGTGCGCAATTTAGTGAAAATTTCCGCGCTAAATTGAGTGAATTCAGTTTCCCCGCTCAATTTAGCGGGGAAATTTACGTCGCGTGGCATCAACACCAATTCAGTAAACTGTGACGTCCCATGATGCAACGCGCGCCCGGTTACGCCGACGGCGATGCCGCTCAACCCGGAAACAGCCACCTAAGAGCCGCGCTCTAAAAATTGCAGAAGGCTAGTATTTTTTACATGTTTATGAATAGCCGCTCAGAAAACAACGCAACAGTAATTATGACATTAAGAAAAAAAAATAAAGAGAAAATATGATAACACGCATAAAGAAACAAGGTCGTAATTAAAACGTGCAGCTTTTTTGAGTTGTTATCGTTAAATAAGTATTAACGTAATGAGATTCTGGATGGTCTAAATCAGTGGTTCTCAACCATTGATGTTTCGCGGACCCCTTGTGGATCGGTGGAGATGATGAAGGACCCCGTTTATGGTGAGGGGAAGAGAAGGTATAGGTTAATTATGATAGTGATTTAATAAATACATTATAACTAAGGGCAAGTGTGAAGTAAACTTTTATTATTGACATACACGCGTGAAAACTCACCCGAAAATTGGATCGTTTCTTCTCAATCTGAGAAAATACAACTTTTATTGCCGGGATTGATTAATAAGGCTGGGCTTCTCGGACGCCTAGAATGCCTTTGCGGACCCCAAAGGGTCCGCGGACTCCCATGTGAGAACCACTGGTCTAAACCAACTGCTAATTGGTGAGCAACCTCTAGGCTTATTTCCACTTGAAAGAACCGACCTAAACAAAATGGACTCCGTGCATGTAGGAGTTGGTCCTACGGCTCTGGACAACAGTCCCTTCTGCGGAGTGCAAGTTCGTTTGCTTCTTTTTATTTTTTTATTTAGAGGATACTACAAGCCATCGAAGGCCCAAGTAGGTGTGGGATACAACATATACATTCACACATACAACGAAAGCAAATAACACGACATTAAAAGGTTTACAACTAACTAGCAAATATACAGGATATATTATTTAAAAAAAAGGGAAGTTGGGAAAGCAAGCATCAAGCAGTATGTAATTCCATCATGCACTAATACAAAATGACCTATCCAGATGTAGTATGAAGGTTTATACAGTCCTAATGTCCATGCGAAAAAGATGAAGGTGCAGCAATGTACAAAGCAAAACATGTTAGTTATCAAGACGCTCGAGACCTTCTACAAAGTTGGTGTCGATAAATAGTTCGAGAGGTAAACCGTTCCAGTCGCTAATAGTGCGAGGGAAAAAGCTAAACTTAAACATATTAGTACGCGCAAAAATGGGTGTTAGTGAAAACTGATGTCTGTGCCGCGTAGCTCTTGACGCTAAAGGGGAAATATATTGCAATGGGTCTATGCGAGTCTGTCCTTGCTGAAGATGAAACAAGAATTTCAACCGCGCTAGTTTCCTTCTGGCCTGAAGAGTCTGTATTCCGTTAGCCTGCACAGGAATTGCGATGATGTCAGAACGCCGAGCTCTTATTGGTTGTTTGAAAAGTATAGTGGGTAGACCTCAAGGCGTCTTGCATTGAGGTCTACCCACTATATTTTTCAATCAAGACCAATCAGAGCTCGGCATCGTTCTGACGTCACAGCCACTCCTCCGGAAGAAGCAGACGACTTGCAATCTGCATAGCCATTTGCAGTTTAATCACAACCAATGTGATTGCGTCATTTGCCGATCAAATGCACAAGAACTAATCACGAAGCAAGAAACATGGGGATAATAAGCCAAGCCTCGCTTTTGTTACCCTTTCAGTGACTATAACTGAAATTTCTGTAGTACCGCAGGTTCACTGCTAACCAATCAAACGTTGATCAACACGTTCTTTCTCGGTCAGTTAGTAATAGTGGGCCTAAAAGAAAGCTCGAAATATTATGTACTAAGGTTTGCTTGACATGTCTGTATTACAGCGGTCGTGTTTGTCATTTGTTGTTCTGCCAAAACCAAAAACAATCTTCTTTTTTTTGTAATTTTTTTGGTGATTACAACCGAGCGCTCGTTACTTTATACTTCCGAGTAACTATGCGAATAATAAAAAACGTAACGCTCCGTCGTCTTTTATATTATTATTGAAATGCGCGTAAATGTTGCCTTTTTTCTTAAACTTAAATTGAGGCGTTCTTAGATAACTTTTACTTTTCTTCTTGCACACGGCCTGCACCAACTTGTTCTTTATGGCACGTTTTTCTTTTTATTTTCCTGCACTCGGTGCGACTGCATACAGTAAAACTGTGTAAAGCCGCAGGCAACTTTGCTCCTGCATCGTACGAAAAACATCATGCTGGTCGCTGCAGACATGGTTAGAGAGTCATCGGCGGACATGCCTCAAGTATGTTCAAAGCATGTTTGCATCATATACATATAAGAGAGTTTGAGGGAAACGTTTTTGTGCATCCGATTTGGCACGATGGGCCTTCCGGTACGAATTGCGCATGGGTTGCTGTATAAGAGTCGCGCATGCGCAGTTCGTACCGGAGGGCGCACCGTACCATATCGGATCTGCAAAAACGGTTCCCTCAAACTCTCTCGTGTCCGCATACTGTCTTTTTTACGATGTATTGCCAGTGTGGCCATGGATTTAGTCGAGCAGCTACGCGTGGCTGTTCCTCCGTTTTAATAGAGGTGAAAAAAAAACAAAAAAACTTACACGTATATATTTGTACAGAAAAAAATAGAGACATAGGGTAAGGTAGAGAAGTGGAGGGCAGAGAAAGAGGGAAGAGTCACACCGGTCCGACAGCGGTTGGTGTTCTTGTACCATTGACTTACCGCCATAGAACCCATCAGGCCGGGTGGGAGTGTAGACAGCAGGAGTGGGCTCTGCAATGAGGAAAACGTTTCTATTCTACTCATATTAACATTTCATCGAAGTCTAAAATAAAAAAAGTCAATTTGCATCAATTTAGACGCACCGCCTCTTTCCGTTGTGCTTTCGGTAGGAGCTGTGAACCCGTCCGGTCCGTTGGAGCTTGAGGTTACTTCTGGAAGAAAAGTATGCCGTGGCTGCACTCTAAAACTAGTTCGTGACCGTTCTTGGTTCTTCTTACTTACGAAGGTCGAAATGCAGGGACGTTAGGTTGTGTTGAATACGCGTAGCTATCAGGTACTACGTAGCCGCTGGTTTAAGAAACGCAGGACATGACGAGTATCTAGCATCTTATTACGAGACAATAAGCTGTGTACCTTTAGTTGTTGGTGGCTCTATGTTAAATTTTAAAATGATGCTAGTATTACTCGCATAGTTGCGAATAGCTGGAAAGAAAAACAAGCAAACAAAAATAACAGAGAAATAGAATGAGATAAAGAACGAGGAAATTAACGAAGATTGCGGAAAGTTTGAAATGAAAAAAAGTATCTTGACCAAGCCTCGTTCTGACTGGACAGAAACTTACGAATACATTATAGCTAAATTGAAAAAAAAAAATAACACACCGGGATATCAAACGATCAAACTAAATGTTCACACAACCAGGCCGAACGACGCTCGCTCAACGCTGTTAGGTACTCCTTTGTCTGCATTGGCGAGATGGCGATTTGGTACGGCAAAATGGCGACGACCGTCAATGTATGCGATCTTGGTGACGTAGGTACAAACTACGCATAGCTAGCGTTGACGAGCAAAACCGTCTTTTAGGGCCCGTCATTCGTTGGATTGGCTCCGTAGATCCCAGCGATTGGTCACCGCGTCCAGTGCGAACACTTAAACTTGCACGCACTATTTTTAGGATGTAGGGTGTACAGTTTAGTGCTTCAACAAGCAGTAAGTTGTGAATCTATAACGTTTCACGAGAGGCGGCACTTTTTGCGGTACGTTTCTTCAAGTGTAAACGGTTAGAGAGATTGGCTAGCTGCATGTGTATACAAAAAACGTACGCTATAAATTTACAATTTTTTTTTTTTTTTTTGCTGCCCGTTTGCACTCTTGCGAACTCTTAGAACTGGGTTCCTTAAAACCTTTAACAACGAGAGGACACACTGTCACCATCTATTGGGTAGCAGAGTAAACTTGGCGGTCCAGCACATTTTGTATTTCTCTCGCGCATTATCCTATCTTTCTTGGCTCGGAAAACTTTTGTCAACGTTATAAATGAGCCTTTCTTATAGGTATTACGCACATTTGACGTCGGAAATCCAGCAAAACCATCCCTCTTGTGAAATGCAGTTCCAGGGTCTCCTCATAGATGATGCCAACGTGCCAGTCGGTCTCTCTCGGTTGTACTCGGTAGCAAGAGGGAGAACGGGCCTTTAGATTATTAATGGCTGTGGCTAATGACCCTGGACCACATGTGTGGCAGCCTCTCCATGCCCTGCTAGAACCATTTTTGGGAGTGACTCACACCCACGCCTAAGCAATTGGCGTCATCGCAAGTTTTTTTTTTTTTTCGCTGCACCCATTAAGTGATAACCCTGTCAGGCCATAGCAACGCGCTGCGTTTCTTCGGCAGTCAGTAAATATAAGCGGGAAAAACGAATACGGCATATTTCTGCCGTATTTAGTGTTTTATATCAAAGCGTTTTGTGCGCCTCGTCATTTGCTGGACACGCTTCGTAGATTGCGGTAAATGGTTCACAGTCGGCTGTGTGGGCAAAATAGACTTGCAGGCAGTTTTATGGTGTACAAGTGCGCACGTCTCTGATTTGTTGCTGCATGTACGTCACGAGAAGCATACTTACTTCAACACGCAAAAATACCGTTATTTTGTATTTCGTTTCGTTCTAACAAAATTTAGGAAAACAAGCTAAGCAAAGCGAAACACTTTTCTTACTATCGTGAAAAACGCTGGTTAGCTTATTACAACTTACATAAACCCGAATTTACTCACCAGTTATTGCGACACCTTGATCTGGAGTAGCCGTTTCTTCCAGTTCGGAGCTTGGTGTCGTTTTCTGCGGTTCTGTAAGAGTTTTTTTTTTTTTTTTTTTTACCCTTTTTTCCCCTTTTTTAACATTTAGCGACTTGTAGCTCATGCGAACTTTCACAACTACTAACACGAAAAGTAATCGCCTATTTTATGCAGTAAATAAAGCACCTGTTTCAGTGATCGGTGGAAACGTTGAGGATTCAGAAGTTGAAGAGGGTGGTTCCTCGGTGGTAGTTGTTCCTTTTAGTCCTGGAAACGAGATTCCTCATTGTACATTGTTTCTCCATAATATGACGCCAAGTTATCAAGTGGATGACGTATTTTAATCTGTACTGGTTTATATTTGGCGTCGCTCTTTCGGAGAATATGATGGATTATTAAATCATTACAACGAGGTAATCTGAAAAACTAATTGATTAAGTGATTGTGATCTGTTCAAAAACAACTTAAGAAACGCCTTAGGTATATTGTTACTGGGATAGTGCTATTAATCCTTTAACAGCCTGATTTTTTTGTTTATGTATTGTTTTAATGAGAAAAATAAGCTGGTGCAAGAAGTTCAACGGTATATTTTGAACGAGTTTTATATTTGTTCTAGCTCAGAAATTATAGGTTTCTTTTTTTTTAGCTATGTTGCTAATTTTAATTGCATGAGTTACATTTGTTTATTATTTTGTTCGTTAATACTTAAAAGGCCGGGTGACATGGAGATTCCTAATGATAGCTAGAATTGATAACGTGCGTTAAAAAAAGCACCCGTATGAAAAAATAGTCTTATTCGTTCGCTGTGACATGTCACTCAACAGACAAAACCCCGTGTTAACTATCTGGTTTGTAACCAACAATCGCTTACTTGTTTTGCACACCACATCGTACCAAGCACATGTAGGAGCCGTTCCTTGCGAATCTAGAAAGTAACATTTTCGTGACTGTCAAATGTGCAGCATTGTCAGGTGAGACACCGAACTGGTGCCTGGTGCCTAAAACGCGTCTCCGACAGGCGTGTTTACCGCGTCCTAAAAAAATGGTTCCTCGATTTCCGCGTGATGACGTCACAGAAATGTCACGTTGTCGCCGGACGCGATCCTGGCGGTGTCACCGTAGCGTTGGTGGACATGGAAGACGCCTGTTCTGCTGCAGGTCGCTCTCCAACTTGAGAGTTCACGGAAGCTTCAGCTGCAACGTGGCGACGACAGCGACACACGGCTTCGTTTGTACCTTTTTTTTTTTCCGGACTTTTGTAGTACCAATTACCAGGATCGCAGCATCCGACAGCATACGACACTCCGGCTTTTGTGACGTCATTTCTTGCCACTTCGGGACAATTTTTAATGTACGAGGGACGGACGCTAAGCACACTAGTGGGAGACGCGTTCCAGGCGCCTAACCCTTGACTGCCGTTCCACCACTTTTAGAAAAATGGTTTCCAGTCATCTTTAGAAAAAATTGGGTTGCGTGTATGTTTATACAGCCTAGAACTTGGTTTGCCTCAACGGGCGACGAGTCTCCCAGCTTTAGATGAGAAATTTGGCCAGTGCAGTACAACCACTAGCCAGGGATCTTTAACGTGCATCACGCAGTAGTGATACACGACCGTACGCCGGTACGATGCTCATCCAGGTCGAAACGGGCAGGGGGGAGGGGGGGGGGATTGAACCCAGGATCCTGGGTTCTGCAGCGCGAGCTTTTGCTCCATGTGCTACGAGCTGGGGTGCTCTAGCCCAGCCGGCCACCGATCCCCCTTCCAGACATCTTAAAAACACAGCTTCGAGCGCGTTGTTTGTTCAAATGAACCAATCGAGTCCAAACACCGAGAAAACTTTACTTATACTGGTAGCAGACTGAACTATGAAGAGTGATCGTGTTGCCTCGAAACATTTTCACAGTGCATGCGCGAATGAGATGTGAAAGTGGCCATGAAACGAATTTTGTGCTGGGATAAAAGATTTTCAATTGGGACTTCACTAATTGTATATCGTTTAGTGCATGGGTCAAAAGAAAGAGGGCAGAAAGTCAAAAGCCAGTTTTTCGGTATGAACATTTGAATATCTAGCGGACACTTTCGTACCTCCTTTCCTTCGAAAGATCTCCGCCTTTTCACTATGATACATCTGCGGCACCCAAAGCACGTCAGCGGTGCCAATATGACGTCAGCCGACCCCAGCTCACGCAGTGGACACGAGAACTGCGTCACTCGGAAGTATGTGCTCGTCAACAATCAATTCGGCGACGAATATTTGAATTCGCGTTCGTGGCCCCCCAATGTGAGTTCCCGGACGGAACTTATTGTCATTTGAGAATTGCAAGTTCTATGGTGTGGTGTGCTTAAAAAGCACGGCGGAATCTTGGAGTCAGCGCACCGGTGCCCAAGCATGTCACGACGACGTGATTTCTCAATTCGCCTTTGAGTTGGATTAAAGCTAAGTTCTGCGGAGATGTAGAAGCTGTCATTTCAAATAAGGCGCGTCGCCATCAGCATCCACGTTACGAATCTACTACTATTATTAACTCAGAAATGTTCACACTGTTGCTGCATGCCTTTGGAGCATTTTCTGTTCTCCCATTTGTTGAACAATTTCTTTATTGCCATTACAGATTCACAGGAATTTATATTACGCACGTGCCAGTGTAAAATACACATCTCTCCCACGCGTTGTCCCTTCGTAGATAGTGTTTTAAATCAAAGCGTTTTGTGCGCCTCGTCATTTGCTGGTCGCGCTTCGTAGATTGCGGTAAATGGTTCACAGTCGGCTGTGTGGGCAAAAATAGACTCGCAGTCAGTTTTATGGTTTACAAGTGCGCACGTCTCTGATTTGTTGCTGCATATACGTCACGAGAGGCATACTTATTCCAACACGGAAATATACCGTTATTTTGTATTTCGTTTCGTTCCAACAACATTTAGGAAAACAAGGAAAGCAAAGCGTAACGCTTTCCTTGCTATCTTGAAAAACGCTGGTTAGCTTCTTATAACTTACATAAACCCGAATTTACTCACCAGTTATTGCGACACCTTGATCTGGAGTAGCCGTTTCTTCCAGTTCGGAGCTTGGTGTCGTTTTCTGCGGTTCTGTAAGAGTTTTTTTTTCCCTTTTTTTCCCTTTTTTTCCCCTTTTTTGTTTAACATTAAGAGACTTGTAGCACATGCGAACTTCCACCACTACTAACACGAAAAGTAATCGCCTATATTATGCAGTAAATAAAGCACCTGTTTCAGTGATCGGTGGAAACGTTGAGGATTCGGAAGATGAAGAGGGTGGTTCCTCGGTGGTAGTTGTTCCTTTTAGTCCTGGAATCAAGATTCCTCATTGTACGTTGTTTCTCCATAATATGACGCCAAGTTATTAGGTGGATGACGTATTTTAATGCGTATTGGTTTATATCTGTCATGATCTTTCAGAGAATATGACGGATTAACTTATTACAACAAGGTAAGCTGAAAAAACTAATTGATTAGGTGATTGTGATCTGTTCAGAAAGTACTCAAGAAACATTTTAGACATATTGTTATTGGGATCTTGCTATTAATCCTTTAAAAGCCAGATTTTTTGTTTGTTTATGTATCGTTTTATTGAGAAAAATAAGCTGGGGTGCAAGAAGCTCAACTGTATATTTTGAACGAGCTTTATATTTGTTCTAGCTCAGAAATAATAGGTTTCTTTTTTTAGCTATATTGCTAATTTTAATTGCATGAGTTACATTTGTTTATTATTTTGTTCGTTAATACTTAAAAGGCCGGGTGACATGGAGATTCCTGATGATAACTGGAATTGATAACATGCGTTAAAAAAAAAGCACCCGCATGAAAAAAGAGTCTTATTCGTCCGCTGTGACGTGTCACTCAACAGACAAAACCCCGTGTTAACTATCTGGTTTGTAACCAACAATCGCTTACTTGTTTTGCACACCACATCGTACCAAGCACATGCAGGAGCCGTTTCTTGCGAACCTAGAAAGTAACATTTTCGTGACTGTCAAATGTGCAGCATTGTCAGGTGAGACACCGAACTGGTGCCTGGTGCCTAAAACGCGTCTCCGACAGGCGTGTTTACAGCGTTCTAAAAAAATAATTTCTCGATTTCCGCGTGATGACGTCACAGAAATGTCACGGTGTCGCCGGCCGCGATCCTGGCGGTGTCACAGTAGCGTTGGTGGACGTGGAAGACGCCTGTTCTGCTGCAGGTCGCTCTCCAACTTGAGAGTTCACGGAAGCTTCAGCTGCAACATGGCGACGATAGCGACACACAGCTTCGTTCATACCTTTTTTTTTTTTTTCTGTACTTGTGTAGTACCATCCACCAGGATCGCAGCATCCGACAGCATGCGACACTCCGGCTTTTGTGACGTCATTTCTTGCCACTTCGGGACAATTTTTAATGTACGGGGGAATGGACGCTAGGCACACCAGTGGGAGACGCGTTCCAGGCGCCTAACCCTTTACTGCCGCTCCACCACTTTTGTGGGAATGGTTTCCAGTCATCTTAAAAGCACAGCTTCGAGCGCGTTGTTTGCTCGAATAAACCAATGGAGTCCAAACACCGAGAAAACTTCACTTATATTTGTAGCAGACTGGACTATCACAAATAATCGTGTTGCCTCGAACGATTTTCACACAGTGCATGCGCGAATGCATAGACGTAGACTATAGGGGGGGGGGGGGGGGGGGTGCATCGGGGCTCGTGCCCCCCCCCCCCCCCTCCCTGCCCCCTGGGCCATGATCCTTAGTTGTCTTGTTAATGAGCGTTTGACCTGATATTCTGCAGCCGCAGGCTTTATTTCAATGTATTAGAGAAAATATAAAGACTCGTGGCCGGGTGGATTAATGCTTCAGAAGCACAGGAACCTGGGTTCTACCCCCACAACTTCGCAGCTGGCAGAAGCTGGCAGAAGCATTTTGTTTTTCAGATTTGTGCTCGCCGGCGCATGCGCTGCGGTACCGGCGACGAACATAAGGCTACGGTTGCACGGTGATTGACATTGACACACAGCGACGGACACGTGGCGATATGCATACGAAGTAAAATGTACCCCCTAAAAGAAACTACTGATAATTGCCGGTGTAAACAAAATTGCGCAGAACCCCCACAGAGAACTTCTCAGCCTGCCCCTTCCGGGGGGGGGGGGGGGGGGGGTGAAAAGTCTACGCCGCTGCGCGAATGAGATGAGATAAAGGCATGCTGGGATACATGATTTTAAATTAGGACTTTACTAATTGTATATCGTTTAGTGGGCCAAAAGTCAAAAGCCAGCTTTTCGGTACGAACACCTGAAAATTTAGTGGACAATTTCGTATACCTTTTTTCCTTTGAAAGTTCTCCGCCTTTTTACTATGATACATCCGCGGTCCAATGCCTGTCCAGCTCACGCATTGGACACGAGAACTGCGTCACTCTGACGTATGTGCTCGTCAACATTCAGTCCGTCGACAAATATTTGTATTCGTGTTCGTGGCCAATATGAGTGCCCTGACGGAACTTATCGTCATTGGCGAATTACAAGTTCTATGGTGTCGTGTGCTTAAAAAGCACGGTGGAAGCTTGGAGTCAGCGCACCGGTGCCCAAGCATGTTACGACAACGTGATTCCTCAATTCGCCTTTCAGTTGGATTAAAGCTAAGGAGGAAGAAGGTCGTTCTGCCTATGAGGTACGGCAACATCGTTACACGCTGTGAGACATCTCACCAGTGCAGTACAGCTGCTAGCCTAGGAGTCTTTCACGCGCAAAACGCACTAGTGACACATGACGGCACACCGGTACGATGCTCATCCTGATGGAAACGGGCAGGGGGGATGATTGAACCTAGGCCGGTTTGCTCATCTTGCGGCCGCGGCCGTGGCCAAGAGGGATTTTTATGTCACGTGACCAGCTCCATAGAGACAAGGAAGTACCTAGCGTCCCTGCCTAATGGCAAAGAAATTCGTATCGCTTCAAGCACAACAGCCTAATATCGCTTGCAGAAACTGACTGCGGGGACTTTCAACTGGAGTCCAATTGACCGCCCCTTTATACTGTAGGAGCGGTAGGTAAAGTTACGGCCAGGGAGGGTAAATAGGAGCCAAAATAAAGAAAAACCACGCGAGGTAAAAGCGGTGGCAGTATATTTATATACCTCCGCCAGCGCCGGCGGCTCGCGCCCTCTGCTGTAGTCCAATAAAAAAAAAAAAAAAAAAAAAAAAAAAAGAAACTTCTGCTGTGGTTGAGAAGTTAGAGCGCCGGTACTTGTCGCCGCGGCGTGAAAGTTTCGGGTTCAAATCGCGCTAGGAACTTTTTTTTTTTTGTATTTTGCGCGTGTCTTACTTTTTAACTGTGATCCTTTTTAGGAAATCATCCACTTGCACTACTGCGCCTTACACGGTTTTTACTGTTAGTCCCACCTGCTCAATCGAAACACCGAGAAGAAAACAAAGATCAAGCAAGTTAACGCGCAAATACAATCGTTTCCATCATAATGTTCATTAAAAGGAAACCAAGGTAACGACATTGGTATGGCTTTCACACAAACGGAGCCGAAACAAGCATCCTTTCCCCAGCAACAGGTTATGTATTTTTAAATATACATGCGCTCTTGCTAAGACTCCTTTAAATAACAGGAGACGACTATTTAGTACTAATAAAAACTGCAGTTGTGACAATTAAAAAAGAACTTCCACGAAATAAGCAAAAAAAAAAAAAGACTACCAGCTGTGGATGCATTGATTAAGCGAAATCATACAGACAAGGCAGCAAGTCACACGTCTGAGAAAGTAGTAAAACCGAAATAAAAGAGATCATGCTACTTGCATAAAATGTGTTAAAAGGGATATTTTTACTCTTTACATTTTGCTGTGACAATCGTATTGCAATATTAACATATTACTTGTTGAATTTTAGTTAGCATAGCAGACGATCACAACCGAATGCAAAAATGAACCAGGCGTCGACATCACAGACCATCTCTCTAACGCAAACGCCTAAAATGACTTTGGATCAACAGATGGAATTAATTAGAGCAGTTGGAAAACGGAAACAACAAACTCTAGAGAAATTCAGTAGCACAGTTACCTGGCGAACGAAGAGACGGGCATGGGAAGATATTGTCAACTTGACGCGGAGTACACGGCAGATGCAGGAGTCGTGGCGGAAGTTGGTAAAGAAAGCCAGAGACACGTACGTATGCGCTCTTCCGAGGTCATGAACAACGAACTGGTTGAGTCAGAACTACCCGCCCAATAATTTTATAGAGCTCATAAGGCCTTGTCTACATTCTTAGTGGGAGTGCAGTGAAATACAAGAAAAAAAGAGAGAGTTACTGGCGCGATTTGAACTCGGGACTTACACGCCGCGACTTCAAGTACCGGCACTCTAACCTCTCGACCACAGCAGAAGGCGCGAGCCGCCGTCGCTGCAGATCAGATCCGATCAGAAAACGTTTATTGAATTAAAAAAAAAAAAAAAAAAAAAAAAAAAACTAGTGGTTGGTTTTTCCTAGTCCAGGATGCCGTTGGCTTCCGCCGCCTTGCAGGCCCTTTCAATCAGGAATTCCTGATTTTCCAGGTCGCTGCACGCTAGCTTGGCCTCCCACTGCTGCCGACTGTTGTCTTGTACCGTAGGAAGTGTGGGGTTTCGGGTGCATTCCCACGTGGAGTGGTAGAGGGTCGCCCTGGCTTGGCACCAGGGACACCTGTCCGAGTATGTTTCCGGGCTTATGTGGTGGAAGCGTAGCAAGCTGGGGAAGGTTCCCGCCTGCAGCTGTCGCCACCTGACGGCCTTGTTTCTGCTGAGCTTGGGGTGCGGGGGTGGGAGACTCATTCTCCCCGCTTTGTAGTAGTTGAGTACGCTGCTGTAGGTTTGAGGTACTGGTTCCGTTGGCCCGCTCGCTTCTTCCGCCGCTCGGTTGGTGTATGCTCGAGCGACGGCGTCTGCGATCAGGTTACCGGTCAATCCCTCATGCCCTGGGATCCAAATGATTTTGTGGATCACGCCTTCCTTCCAGGCGCGTTCTAGGGCTGCTGCTGATGTCTTATTGATAAAACCCCACAGGTAGTTCCTGCAGGCATTTTGTGAGTCGGTTAGGATCGTGTAGGATTTCTTTGTCCTGTAGCCGTGGATCATGGCGAGGGCGATGGCGTGTTCTTCCGCCCCCTCCATGCTGGCGTTCTTGATGGAGCAGCTGGATATCTCGTCGTATGCGTGGTCCAATGCCACAGCTACCTTGGCATCCCGGCGGTAGTCCCCTGCGTCCACGTATACGAATGTCTCGTTGTCTTTGCCTTCACGCTCATAGTATTCCGCTCTTGCTCTTCTTCTTCCCCGGTGCATGATGGGGTTCATGTGCTTCGGTATGGGCCTAACTATGTAGGTTCCCTTGACTCCGGCGCCCAGTTCCCTGGAATTTCGGATAACTTCTGTACAGTCGCCGTACCCGAGCTTTTGTATAAGCTGTCCGCCAGTCCCGCTCTTCTTTAGTCTGCTTCGTTGTGCCATCAGTAGGGCTTCCTTGTGTTCCTGGAAGGTGTTGTGCACCCCCATTTGTTCTAGTTTTGCAGTAGGGGCGTTCTGCGGAAGCCCGAGCGCTATCTTGTATATTTTTCTGATGAGGACTTCGACCTGCTCTTGTTCTTTCATGTCGAGGTAGTGATATGGTAGACTGTACACTACTCTGCTAATAACCAGTGCTTGTATAAGCTTCATGACGTCCTTTTCCTTGAGCCCTCTTCTCCGGTTCGTGATCCTAGTGATCATCTTGGTCACCTGTTCAGTTGTTTTCTGTAGTAATTGTATGGTGCGCGTGGCTTTCCCGTTATGCTGGATCCACATGCCCAGGATTCTCAACTGCTTGACCTCGGGTATGTCTTGTCCGTCCAGAGATACATTAATGGGTACTCCTCGGTCGTATCCATTCCTGTGAATCCTTATAATTTCGAATTTCTCTGGAGAGCACCTCAGTCCGCGGCTCTTCACGTACACATGGACCGTGTCTGCGGCTCTCTGGAGTCTCTCTTCCTTCTCGCCGAGGGATCCTTCGGTGGTCCAGATCGTGATATCGTCAGCATAAATTGCGTGTCTTATCCCTTCAATCTTTTCTAGCTCCACCGGCAGGTCCCTGAGTGCCAGGTTGAACAGCAGCGGCGATAGGACCGCACCTTGCGGGGTGCCTCTGTTGGGGACGCTAGTTTCTTTCGATTTTACGTTGCCGATGGTTATGGTTGCCGTCCTGTCCGTGAGAAACGTCTTGACATATTCGAAGGTTCTCTCTCCGCAGCTGATCTTGTTGAGGCTCTCTAATACTGCCTTGTGCGAAACATTATCGAAAGCGGCTTTTAGGTCCAAGGCCATCACGATGTTTTCGCCGTACTTGGGGATGTTGTTGTCCCCAAGTACTTCTTCCTTTAATTGTAGAAGCACGTCCTGGGTGCTTAGGCGGGCCCTGAATCCGAACATCGTGTCGGGCATCAGGTTCTCTTCTTCGAGGTGTCTCACGAGCCTTCCCTGCACCATCCTCTCCATGAGCTTGCCCATGTTCGACGTGAGAGAGATGGGTCTCATGTTCTCTATACCCGGGATCTTTCCGGGTTTCGGAATGAGTTTTATCTCAGAGTGCTTCCATTCTCCGGGTAGGGTTCCCTGGTTCCAGTTTTTGTTGTAGAAGTTGGTTAAGTTCGTTTGCTGCTCGCAGCCCAGGTTCTTGAGCATGGCATTGGTGACTTTGTCTCTTCCCGGGGTAGTATTCTTTGCGTCTTGTACAGCTGCGATCATTTCGGCCTCCTCGAACTCCCGATCCAGCTTCTCGTTGGCTCTTCCCGTGTACCGTATACATCTCGCCTCGTCTTGTGGTGGTACAGGCTCACCAATATATTTCTTTTTGATCTGTTTCAGTAGATCCTCGTCAGTTCCCTTGTAGGAGTGGACGATCTTTAGGGTCGTTTTGCATCCTTCTGACTTGGTTTGCGCTGGGGATACCAGGTGGTGTAGTAGTCTCCACGTCTGAGCAAGTCCCAAAGTTCCCTGGAGGGAGTCGCATTTCTGGTCCCAGTTCTGCTGGGCTAATTGCGTGGCGTATTCTTCGGTCTGTATGTTTAGCACCGAGATGCGGAGCCTGAGCTTTCTGTTGTGCTTTTGTTTCTTCCACCTTTTGACTATTCCCTTTCTCTTTTCCCACAGCCCAAGAAGGTGCGTATCCACCCCCGGTATGGCCTCGGTTAGGCTAATCTCCTTGGTGCAGTGCGCTTTGGTGGCTTGTAGCTCCGCCACCCACGTCTCCAGGTCCTCAACACCTCCTTCCGGTCCGAGGTGTCTGAACTTGTTCCAGTTGGTCATTTTCGAGGCGCCAATCTTGCGTCTGTTAGTGCTCGCTTCCACACTTATCTCTATGATTGCGTGGTCGCTGCCGATCGTTTCCTCGGTATTCTTCCAGGTAACCTTGTGCTGGTCCAGATTTTTTATCATAGTGAGGTCTGGGTTAGTGTCTCTGTTGATGCTGTTCCCAGTGCGTGTGGGTCTGAGTAGGTCGTTGATGATCTCCAGTCTTTCGTTGTCGATCGCTGCTGCCAGTTGCTTTCCTTTCTTCGAGTGCTCTTGGTACCCCCAGCTCGTGTGTCTCGCGTTAAAGTCGCCGACCAATACGAGTGCGTTGCCTCCAACGATCTTGCTCGCTTCTCGGAACAGGGACCTGAAGTCCTGGACGACGTATCTCGGCGGGCTGTATACGTTTAACACGAATAGACTCTTGTCTTTCTTTTTTTTGGGTATGATTTCGAGTAGAACATGTTCTACCTCTTGCTCCTTGAGCTTGTGCTCTATGGCTGTGAGGTTCTTGCTTATCAGAGTCGCCGTTCTTGGCTTATTTTTTAGGCTGACCAAGGTGGTGTACCCCGAGATCTTAGGTACTCCGCTGACCTCTTGAAGTGCAATAATATTTGGTCTGATGATTTGGTTTTGTATATGAAAGTTGAAGTTGCTTTGCTTCTGTTTGTGTCCCCTACAGTTCCATTGCCAGATGATTGTAGGTGCCTGTGGTATTCTGATCTTTCCCTTGCGCTTAGTCGTAATCATGTTGCGTCTTTTCCATGTCTACAACCGAGCTCGAGTCGCTCTCATAGTTTGATTCGTCCTTGCTGTAGGGGTTTTTTCTCCTCTTGTTGGGTGGGTTTTCTTCTGCCCCCCTTCCAATTTGAAGGTTCTTGAACATGTCGGTCATCCATTTTTGTATCTCCTGTTTCAGTTCTTTTATCATTTCTTGTTTCATCTCTTGCGCCTCGTTACTCGGACCTTGGGTACCGGTGTTTCGCCTCTTGGTTTCGGTTTTGCTCGGTATGCCGGTTTCTCACTGTTTTTTCTTTCCGTTTGCGTCTTGAGCGCGTTCCTGAGTTGCTGGATTTTGTTTCTCATGGTGGCCATTTCATCCTTCATCTTCTCCACCTCAGCTTCTTTCCTTCCAAGATGGGCCCGTAGCCTCCTTGTTTCTTCAGTTGGGCCTTTTCCCATGGTTGCCGTCGTCATCGTTGCCGCTGCTGCCCACGGGCTGGCTGGTAGCTGCGGATAGTCCTCTTCTGTATACTTCTTTCGGATGACTTCATTGCGTCGTGTCTCGGGTGGCGGCTGCCACTTCCTTTCCTTTCTCTCTTCTCCCTTCTTTCGTTGACTCATTCCTTGCTGGTGGCTACCTGCTTGGAACCTCGCCTTGTACTTTTGCTTGCATTCTTTGTCCCCGGTGACGTGTTCTCCCCCGCATAGTACGCATCTGGGGACGCACATGTGGTTTTCTTCAGGCTGCCTCTTGCCGCACCTCTGACAAGCTTTTACGTCTGGAAATGGACAGACGTCGATCCTGTGCCCCGGTTTCATGCAGCTGTAACACACTTGTCTCGTGGGGACATACGGATTTACCGAGATAATCGTGCCCATGCCGTAGACTACCTTGGGTAGTCTGTCTCCAATGAAAGTCAGCAGAGCTGTCTTTGATCTTCCCATCATTCTCGCCTGAACGATCCTGTTACTGTCGTTCCTGGTGTCGAGAAACTCCATAAGCTCCTCTTCTTTGGTGCCTGCCGATATTCCGTGGATGACTCCCTTTATGGTACCGTCCATGACGACGTGGGTGTTGAACTCGTGGACCCTCCCACGTAAGCGGAGTCTTGTGATCTTCTTGATTTCCTCGGCGGTGTCCGTTCTCGCCGTGCTGATCACGACGATGTTGGAGCCGTATCTGATGTAAACAGTGAAGTCGTTCTTTCCGCAGATATGTGGTTTTCCAACCTCGGTAATAATCGCTATTCCGAGCTCGATGCTTCCTACCTGCCCGAGCGCTAGTCCTTGGTTGGGTCTGAGGGTGATCTTGATTTCGTTGGCTGGTATGGGCGTCGTTCGACGTCTAACAGGCGGCCGCGTGTCAATCTGAGAAGCGCCGATCCGCTTCTTGTTGAGCTTCTTCTTCGTTCCACACACGTACGCCCATCCAAGTTCCGAGTGTGTTTTCGCACAATGTAGGGGTGCCGCGATAGTCGCGGGTGAAGCCCCTTTGTTGCAGAGCCTTGTCAGGTCAGCCTCGGGGTCCCGGGCGTCCTCGGAGAGCTCCGCGAAGCTGTTCGATGTCTCGAGATCAGTCTCCACGGGCTCGAGGACGCCACTCGAGGCTGAGTGGTCTAGTGCATGAGTATCTTGGGGCTTCATGCTTTCCATCGTCCCGCGAGCTGCAGGAGTCGCATCCGCAGCCCCGGCGAGGGCACCGAGTTGAGAAGCCGGCTGTTCTTCGGCATTGAGAGCTCGGCTGCGACTCCGCAGCCGCGATGCGAATGGCGAGTTCAGCTGCGTCGACCGGCCGTTGCCGGTCATCGCGGAACCTCAGCAGGGACGGGGTCGGCGCTGCCCAAGTTGTCGACGCATGGGCTCCAGACCACGACGGATGCCCTCGCACGAAACACAAAGTCCCCGACAGATCTGGGTTCCAAAATATCAAAAACTGTAGACTAGCAAGATTTGCGTTCTCTACTCACTCGCCGTCGCTGCAGTGGCGGAGGTATATAAATATACTGCTTCCACTTTTATCTCGCATGTTTTTTTTTCTTTATTTTGGCTCATATTTACCCTCCCTGGCCGTAACCTTACCAGTATAAAGGGGCGGTCAATTGGACTTCAGTTGAAAGTCCCTGCAGTCAGTTCCTGCGAGCGAAAATAGGCGTTTGTGCTTGAAGCGATACGGATTTCTCCGCCATTAGGCAGGGACGCTAGGTACTTCCTTGTCCCCATGGAGTTGGTGACGTGACAGAAAAATCCCTCTTGGCCGCAGCCGCGGCCGCGTCCGCAAGATGAGCAAACCGGCCCAGGATCCCTGGGTTTTGCAGCGAGTGTTTTTGGTTCACGTGCTCCTCGTTTCGCTTCGTAAACTGCATCCTATTAGCGGCGAGATATTTTGGTGGCGCCCTCGTTTGGTTACCTTTCGTGACGTCATTACCTTGTGAACAACAAGTTCGATGGTGTTTGTAATGAGCACGTGAAAGCCTGAAATCATAGCGCTCACAAAGCAACACTGCCAACACCGTCAAAATTAAAGTTCTTTCATTCCTCTTATTTCCGTCGAAGATAATTCCTTTCCTGACGACATAGTCAGGGTTCGGCCAATCGTGGAAGGCCGACCACAGCGACGCTTTCGGTCGCGCACGTCGCCAGTAGGCCAACGCGCTGTTTACGAACAAGCCGCGACGAGGTGTGGGCAAGCGCGCAGTTTCCGCACAAGGTACGGGCACGGCGCATGCGCCGTGCCGATAGCAGCGCCACCACAGCGACGTGACGTCAGCGCCACGTGTAAGTGTATAAAAGTAAAGAAAAGAAATCTCAGGGAACAATATTTACATTAAACAAAATAAAATATTAAGCGATTTTTTTTTTAAATGTTTAATACCACTTCGATTTCTGGCCAATCATCTCCTTCGGCGTGCGCCAACCACTCAAGTTTCAACAATAACAGCACAGCCCAGACTGGGGGTAGAAGCTGTCATTTCAAATTAGGCGCGTCGCCGTCAGCATCCACGTTACGGGTGTACTACTATTATTAACTCAGAAATGTTCACACTGTTGCTGCCTTTGGAGCATTTTCTGTTCTCCCATTTGTTGAACAATTTCCGTGTCGACATTACAGATTCACCGGAATTTATATTACGCACGTGCCAGTGTAAAATACCGTTTTCCAACAGAAATTTTAAGAAAAAGTACCTTTTTACCTCGATTGAATTTTGGCACAAATAAAATGCGCGTGGGACAGGGGAACTATTACAGGCCCCGCATGAAGCAACTAGACTTGTAATATTGCATTAAATCAATAATATTTATGTATTGCATTGCAATAAAATCAGTTTGAAGTTAGCGCCAATCCTTGTCGAATGTGTGTCTTTTCTTGTCATTGTCATTTGCGAGCGATTCAATTCGTTTTCAGGACTTCCAGATTTGATTTTCCAGTTTGACGGTCACTTAGCTGATTTCCTCTTGTAACAGGAGTGTCAACTGCGAAGCCTGATTCTCCTTGATTGATGACAATTGTAACGTCTCTCTCATTTCCTTTGAATTCTTCACAACGTTTATCGTATCAATTGAAGAAAAGAAAAAGCAGGGCGTACCTGTTGATGTGGTCGGAGATGTGGTACCCTCAGGCTCCGTATTCACTGAAACCATAAAGTGTAAAACCTATATTAGCACAGCTCGAACAACTTCATTTATCGTAACGTGGCTCATCAGTTTCATGCGATGGCAATTTATACCTGTTTTCTCTTCCTGTACGATGGTTGACGGAGGCTTGGCAGTCGTCGTAGTCTCGCCTGCAGAAAAAAAATAATATATACATATAAACCTAACTTTTTTTTTCTTTTTGCAAAAGGTAGATAAGAATTACCGCAAGTAGATGCTCAACCAGCCCAACACACTCTTCGTCCATTAATACTACATCACAAGTTTTAAGCGATAAAAAAAAAAAATCACTGGGTAAATGGCAGCCGATGAAGCGCAGAACTTCATGGATATGGATGACACCATCTAAAGGTGCCGCATTTTACCCTTAAAAGTTTAAAAAAATCACTTATAATTTTTTAATAAGATAGCGGTTAGTTCTGAAATTTGAGCGTCTGGTCCGGACAGATAGCGCAACATTTGGGCGGAATCTTAGTGTTCGGTGATTCGTAGTTCATTTTTTGCGGTGAAGAAAAACACTGTATTTTTTTTCCCCTGGGACACGCTGTACTTACCCGCTAATAAAGTGGTTATTTCTAGGGCGAAGATTTTATTTAAAAATAATATTGGCGGGTGTGTTCCGCTGCCTTTGGTCGAACGCTGAACGCGCGTTCGAACGCCGAACACCTCGTTCGGCGTTCGAACCCGCGCGAAGAGTGGGTAGAAAGACAAAGGCGGCAAGTTTTGGGTCTACCCACTAATGATTCCATCCAGACCTCGGTGCTTTGCCGTCCCCGCGAACCGTCATCGCCTCGTCTCCCCTAGTTTCTACCCGCATTGAACAATTTGAGAAATAGCCAATGCCAAAGTTTGTCAGTGAGAAAGGACTTACTTTCCGAACAGGCGCACAGCAGGCGCACTTCGTAGTCGAAACAACGCGAGTTCAGTTGAAACTTGTTGTAGCAGCGGAACCCGTTGCGGACGTCGCAGGACAGGGAACTCTGCCCACTTTGTTTCCAGTCTTCGTGCGTGAACTTGACACGGCACTCGATGTCCTTGAGGTTCGGGAGCACGCAGCTACCGTGCCTTGACTGCGAAGGTATCGGAGAGCTAGGTACAGTAACAGCACTCGCCCATCCAGGGTCGATGTAAAGTGTCACCTCAAGGGCTTGAGAAACCAGGGGACATGACTTTTCATGTTCACGCTCCTTTCATTCTTGTCGAAGGTACCGGGGAAAAACTACAGGAGGACGCTTAAGATTTGCCTTTAAGAGTGGAACGCGATAGCTAGGCATATAGACCCTCGCTCGTTCCAAGACCAAGCCACCGTGGCTGCTAGCCTGGTCGCGACCTGTGTGGCGCGAGTGTGACGATACAACACGACTTCGTCGAGTGCTCAAACGCGTACCTCTTCTGGGACAAGCTCAGGGTGGAATTTGGGCAGGATATTAAAATTGAGTGACTAACCTTTAAGTGTTTGCACCTCGACGGTGCCGACAATTCGGACGTATAGCCCCAGCAATTGTCCTGCTGGGTCTACCGTCCATTTGGTTTGCGCGCACTGCCATGGTGGAGTATCACCCCGGCGCCATAGGCCGACATGGGACTACTTCACGTCAAGGCTGAGGTGGCTCCTCTCGATTGCCGCGGGAGAGGAATGCCACGAAGGAAAGGAATGGCAGCACATAAAACATAGACTGGAGGCAAAACAACTCAGGGACTGGCGCGCCCGGCAACGGAGGGGACAGGAGCGGGGCTAACTAGGGCTCCCACGCTTTCTGGCCCGCGAGGGGCTGATTGCGGCCGGGCAACGGGACTCGTGAGGGCGCGAGCAAGAACGTTTTTCGGACTGCAGGAGGTTAACCGGGACTAAATCTTTGAGCTCTTTGTGTATCTTGTGTGCTGTTCACCGGGAATGACTTATAAAAAAAAAAAAGTGCCTGCGTGGCCAAGTCTGTAGCCTGTCTGGCTCGCAACCGAAGGGTCATGGGTTCAAATCCCGCCTAAATTTTTTTTCATTTTCTTCCTTCATGAAAAAAAAAAAAAAAACTTTAGAAAGTGGAATTATTTGAGACATGCGGCGACCTTTAATTCGCATTACATGTCATTTTCTGATAGCTTTCAATCCACGCGTGACGTCACGTTTCACGTGAGCATTGTGGGTTGTTTGAAATTCCCGCGTGAGGTCATGTGGTTTTGACGTCACGACCCTATCGACCAATCAGGATTTTTCTGTCACAATGCCGACGCTGGCTTTTCTGCGACACGAGCTCCGAATGTGTGAACGTATGAGCTCCGAATCGGGGAACGTATGAAGCAAGTACTTCATATCTATAGACCTTTCCAGCGTTTATCAACCGGGCTAAAAATGCTGAGCCACCGAGCTGTAGACGCATGCGCAGCGTCTGATATATCACGTAGCAGAGCAACTGCGCATGCTCAGAAGGCGTTCCACAGCCCAGCAGACAAGGATGGCAGCGCACATAAGGCGATTATTGGTAAGGTCTATGCAGCAAAGGATACGTGCGCGAGTGTGTATTAACTAGCTACTTAGGAAACGGGGAGGGGGGGGGGGGGCTTTTTTTGCTCGCACTTCTTGCTTTGTGAGTCGTTCCTCGGCGCTCTTATCGGCTAATGCAGCAACCTGATTAACCACAGGGGGATAATGTCCGTGACTATAGCTCCGGTACGTGCTACATGAGCATATTTTTATTCCTGGTGACAGGGCCGTAACCAGGGGGGGGGGGATTAGGGGGTTCTGACCCCCCCCGAAATTTTTTTCTGGGTACGGCCCTGGTCGGTGCACTTGCAGCCAGCCGATTTTAATCTCCACCTCTGCGCACGCGCAGTGGCACCGGTCGGCTACCGGGTACCAAACCGGGACCGGTTCTTCGGTTTGCTATAACTCTTCATTATATGCCACCGATGCACATGATTCATAGGCGAAAATAAGACAAAATGGCCGCCGTTGTCCCCGAAAACCCCCCCCCCCCCCCGAAATTTTTTTCTGGGTACGGCCCTGCCTGGTGATAAGCAATGCAAATCTGTACCAAGTTTTCAGTCTTAATGAGAAGTCTTTAGTAATTCTCACACATAGTCGTCTAAAGAAGGGCCTCGAAAGCCGATAACAAACTGAAGAGGGTCTCTCGGTCGCTCAATTTTTTTTCCTGAATAAGTGATAACGCCCCAGGGCAAAGTAAAATGATTCATCACCCTTAGGACATCCGGGGATTCGAAGTCTCCCATATCCCTCGTAGATGCCATGGGGTCGTCGACGTCCATCCATTCGGTCCATCCGCACATTGGTCTGTCGCCCTGGTCTCTTGGCTCTGGTTCTGTAGGCTCCGAAAACTCGGTGTCCCTTGTCATTCCTGAAGGCGCGCTAGTGTCTTCCAGCTCTGGATAACCTGTGGCGGACGTCGGCGTGGCGTTGCCGGCTGTAAATGCGAAATATATGCGATAATATTAGATTTTCCAAACTCCTCATTTCGTGGCACATCTTTTCGATAAGTGATCGGGTGAAATTTGGGTTTGGGGTGCACCAACGTGGTGGTGAACAGCCGTGCGCTGTTCAGCTGAAAGGCGTTCCGATTATTTTATTTTGTCAATAATAACGACTAGTTAATAATTTTTTGTTTTAGTGTTTTCTAACCATCGACTGTATTTTGTAAGTGTTCACACTATTCAGTAGGTGTCCACACCCCTTCTTCCTGACTTTGTATACAAAATACTACAGTGTAGGTAAAAAAATGAAAGCCGTTTACAACTCCCTGTAACGCAGAATTAGAGCGTAGCTCTTGAGGAGGAGGGAAGGGCACTGGGGGTGGGTCAAGTCAGAGCCTTTTATACTGGGAGAGTTCGGCGGGTGGGAGGGGCTTACGGCCCGCTAGGTCTAGCGGACTCAGCGGGCGCCGCTTCCGCCATGATGTGCCTCCCGGCGAGTGGGTCCCCATTGACATGCGATATATACGCGTGTAGGTTTGCGCTTTTGTTGGCGTAAGGAGAAAGTCGAAAAATCAAGCATTTTGTTACGTTAATCATACGTTAATCATAAACTTACCTCGCACAATCGAGAACTCGGCTTCCAGTCAGCCCTTCTTGGTTTCCCAGATCTTGTGCCTTGCGCGGTTTTCTTTTCCTTGCGGGAACCGGTACATCCTGAACCCCTTTTTCGCGTTGTTCGAGCACCCAACGGCACTGCAGCCCCCCATTTCTTTTTCATCTAACGTCTGGCAGAGCGCAGCACAGAACGATCATTTTCATCGTCGTCTCTCGCTCCATGGACTCTAGCGAGCCGACTGCCGGCTCGAGTCAGTAGGGCAAACGGGTTTTATCAGCCGCCACCAGCCTTACACCAAACAAGGGTGAAGCTTGCAATTTAAGGTTATAATTATAATGCAATTAAATGCAAAGGTGCAATCAAGCTAGATGGCAAGGCACATCATGGCGGATGCGCACAGTTGCCAAACTGTTCGATCAGTGCTGCCAGACTGGCGGCTGGATCAAAGAACCGCCGAACTCTCCCAGTATAAAAGGCTCTGGGTCAAGTGACCTCGGGTGGCGGGGGGTCACGTGACAATGCTGATAACGTCATCAGTGGCGTCACTGATGACGTCACTGGTGACGTCATCAGTGATGATGATGATGACGATGCGGATGCCGGTGACGTTACTAATGACGTCATCAGTGATGATGACATCAGTGGCGATGACGTCAACGGGGGTCACGTGACCTTGGGAGGGGGGTCACGTGACCTGGGTAACCATCGTGACTCTCGTGAGGGTAACCCTAGTAAGCCTCGTGAGGGTAACTCTCGTGACCCTCGTGAGGGTAACTCTCGTGACCCTCGTGAGGGTAACCCTAGTAACCCTCGTGAGGGTAACTCTCGTGACCCTCGTGAGGGTAACTCTCATAACCCTCGTGAGGGTAACTCTCATAACTCTCGTGACCCTCGTGAGGGTAACCCTTTTGAGGGTAACTAAGCCTCGTAACCCTCGTGAGGGTTACGAGGGTTACGAGGGTAACCCTCGTGAGAGTAACCTTGTAACCCTCGTAACCCTCACGAAGGTTACGAGGGTTACTCGCGGTTACGCCGACGCCGACGGCGACGGCGACGCCGCTCAAGTCGGGAACGGACGCCTAAGAGCTGCGCTCTAAAAAAAAAACATATTGCTCTTAGTTTATTAGGGATGTTCTGTGGTGACCAGAGTCTCCAAAAACGCTTCGAAACCCGGCAGGTCCCTCATTAGTCCCTGGACTAACGACGAACCTGCCGGGCTCTTGTCGACCCACTCCACCACCATGATAATCTTCCCTTCTCATCGACTGTCCACGTCAGTGGTTGAACAACCCGGCAAAATTGAGTCTGTTTAGAGGAGGGCGAGGGGACGATGCATATTACTTGCAAATACCTTACTAGAAAGCATCAGACCAGACTTACGGCAGTCACAGAAGACGCGAATCTTGTAGTTGTGACAGTTCTTGCCAGGTTCCTGGTAGTCGTTCAAGCATTCCAGTCCTTGTTCCTTGGAACAGGTGACGTAACTGTCGCCCGTTTGCGTCCAGTCAATCACCGTTCCCGCTTCGTCATTTATGACTTTACATTCGATCTTTTTGACGTTGTCCGTGCTACAAGATCTACAGAGAGAAAAAAGAGACACGTAGCGTTTGCACGGGTTTAGCAAAAAACAGGCGTTTGTTTCCTCTTTCAGCGGGTGACTGATTTTAAAGAAAACGTGCCATAGGAGCGAGCAGACATAGCCATCCATGTTTTGTTGAGTTTTAACACTCAAAAATTCGGTATTAAGTTACGTCTAGCTCCGCTTAATTTAATTTTAGGAAACTATATATATATCTGTACCCCTGCTTCGCGGACAATTAAAAAGCCTTTATAAAATTTCTAATATTTTTATTCGTCTGATAATCTCAGTTACCCTCATGACTCGCATACACGCTTGTATGAGAGTGCGAGCGTGGTGCAGCGAATATAGACGAATACTGACGTCTTGAAATGATCTAGCCTTTAAGTTGCTCCTGGCTCATTTGTAACCTCATTGTTTGCGCATCATTACCAAAACATCAGCTGTTCATGACTACGTAAAATAAACAAATGAATACATGAATTAATTCATGACGAAGGACTTTCGTTGGCGCTGGTTAGCCGATTCCCTAAACTAAAGGCCTTCGGTCTGGACACTTAAATCGCCGCTAAACAGGGATAAAACCCGCAATTATGCGTACATTATCTTAAACTGAATAGCCTCAACATTGTGACATGTTATATGCGTTTTTCTATTTGAAATAGTGTGTTGCTTTTCACAGGGTCAGTTACCAAGGAATCCAAGTTACCATCGCTGCCACTTCAAGGCGGAACACGCAGGGAGAAAATGAATGCGATTAGGGGATCGATACAGCGAACGAATGTCAATACCGAACCCCCCCCCCCCCCCCCCCCCCCCCAACGTTTTCACGGAAAAACAAACCCCACAATGTGGCACAAATTGTTTTGGTGTTTTTTTATGTTTTGTCAGACAGAGGCGGATGTTCAAGAGATGTCACGTGCTGAGGATGTTTATTTTTCTACAGAACACTTTTTTTTTCTTTATTTCCGTCTGCGGTACGGTATGACAGGCAAAAAGCGAAGGTGCCTACAACGCCTTAGACCCCTGTTGGCACGTTCTTGACATCTACAATTGAAGCAAATAATTATGGCACTAGAATATACAGAACAAGAAACTTAAACAAAACTGGATCGCGGCAAGAAAATCGATATCTATAGATGTTTGCGAGCAGCCATGTTTTCGAGAGCTAGTCTGGCCACCGTGGATGAAAAACGCTTTGTTTGGCCCAGTGACGTTTCACGGAGGGAATTTTTTCCTCTTCAGGAAATTTCCGGACTCAATTTCGGTTGAAATATAAATGGGAATTTCAACACGATTGCAGGGAATTTTACGGATTAACGAGGGGAATTCGGGAAAAGCTTTAGGAAGAACTAAATAAATATTTTTAAAAAACGTTTTGTGGTCCAAACGTTTTAAGAAGAGATAGTGAGAAACTCGCGGAGTGAAGGAGAGGAGTCCGAACGATGCCTAGATGCAGCGAAGCGGCCGCGTCTAAAGGTTCGGTTAATAAAAATATAAACTGAACAGTAACATTTTCTTATCTATAAACGTGCGGTTTCACTTGGATGTTGTGGTAAAATGCGCAAAAAGTGGCCTGCATGACCACAGAAATCAGCTGCTGCAAAATAAATGTAAAAAATGTAGAGAAATATGCCGGGTATTTTTAAAAATTTCCAGGGAAAAAGTACCTCAAGTAGAAAATTTTTGTACTGAAAAAAAAAAATGGAATTCTCGGACGTAGTATAGAGCATCACTGGTTTGGGCGCCAGTCTAGAAACTGTAGATACGGCTCAGTAACGCTTGACCATCATACGATCTACCCATACGGGCAGCAAGATGGTGACGCCCAGCGGCCGTACTTGCCAACGTCTATACAACGCGAAAAGTCCTTTCAATCAGTAGTGCACAAGTTCTTCTAGAACAGGAACGAAAGCTTGTTCCTCGTTCCTTTTCAATCTTTGAACGAGTTCCTGGTACAGGTGGGAAAGGTTCGAAAGGAACGCGTTTCCGATACGTTTCTAAGATTGCAACGGGTCGTTACATCGTACTGGATAATACGTAGATAAAATATAGCGAGCAAGTGAAAATATCCGCATCGAACTATCAAGTCACCATGATCACATCTGTTCCAGTTCTTTTTTTAATCTCGACTATCTCTTGGACATTTTCCTACCCCTTAGAGTCGCAGGTTAGAATAGTCGATAACAAGAAGCTTAAGTACCTACTAAATTCGGATAAAATTGCAGATAAAAAAAAAGGGAACGCCGCTCCTTTTGACGTCACGACGAGTTTCCGTTCATGTTCCAACGACGCAGATGGAACGGTGACGTTCCTTCGTTTCTCCTACAAGGAACGCGATCCGCCGTTTCGTACAACGCCGCTTTTAATATATTACATTCAAGGATGTTTCGCTGCCTTGCGAACTCGTACGAAGGTGGTATATCTACTCAAACGGAGATTACGTCTTGTCAGTGCAGAATTAAACGCATACAAAGTTGTGAACGTGATGCCGTACTTTTCCGCGTAGTCGTCTGGAGACTCGATGTCCCCCTCTCCGCTGCTGGGGTTGTCGAAGTCGAAGAACGGAGACCATCCGGGAATGCAGGCAGCACCGCCGCTCGTACCGGTCTCAGTCCCATCGCCCGGTTCCCGAGAAGGAACTAAATCGTAAGCAAGGCCAGGAAAACATATATTAACGTTGAGTTTGGACTGAAACAGCTGCGTAGTGTTGAACTCAGGTCGTGTATAAACAGCTAACTTAAAAGCCAAGTGGTTTTAAGATGACACTCTGGTCAACAGCAAAATAAAACAAAGGCGAGTTGTTCGAATGAAAGGGCCAGTGTAGTTCGGGAAATGTAGAGTCTGGGTGAACTGCGATTCCTTCGGCGTGGTTGCAGCATGATGTTGCCGGGGAAGGAGGGGGGGGGGGGGTGTATTTAAAAGTTTGTTCGGCACTGATAAAATTAAAATATAAATTATAATATGAGAGTCTGAGGAACACAAAATCTGGAACGATAAGCTTCGTCGGCCAGTTAGAAGAATTTCAGTGCGCGTAATTTGGAGCCTATTGCTTGAGACCCAATATATAGCTTTCAGCCTGCCGAGCACTTAGCGTTTGATGCAAAATAAAGCCTGTGCCGACTAGAGGTTAATAAAACAACCAAAGAAATAAAAGGCTCGAGGTACACCTAAGCACTTCTTATGAGTTGTGAATGCGAAACCATGCACGCCGCTCGTCCGCTCCCTTGTTTCGTCTGCTGCGTACTTTTCGTCACCGGTCGGCGCGTGCGCTCTCCTGGCCGCACTAACCTTGGACGAGCGGCGCGCTGACGGACACGCAGCGCCATGGGGTGAGCGGTCTTGGAAACTGACGCGCAGCGGCCAATGGGTGCCTCGTCGACGCGCGCCGGCCAATGGGACCGAAGCCGAAAATCCATCAGTTTTAGCCCACTCCTTTGGGGTCGGGGAATTTAGGTGCCGTTGGCTAACTTTTCGCCTGGTTTCATAGCTGGGAGCTGGCTTCATTTGGAGAGAGGATTTAAGGTGCCGTTTGGCGCGGCTTGCTCCATGAGACCAGTTAATGCTTTCCAATTAAAAGCTGCTCACGTGTGAAATAGGACGTTTGTAGCTGTGTTGTTTCCTTGCTTTACATCTCAATCAAACTAAACAAAACCGAAGCAAATCGGATCTACCTTTGTTTGCTTTTCTTTTTGTAGGTTTTAATTTTTTTTATCTTTTGAATTACTTAAATTATACGTAGGCTTTAAACTGAATGCAGTCAAACCTCTGTCAGACATGGGCAGCTTTCCGTGAACTGCCAACATTAAAGAATGATCCACAAGCTTGTTTTACGTCTCACATGGGCAAGATACAACATGACAATTCTGTAGCAGCCATGTCTAGAGTTTTGTGCATTGGCGGGAAAAACATTAGTAAGCGTGCAGGGCGAGCTGATAAAGGTTAAGCATAATGAATTACACCTGAAACTGTGGTAGAAAAAGGCAAACATCAAACAGTCTTAGTCAAGATGCAGCCTCGTTCATCTTTCTGTCTCAACTATTTTTATGTTTTACTTTTCTGACCACAAGCTCAGGTATAATTCATCATGGTTTCTTGTGCATTGTTCAAAATATTTATATGGTTTTGCAATTTTCGTGAGTTTGGCGGCTTTGTTTAACCACGGTTGCTAGATCATCGCAGCAAACGTGCTGCCATCCAGTGATCGTGGTTTGACAAGCGGCAGCTCTGAAACATTTGGAGTGAAATATTGCCCTGTAGACAGGGAATAATTAATTATGAGTCTTAGTGCCACCCCTCATTTTTTTAATATAAATGACAGTCACACTGGCGTTCTCCTGTTTACCTAGCAGTTATTGCGTGGTGAGCCACAGACACGTCAGGTTTGTAGTGGCACGGCCCTGGCCAAATTTGTCCTCTGCAGCAGAGATGTATCGCTGTTTCTGAGTAACCCAACACCCCTCTGTTTAAACATTCATGGGGCGTACCTTTGAAATTAAAATTTACTAAAATGTTGAACACTCACCTATTGCTTCCGTTGTCATCCCTTGCTGGGTATTTCCTAAAAACAAACATAAAAAAAAAACTTCAGCATAACCTAACGTTTGTTTCTCTGTGTTCAACACGAAATAAGAGCACTGCAGAAGCAGAACGCAGAAGGCCATAGGAGGTATTCACTGGACGCCACATTTGAGGGCGATGTTTACAGCGCATACTCAGAACAAGCTCACATTAATAGCCTGCTAAGACCGGCAACCTTGACGGTGCTAAATGCACGCTCCAAAAGGACTGCGGAAGCTCGCCGTCAGCACGCGCTCAGCAGCAGCGCACACGGATATGGCCGCCCAGTGAATACTCCCTATACGTTTTCGCGAAGTAATTCTGTATTAGAGATCGGTGGCCAGGCCGCTTAATCTGAGTTGTACTCTCGGGAAAAAATGAAATGCGAACAGAGGAGCGCGTGGCTCGTGGTACAGGCTGCCATGCCTGGAAGTGAGCCTCGGGACGAGGGTGCGTGGCCTACTCCGATGCGTTTACGCCCTTCGCTCGGCGCTCCCCAAGATTCGACAGTGCGCTTCTTAGTGCGCTGCAAGCTATCACCACTATCTTTGCTCGCTCGGCGCGTGCGGCGCAAGGAAGCTCGCCCCTAGTAGCAATGCCCTTACGTGTAAGTACAGGGTGTCACAAATGAAAATTTACACGTTCTTTTTTACCGCAAAAATAAACTAGGCGTCGCCGAACGCTCATTCTCCCCCCAAAGGTAGAGCTAGAGGTCACAATCAGATGCCAAAGTTTCAGCCCGATTCGATAACTTAATCAAAAGTTATAAGTGATTTTCTGAAATTTTCAATGGAAAAATGGCGGCCGACGGCGTTTTCAAACACATGGGGCTCTATGGCACCAGAAACCGAAAACGGGCGAAAATGGGCTCCATTTTCCCATTGAAATTTTCAGAAAATCACTTATAACTTTTGATTGAGTTATCGGATCGGGCTGAAACTTTGGCATCTGGTTGTGACCTCTAGCTCTACCTTTGGGCGGAGAATGAGCGTTCGGCGATGCCTAGTTTATTTTTGCGGTGAAAAAGACCGTGTAAATTTTCTTTTGTGACACCCTGTACATCGAGGCATCCTCCTTTACGAATGTTTGAACAAACTTGGAATATGAATAGCTGAGTGCAAAGTAGGAAACAAAACGATGACGAACGATTGCAAATTCAGATGCTTGCGTTTCTATAGATGTCTGCGTGTCCTTGGTGCCCTTAGAGGGGCACCGAAGTGTTTTAGGGGCGAAGCTCCTTAGGGGGTCTAGCCTTGTCTGTCCGGCGTCCGTGCTCACATCAATCTTGCTGGTGCTCGTGATCGTGCTCGTGAGCTCACGTGCTCACGTGGTCGTGGAGGGCGAAAAGAAAATGATGGAAAAAAAGAAGAAATGTTTGCGCAGTCGACAGGATCGAACCTGTGGATTTCTAGTCCATCGCCTTAACCACTCGGCCACGACTGCGGGACGAGTAGGGGGCTCTGAGATGTGGTGGTAACTCAAGAGCTGGGGATGTCAGGGATGAAACGTTGCATGCAGCCGCTCAACGTCTATACAGGAGATGGCGCTGCGGTCAAATGCGTATATAATCGCGTTAAACTTTGCATGCATTGACTCAACGTTTATAGACGAGAGGGCGCTGTGGCCAAATGCGCATATAACCACGTTCCATACCACACATTCTCTTTCTGACATGGATGAAAACGAACGAAAGGCTCGGCATGCTGCGGCTCAGCGTCTACGCAGACAAGCACCACCAGAGCTTCGCCCCAATCAACATCATTCACCACGTGGAGATGCGTTTTTTTTTTTAGACCATCGTTTTATTGTCACAACACAGTCTACGAGATCTAAGCATTCTGAAAAACACGAAATTACATTCAGGCGTGGCCAAATATATAATAAAAAAGCCATCAAAGATAGCGACACTCACCGTTGTCGCGGAATGGCAGACGGCACTACCGAACTTTGGTGAATATGCTCGAACGACGGACGGCGCTTGTCAGCCACTCGCGAGTGATGGGCTCCCGCGTGGACGAGCGGGATTGGTCGGCCGCTTGTCCACGCGGGAACCCATCGCTCGCGAGTGGCCGACAAGCGCCGTCCGTCGTTGGACCATATTCACCAAAGTTCGGTAGCGCCATCTGTCATTCTGCGACAACGGTAAGTGTCGCTATCTTTGATCGCTTTTTTTTTTATTATGCAAATCGGCCGTGCATGAATGTAATTTATTATTTTTTTTTTGTATGCTTAGAGCGTGTAGACTGAGTTATTATCATAAAACGATGATCTAAAAACACTTTGGTGAACCTTAAAGAATATGCATAGAATCCTTCATACTCAGTCAATATCACAAGATATTGGCAGCATAGAGTTATTATAATGTACGCTAGAGGTTCAAGTGGCGCTAGTGTGCTGACGCAAATTGAAGCAGACAGCAACCAGTCCAAAATTGGCTTCCGGTAATGCATTCCTATGGGAAAAAGTGAGTGCATTTTCTCCCTGCGCTCGATCATAAGAGCAAATATCGCAAATAATTCGAACGTACTAGGTAGCTTAGAACATTTCTCAGTCAGGCCGACGAAAAAATTGGTCAGTTACGGCGTTTTTCTTTCAAATTTATCGCATTAAAAACGGTGCTAAAACGGCTTCGTACGTGTATTTATGTGCACCGTCGGACACTGTTAGCGCGAACACGACGTCGGCGCTTTTCAGCATGAGGGATACACGTGACAAACGAACGAAAAAACATCTGGAAATTCAGGGAGACGGCAAGAACTACGCAGTAACACTGGATCAGTAAATACCTGTGCATGTACGATCAAAATAAATTGAAGGCCACGTAATCTATTCCGATTTTAAATAAGTAAGTACCGCTTTATTCTTTCTGCTCTGAGCGAAGATGATATTCGTTCTACGTTCAAAATATCACCCGCATGCTCGAAATCTTTGAGCCCAAGTGCCCGATAAAAGCTGCCCGGCACAAAAAACAATACGAAGAGACATCTTTCATAACCTACGGACTTTATTCTCTACGGTTTGAATGTTTTTATCCGCTCATGCACGACGGGGTCATTTTCATATAGTGACAGGACTGGCATATTATCACTATATAAAAGCGTCACCCGAATGCTGGCGAGCCTTGAACACACTCTATATTCCTTTCGATTGTAATTTTGCTTTGAATCGTCGTTTGTTTTCACACACCTGCTGCGGAACACACGTTTTGGACTGAAATGTAGCGAAGTTAAACATCGTTCACTGATGAAGAAAAATGCGCTAACTAAAGCAATTACACTTTTACAGTGTTAATCAAGGTGTATACTATTCGGTACGATCCAAATAACCAAAGTGTTCCGTGTTATTTTCCGGCAAAGAAACAGAATGCACGCGCATTTTCCCATAGGAATGCACAGGAGCAGCGCAAAAGTAGACTGGTTGCTGTCTGCTTCAATTTGCGTCACGGAAGTCGCATAGACACTAGCGCCAGTTGAACCTCTAGCGTACATTATAATAACTCTATGGTTGGCAGAGTAACCTATCGTCTGAGGTGTATACAACACCTGATATTAAGCTTCTTTCGCAAGGTGGGCTCAAAAGAACCACAGCAATGGCGGTCACTCGGAAAAAGCGAACTCACCGCACTGGCAGAAGAAGCGCACTGCGTAGTCCTGGCAGACTTTTCCCTTCGACTGAAGCCAGTTGAGACAGACCAGACCGGTGTCCTTGGAGCACTTGACGCCCACGTCTTCCGTTTCCCTGTAGTCCACAAACTTTCCGCCCACAGTCGCCTTGCACTCTACATCCCCGATCGGGCCGCCATCACAGACGGCGTAATCCTTTCTGATGTCTTCGAGGGCCTCCACGTCTCCGTCGCCGATGTCCGGGCTATCGGTGTTGTAGAAGTCGGTCCAGTGAGGAACGCACAATACTGAAGGCGCTTCGGTCGGTCTCTGCCCTCGTCCGCCATCGTCAACGCTTGTGGTTTGCTTGTCGTTCATGTAGTGCGTGAAGGTCGCTGTGGTTGTCTCTGACGAGCCTCCTCCTATCCTAGAGCGGTCCGTGGTAGTTGTTGCCGTGGTCGTAATTCCGTTGTCGGATGAATCTGCCGAGTGTGAACATAAAGATTTGGATCACCTGGACGGTTTCTCTTTTTAATTTATCTGATTTTTAATGTCGGTGTTCGTGTAAACATTATGATAAGCAAAAATGTAAATACTACACGAATTAAAAAAAACAACAACATAGTAGCATCCCCTACAGTTGGATCAAGCTGCAGCTTTCGTGAGTTTTAATGGCATAATAGATTACCACGTCAAACGCCCGAAAAAAAAATTATAGTTCTTCATAGTAGATTTCCCCGAGACTAAGGCCATTTCATGGCACTTTAAAAACTATATTGACGGTAAAAATTAAAGCCATTGCAGTGCGGGTTAGATAATGGGCAGACAATTAAAGTCCGCCCGGCCACCGAAATACACAACATGCCGTCCCGTATAACCTGAGAACTAATGAGTGCCATTCTGGATGCCAATAGCCGAGAAGAACATTTTAATTGTTGCGCGTACTGTCGAATGAAAATGTTGTTATTAGGTGTGCAGCATATATTCTGATGGAAAACAAAACAATCTTCAAGTAGGATGTGTCCGCGGCATCGAACGTAAAGAATGCCATCGTCAATTGCGCACGAGGAGTAGATATGTGTGGCAAAGAAATGTGCGACGTCCAGCGTCAACATTTCTCTAAAAATGATCGCGCTCGAATAATTGCTCTCTGGCTCTGCGTTGTTCTGCTTCTTGATGAACTGGGACAGAACTGTTTTATGCATGTAAAATACGTGCACCTCGAAAGCTGATTGCCGCAAACAAGTGCACCGGTGTCTCTTAATCATGACTGAACTTCAAAGAGCACTTTTACTGCTCAAAAGATCAGGAGATTATGGTAATGTTGCAATGCAATAGTGAGGGATTGCAATGGTCGGGGGTTGATACTGAATCTCGCCTCGAAAACACGACTCGTTCATTCAGTAAAAAAAGCCTTAAAGGGAAACTAAAAGGGTGATTTATTTGAGAAAAAAAAAAATGTTTTCAAGAACCACTTTAGCTTTTCTATAAAAGGTAACCCCCCCGATCCACTCACCACAGTCGCACAATAGTCGAACTTCGTAATCGAGGCAAGTCCCCTCGGCCTGGTCCCTGTGGTAACACGCCAGTCCCCGGGGCAGTTCGCAAGTGACGCTTTGTCCCGCCTTCATGGCAGCAACTCCCGAGGGAGTGACGCGGCACTCTATGTCCACGACGCTCCGAGGTCCGCAGTAGCCACTGTACAGAGACGCGAACTTCGGATCTCCCAAGAGTGCGAAGTCTCCAGAAGCCTTTGCCGGGGGATTGAGCCAAGGCGTCCATCCACTAGAGCTGCAGTCGATGGTCGGCGGAGTCTCCGTGTTCGGACATGGATGGCCCTTGCACACGAGGGAGCCGCCCTGGCAGAAGCTGTTGCGACCGACAAATAAGTCAAAACGTATACATGTGGACGGAGGCCCAGTGGTTCGCAGACCATAATCATTAAGTATTTAACGTACGGTGGCCACTCATAACTATAATAGAGAGTTTTAGGGAAACGTTTTTGCACATCCGATACGGTACGATGGGCCCTCCAGTACGAACTGCGCATGCGCTATGGCAGAAGACTCCTACATGCGCAGTTCGTACCGGACGGCCCATCGAACAGTATCAGATGTGCAAAAACAGTTCCCTAAAAATTTTTAATCTCTAATGCCACCTGGAAATCTATGATACGCAATAAGGTAAAACAGCTAATACCCCCCATCATACGAAAGACAATCTGCAAACTCCGCCTGAGGCATGTTTCTCCCTTGTGTGACGGTCACAATGGTCATACAAAAACGATCTGCAAAAAAGCTCGAAGCATACGAACATATGAGGCAAACAGGGATTCGAACACGCGTCATGATTGAAGAATGTACGCAGACGATTCTCTCATCATGTCTGCAGGGAACACCTTATCTTTTGTACGATGTACGAGCAGAGTGACTGGACAGCCTGAAGGAGAACTGAGAGTGGTGCGAGTGAGAGTGCCCTCACCAGGATTCGCAAGGCTCGGCAATCCTCTCGTCTGTGATGCGTTCTCCTTCCAGGTAGAGCTTCCCGTAGATCTCCTTGCAGGGCACCTTGCAGTGCGCTTCGCGCACGCAGTTCATGTCTCGTTCGTTGTCGAACACGTAGCCGGGGGGACAGGGCTTGGGCCTGCATCCCTCCTGGCACGTGGTCCCGTTGCCGCAGAGTTCCTCCAGTCTTCCGGACACGCTGAGCGTTTCGCAAGTCTTGGGGGGACATCCGGGCATGCAGGCGTCGTATTCGGAGCACTCGGTGTCGCACTGAATAGCTGTTTGAGGCGGGAACAACGGACAGAATAGAGACGAAACGAATCAGATTGCAATAGAGTTTTCCCATAGACGACTATTCATTTCGTGTCGATCTGAGGGTCGCTGAAGAGCTTCAACCACCAGTGACCGCGGATGAGAAATCGGAGATCTTTCGCGGCAAGTGTACCGTTTGACGTTTCAGCTTATGTGCGCCAGCAGGCATTTTATTGCACTGATACATCCTATAACAAGTTTTGTGAAGGCGTGTATCCTAACGCTACCATAAAAACGCTCGAGCAGCTAGCGTTACCAAATGACGACCTGTCCAAAATCGTTGTTTTACATTTTACCAAAAAGTGTGTCGATGTATTAATGCTGTAGCGCTTTACTGTCTGCATAGTTCTTCCGGCTACCCCAGTACTTCTGCACTTTAATTCACCATGTTACAATACCTTTTTTCAGAGCGCAGCTCTTCGGCGCCCGTTTCTGGCTCGAGCAACGTCGCCGTCGGCGTAACCGTGAGGTCACGTGACCCCCGCCAATCACGTAACTCCGGTGACGTCACGTGACCCCCGTGAAATCACCTGACCCCCATGAGGCCACGTGGCCCCGGTAACGTCACGTGACCCCCGTGAGGTCACGAGGATCGCGCGACGTCACGAGGGTCACGTGACCTCACGGTTACATCGACGCCGCTCGGAGGGACGAGTAGCACGCAGGAAGAGGAGGCGAGGAGGAGGGAGGAGGGGTATACCCTCCCCTCAGTACCCTTCCTTCCTCGTCCTCAAGAGCTGCCCTCGGCGTCACAAGGAGTTGTAAACGGCTTTCATTTTAACACAGACAAAAACAAAGAATACCCAGGAATTAACCAACCAATTTTCTGTTTCTGGGAAACGTTCCCTACAGCTTACACGGGGTGTTCTCGAGCACTACTTGGTAGTACAAAATATATAATACAGAAACCAACGAACGGCGTGCATTAAAACTTTTCACAGCCGTGTCTTTTGGTCGTACATTTATCATACTCAAATTTTATGAGCTTCAGGAAAAGAAAAACTTCAAGCTTGAAAATACTCTGTTCTGTATTTTTTTATTTTTTTATTTTTTTTATGCGCAGAGAAGAAAACGGCAAAAATTGTCTGGTTGACGCTCCTATACTCATAGATGAAATCACGCACACTCGGATCTGCTGGATCTGCTTTCGGGTATCCATCTCAAAGAAGACTTTTCACGTGATTGATTTATGTTGCGCCATCTGTGAGTAGCAGCATCAACCAGACGGATTTTGCCGTTTTCCTCCCCAAATATAAAAAAAGAAAAAAAAAACATTTTTTATTTTTTCTTTTAGCTTATACTTATAAAATTTGAGTGTGATAAATTGTCCGCATAAAAACGCCTGTGCGAAAAATTCCATTACACTTAGTTTATTGGTGTATTTACACGAGTTTGTTTTTACGCCCTAATAGCTCTCGGGAATTAACAACCTGTACATCGCGTCTAAGTTCCACGTAAAACACATAAAGACGCGTCAGAAATGATAGCATTGGAGGCGATTTTTCGGCATATTCGCTATTGTCACAGTCCTTGAAATCCCTCGTGTGAAGCACAGAGAATCCGAAGGGGTATGGACAATTTCCGGCACTCACGGCACAGCGTTTGCGACCTCCACTTGACAGGGACGCCTTGGGCCGCGCACTCGTGGGCGTAGGCCGCAATGTTGGTGCACAAGCACTCGCAGTCTCCGCCGGAGTCGCATCCACAGACGTCCTGCACGCATCTGACCAACAACAAAGAGAGATCTCGCACTCGTGTGACGGCCGAACGTCGGCGATCGTCGCAATGGTGACAGAAGCAAATAGAGATGTGGTTTCAGAAAGCTAAACGAGCGAACACAGAGTGAAGGTCCGTTCACAGATGCGCCCAAGCCGCATTCAAACGTCCTTGGGTGCATCACTAAAGTTCCTAGATAAGAGCTTCCTACAAGTAGCGACACTTTTTGAAGCGCCGACTTCGTGACGGTGCAGGTTTAGGAAGCGAATGGCGGCGCACACCAGAGGGCTGAACTGAATGACGCCATATGTTCCAGCGGAGTGTCCTTTGCCATTTGTAGAGGTTGTCGTGACTTGTAAAAACAAGTGTCAGGAGACTTTACACAGCACTGTCTTTATACTATCAATTCAGCGCTCTAGATCTCCGCTCCGCTGTATGTGACAGCGCCTTTTTTTAGCCTATTCACACAACGCAGCGCTAACTCAGCTGCGCTGACAGTGGCGCTGACTCAGCTCTGACTTTGTGTGTGAACCGGCTTTTGGTCTCATTGAGCTCGCAGTAAGACTCAAATATCGTTTAGCTAATAACTTGATGTTCTCTCATGCTCCAGAGTATTCACTCAGAACGTCACATATTCTGGCTCATGATCAATACTCATGTTTAGTCACTAGCTTGTTTTTCGCTGTTCTTATGGGCTCTTTCCACAATCTCATTAGCTGCAGAGGCAGTTTTTGCAGTGTGGCACGGCGCCGTGAAAGGGACTAGGAGGGATATGTTTCGGCGGTGGTCTGTGGGTTGGACCAAAAGTAATAATTAATAATTTAATGTAATTAATTAGTTTCAATTTTAATTTAATATTATTTAATCAGTATTTTGATTTAGTAGTGTACTGTAAGGATTTAGGGTCATTCATTGGCATTACTTTAGGTGTGAATTTGTGGGTCACAGTGATGAAGAAGAAATATAAAGTCTTAGTTGATAGTCAGCGGTGTGCATGTCTCTGTTTCTCCCTGTCTGTGTTTGCCCATCTCGTTCTAGCTGACCATTTACCTAAATTATGTACCAACTAGCTCAACTTCAGCCTGTTATTCAGCTGCAGAGAGATGATAAGTTGCGGGGAACAAGCCACGTTCTTTGTTTCTTAAGCTGTGCGACGACAACTGCACTAGGGTTTTCTGTGAGGCACGTTTTGAATAAACAGACTGAAGTATAAGGCTACCATAATCACACTCTATAACTTAAACCAAAACGCTAAGAGATTCTGAGTTACCTTTCGTAATAGGGTTCGAGACTGACTTCCGAGTGGCAAGGCTCGAAAAGCGGGGACTTGAGCACCTCGCACTTCTGCACGGCCCACGTCTTTCTGTGGGGCTTCTGCTCGCACACATCCTCGGGCTCCTTGGTGGCCGGGCACGCCTCTCGAAGTTTCCAGCTGTCCCCGAAGACGCGGGCGTCGCCCTCGCTCATCCCGCCGGACGGAGTCTCGAAGTCGTCCATCTGATTGCCGTCGAAGTTGCCGCACAGTCCTTTCACCTGCCAAAACAAGGAAGCCATGGGAACATGCACTTTGCTATGTACCGTCACAAGAGGTCAATCCCCTTCGAGTCGCCGAACGAGCCCCTAGAACTGAAAGAAATAAAAATGAAAGCTGTTTACAACTCCCTGTAACGCCGAATTAGAGCGCAGCTCTTGAGGAGGAGGAGGGAAGGGTACTGAGGTTCACGTGTTATCGGGGGGGGGGGGAGGGGTGGTCACGTGACCTTGGAGGGGTCACATGACCCCCTCGCCAAGGTCACGTGGGGGAAAGCGCGAAAAATCTAGCGGAAAAATTTCTCTTGAGGTCAGGTGACCCCCCGAGGTCACGTGACACCCCCAGGTCACGTGACCTCGGGGGGTCACCTGACCTCAAGAGAAATTTTTCCGCTAGATTTAGCGGGGAAATTTTTCGGCTAGATTTAGCGGGAAAATTTTCTCTCTAGATTTAGCGGGGAAATGTTTCCGCTAGATTTAGCGGGGAAATTTTTCCGTTAGATTCAGCGGGGACGTTTTTCCGATAGATTTAGCGGGGAAATTTTTCCGCTAGATTTAGCGGGGAAATCTTTCCGCTAGATTTAGCGGGGAAATCTTTCCGCTAGACAGCGGGGAAATTTTTCCGCTAGATTTAGCGGGGAAATTATTCCGCTAGATTTAGCGGGGAAATTTTTCCGCTAGATTTAGCGGGGAAATTTTTCGGCTAGATTTAGCGGGGAAATTTTTCCGCTAGATTTAGCGGGGAAATTTTTCCGCTAGATTTAGCGGGGAAATTTACCCGTAATGCACCGCGCGGTTACGCCGACGGCGACGCCGACGCCGCTCAAGCCGGAAACGGGCGCCTAAGAGCTGCGCTCTAAAAAAAAATCACCTAGCGTTCGCTGTTCGCACTACACGCGACATGTTAGCTCATCAACTGCTTACATCCTTTAACCTGGACCGCGGACATGCTTGTGTCATTCGTGTCTACGTATGAAAATCGCCTGGCTCAGATTTTCCGTCCAGTGCAATGAATGTGTGATAGCGCTAATACGCAGTTCCTACGCTCCTACGTAGCGGAAAGGGAAGGGGGAGAAGAAAGTGTTAGCCCACGCCCTAACCACCCCCCCCCCCTCTTTCCCCCCTTCTTCACACTCCGCGCGATGCAACGCCATTGCTCAAGTGTGCTATGCCGTCAAACCAACAGCTGCGCTCCGTTGCTGACACTTTCTCCCATAGCCTCGTGCTAGGGGGTGACCAACACCAACACGACCAAACAAGGTCAGTGCAGGGTTCTCGTGTAAAGATATCCCATTAAAGTGCGCGTGTTTGTGTAATTTTATAATACCTAAACGAGAAATTTTCGGTTGAGTATCGATGGCGCCACTCACCCTTCCCTTCCAAGCTGGTTGGAGGATGATCGAGAGACGTGTTGCTTTGTCCCACTGTATGACGAGGCCCATGTTGGTGAAGACCGTCGCCTGAAGCGTAGTCTCGCGGACAATGTGACCAGCGCCGAACCTGACGGCCGGAAGTGGCTTGACGCCACCGAGGGTCATGACTTCTTCGCCTCCTGAGACAGTGCAACGGAGTGACAGAGTTTGACAACGTCGAAATGAACTCGAAATAGATATATTGTTTTCGCCCGAAGTGGTGAAATGTTGCGAGCCTCATAATCGCTGACAGGACTGCGTTGTAGTAATGACTGCGTTGTAGCATTTGGCGTCGTGAAACGTCATGCTGAAACTTCGAAGCGCTATTTTTTTTTTTTAGCCTTAAGATATCTTTAGTTTTGTCATCGACTGAGCTTTCTTTCCAGACAGTTCTTTTTACTGACCAATCTGACAAGACCCCTATACAAGGAAGAAAGGCGCCTCATGCCTCATGCAGTGTCTAAAGACTGTCTTTTGTATAATGTATCAGCAGTGTGATCCGCGGCCTTAAGAGCGCACCACACGAACATCTGTCGCTTGCAACTCACGGAGCACGATCTTGGTGGTCCTCTTGCAAATGGTGTCTCCCGTGGCACAGGGCACTCCTTGGAAGGACACCTCGAAGTGGGTGTCCTTGTCCAGTCTTCCTTTGGCCAGCATGAACTCGCAGTCTCCGCGGAAGTCGAAGATGCGCCCATCGAAAGTGCTGAAGTGGGACTCGCCCCAGACTGTGCACACTCCAGGACACTGGCCCTTTTCGCACTCCCAGCGACCTCCGCTGCACGTGCTGCACGCGAGAGTGCATAATAACCGGGCGATTGCGAGAAATGGCCAAAAAGGAAGGCGAGGGCAGGAAGCAAAACGTCTCGATGAAATTATCGTGATCCGATAAATAACAAATATTTAAAACTCCCAGACAAAAAAAAAAAAAAAAAAAAAAGAAGAAGCAAAAAGAACACCAACTGGGGTAACTAACACGATGAGAAAGGCAGGGAGGTGTTTCAGTTGCCCCGCTTGGAGCGCGAGCTTCCTGCCATCGATAATGCTTCGGTACCTGCTGAGACTTATAGGGAGTATTCACTGGCGGTCATAGCTGTGTGCGCAAATGCTGAGCGCGTGCTGATGGCGAGCTTCCACAGTTCTTTTGCAACGTGCATTCCGCACCATCAAGACTGCCGGTCTTGATGTGAGCTCGTTCTGAGCATGCGCTCTAAAAAGTACCCACAAATATGGTGTCCAGTGAGTAATCCCTATACGTGCACGGGTAGCCAAACATAAAGGAAGGACATGAGGGCGTGCTGAAGTCCGGGCACCCGAGAGAGATGCCCTGCCGTTCTTATTTTGTCGGGGAGTACAAAGGCCGGTTGTTACATGCAGTGAAGCGCTGATGTAGCGCTATTCTTGTGCCGTCAGCTACTCATCGTCGTCTGCCATGAGCAACAGTTTTGACGGTGCGATACAAAGCTGGTGAACACTCCTGTCAGCACGCGCTTAGCCCGAGGTCAGCGCTATGCTTGTAGCGCTCCGCTGCATGTGTGAACAGGCCTTTATACAAAACAAGGTTCCGAGATTTTGTGTTGGGATCAGTCCGTTTCTTTTTTCTTCCCCTAGTCACAGTAAATTGGACACGAGAGAAATACTCGTGACATGAGAATTGGATGAGCCTCTTTTTATTGTGATATTCAACTTTTTTTTTTTTTTTGGTTCACGAACTAATAGCATGTACGGTCAATCTAGGTGGTTGTTTCCAAACGGATTCTACATCAATATCAATACTATATATATTTTCTGTCCGCCTTCGCCAAGTCGAAGCTGGTTTAGTTTTCAATAGTCTGTTCTAACAAACTCATAGGTGTCGTTGTTAGCCTGTTTGACAACCGACTTTAGAGAACATGCGGGAGTGGGATCTGCGGCCTCTGTAGGGTTGCAACCTTGACGGTACCTTTCGCGTCCAACATTGCCACTGTATACATGCAACCTATTTCCAAGTTGTTGTGAAAACAACCACAAACTGTTTTTATCGGTCGGTATAGCTCGAGGTAATTAGCTATATCACACTGCTAAAACACCCGTGTCCGCAGCTAGGGTGCGGTTTTCACTTGTGAAACTTTTACGGTGAAAGTATTCACTGCGGACAATACCCGCCATCAAAATGCATACATACGTCTGCGTTCGTGCGACTTTTTCAACATCTCTCTTTCCCCTCTTCACTATCTAAGATAACGATACGGTTCCTGATGGTAAGGGATGACGTTCTCACCATTTGTTGCAGTCCCTCCGTATCTCGGTGCCCACCTGGTAGGTTTTCCCTCCGTGCTTGCACCCGCACTGGCTCTCGGAAATGCAACTGTTTGTAGCTTTCTCCAGCACAAATCCGCTCTTGCAACTGGGGAAAATGGTGTATTCACCTATCAGACTAAAACACACTTATGCCAGTAGAGGTAATACGGTAATACATAAATGGACCTAACGTTGCAAACCAATCATAAAAGTTACAATTTTAGAGGAAAAAGTCAAGAAACGCAAATTGCCATCTGTTGGGTCACGAACCCGCGACTTCTCATTTGTGGGACACAAATGAGAAGACCGCAGACGTTTCTTTTTTCCAGAACTTCCCGAGTGAGTTTGATAGTTATTTGATTTAATCTCTACAACATTATTGACTCGTGCTGTTCGCGGAAATATCCAACACACCTCGTTAGCAAACTTCGGGCGATGGTCGGATTTATTTGGACAGCAACGTTCAGAGTCAGCAAAGCGTCGTCCTTACCGACATCCAGGTGTGCAGCTCACGGTGTCGCAGGTCGTCTCGGCGTTGATGTTGTCGCAGGTGCGCGGGCATCCGTCCAGACAGCTCGTGTACTCCGCGTTCTCGTCGTGCGGGCAGCGTTCTGACGAAGTCCCGTCCACGTCGAACGTCGGAGGCGCCGAGTCGTGGTCGCCGTCCTCGTCGGAACATTCCCACTCTCCGTTGTCACACTCGCTGCAACCAAAGGCGAAGCGGTGCTCCTGAGCTTGCAACAATGGCATTGTTACCATAACCGATTATGCATCGTTTTCACGTGAACTTTCTCGTCATTATTCATAAATGTTCTCTCGGTGTGTTTCGCGGACTGTATTGTGCAAATGCCTCTTTCCGTATACGTAGCAGTGGTATAGTGGAACCTATAGGAGTTTTTCTAAAAATGCACGAGGATGTTTAACCCAAGCTGTTTCATACTATATGGCACTATTACTTCTTTTCTTATATTCATTGCCCGTGTTATTGAATCATCATTGCCACCCCTACAATATCTGCACTAGGAGATGTAGTATCATAAAATAAAAAGAATAAATAAACAAAAACTTGTTTTTATTGTGAGATACTCTTCGACGCGCATCCGTTGCGCGTTGTAGCAACGCATAGAGAGATGACATTTTCGGAATTAGACTTATGTAGAGAGTGGTAAGCGAAATAACTGAAATATTCGTAAGGTCATTTCATTCCTGTCTTGACGGATACGCTCTAAAATATGCCTACTCGTCTACCTTCACGCGAAGCATGCACAAAACATATTATTGCAATTTACGCGTGAATACTGAGCATGACGCATTGTATTCTCAGTATCTCTTCGCAGTTCGCGTTTTCGAGTCACTCACTATTCGATACATCCATCACCGTGATGTATCCTAGCGCGGCACATAACAAAACAAAAATATTAATTATTTATCTTTTTGTTTTCGTGTATCCTTGAGCTGCAATGATAATAATAATAATAATAATAATAATAATAATAATAATAATAATAATAATAAATCATTATTCTATTTGGTGCCCAGGAACAACCATAAGGTCTTGGTGCTGGCACACCGACATATTCAAACACTTACTAAAATAAAACATACATATGTGGCACATACACACATTAATAATAATAATAATAATATTTATTCCGCTTCCATGTTTGTTTTCGATATTTTCGGGCCCATCAAAGCCAAAGTAGGCTTGTGGGACATGGCCCACATCTAGTTAACAAACTAACACCGATAAACAATCATAGTTATCCGGGGTGGTGGAGGGGGGGGGGGGGGGGGGGGCGGAGGGGAGGTGGCGGCAGTCAGTCACTTTTTACATGGCACGGATAGAGAGAGTAAATCACAGTGGACCGTAGAAAAATTAGAGACATGTGTACAGGTACATATAGAGATACACACAAAGTATACATAAAGATATATACATGCCACGGACAGAGATAGTCAAACACGGTGGACCGGTAGAAACACTCTAGAGATATATACAGGTAAAATAAAAGGGTTCTGACAAGGTTGTCAAAAAAAGGTAAGGAAACATTAACGAGTACTTAAGGTAGAGTCCAATGAATAAGGAATTTTTTTAGTTGTTTTTTTGAAGTAAGCGTAAAAATGTCATCAGGAAGCAAATTAAATATTTTCGGGACATAAATATCACGAGTAACTTGTCCGTAGGGAGTATAAGAACGAGGTACAACATAGCGAGGACTACCTCTTAGAACTCGAAAGGAGATGAATGTTTTTTTTGTTTTGTTTTGTTTTTAATCATCCATCAAAAAGTGGCGCAAAATTACTGAATTCACGAACAACTTTTGGAGGGAAGGTAAACCAAGATACTCAAAGATTCTTCCGCATTCTGTCAAATCACAGTTACACGCCACGCTCTTCAGTAACCATCTTATGGGGCAATTGACGAGAATAGTAATTCTATATCTTAAAACGCCGTATGCAAGACTTCTGGCAATAGCTCTGCGCACACTGATTAGGGCAAGATGTCTAATGGTGTACAAAAGCCAGACAGTACTTCTGAGTTTGCTACAAATATAGGACAGGTAAGTTTTCCAAGCAAGGTCGCTGTCAAAATCAACCTCCAGGTATTTAACTGAATTGACATAAGAAACCGCCGTACAGGAAGAAGAAGCAGAGTCAGAGGTATGAATGAACAAAGGAATGCTTGTCACAGTTTGTTTTAAAGGATTTCTAAAGCATACTGAACTAGTTTTTGATGCGTTAACTTTGATACGGTTGTCACGAAACCAGCTCATAGCAGTGAAAACAGCTTGTTGTAGTATTTGTATGGCTGGTGTGTAGTTGGTGTGACACGCAACTAAAACTGTATCATCCGCATATTGAAATATAGGACAATTTAAGATGTTTTCTGCAAGATCATTCACATAAATATTAAACAATAAGGGGGAGATTATGGATCCTTGTGGAACGCCACACGTCAGAAACACTTGTGTGCTCATGTTTAGACCTCCCAGAGCAACAACGTGGGAGCGATTAGAGAGATAATTTGTAAGAAGTTTGTGAAAGTTGACACGAAATCCCAGCTTGTGCAATTTCTGAAGCAACATTCTGTGGTCGACCGAATCAAAAGCTTTAGAAATATCTAAAAATAGGGCGCAACTGTATAGATTCTTGTCAAAAGCAGAATGGAGGAGGTCGGAAAATTCTTCTGATAGTGAATTAGTTCCAAGGCTTTGTACAAAACCGAATGGTCTCGGTGAAATTACTGAGAACTTGTTGAGGAATCCTGACATAGTTATTAGCAAGTGCTTTTCCAGAAGCTGACCTATGACAGACAATATGGAGATTGGCCGACGGTTTTCATATTTGTCTTTTTGACCCTTTTTGAAAAAAGGTTTAACAAGTGCTGTTTTTAAGGTTCTTGGAATTACACCGGTCGCTATGAAATCGTTTAGCATGAATAAAAGAACAGTGGTTAAAGCCGCAAAATTTCGTCGTAGAATTCTGATCGATATGCCATCAATTCCGTTTCGTTTCGTTTCTTTGAAGCTAAACACCAGAGAATGAAGGTCAACATCGGTGATGGTTGGTAAAAGTGCTGATACACAAATTGAATTATTTAGGCTGCAAACGCAGAGAGAAGCCTCAGATGTTACTCGTGATGTGCTTGCAAAATAATTGTTGAATGAATTTGCAACTAGCTGGGAATCGTCTTTAAAGTACTGCAAGGGAGACCCTGGATGTGTAGTTTTCCCACGCAGTTGGTTGACGATGGACCACGTCTGTTTGGGGTTATTTGCGGCTTTGTCAAACTGTCCTCTAAAGTAGCGCCGTTTTGAAGCGCGTATCAGCGCACATACTTTATTTCTTTCCATCTTCAATTCGAGGTGGAGCGTGCTCTTGTTCGGGGCACGCTTGAATCGTCTCCACAACAGGTCTTTGTATTCGATTCCTTTAATAATATCTGAGGTTATCCAATGGCTTTCCTTTTTTTTTTTCCTAAAACTGATTGGACGCTTCGCCTCATTTCTAAAAAAAAATAATGATAATAATATTAATTTTTTATTGGTGACGGGGTGTAGGTTTAGGAAATTTAATTTGCGGGACTGGACAAAGCCTGCATGGGCTTATGCACCTAGACCCAGTATGCCAATTAAGTTGTCTATTAAAATGTTTACAATGTCGCTTGCTTGCAACATACTATTGCTTGCCCACATGGGTACCTACACACACATAACACACAAATTCCATTATTGTTGTACCATTAATTCGCAGTAAAACAGTTTCAAGTCGTTGCCTGGGCAGTGATTGCAGCTTAAAGAAGAGCCGGAAAACACCCAGAAACACACACACACACACACGCACGCACACGCACACACACACACACACACACGCGCGCGCGCGCGCGCGCACGCACACACACACATACACACACGCACACACACACACACACAAAAATAGGCTGAAGTTGACCGGAAGAAATGTCGTAGAGCGTATAAATATTATTGAAAAAGAACAATCGCATTTCCGTAAAATGATTTGTCGAAAAAAATAAAACGTGTCGATCACGTTGAGAAATATTATAATTAATGCAATGTTAATTGAAATTATTTAACATTTTCTTCAAATTTCTTCTCGTTGTAGACTTGAGAATACGCTCTAGAAGCTTCTTGAAAACGAGAGGAACGTAACATGAGCGAACTCTCTTACCGTAACGCGTGAAGAATCGAGGGGTTTCAAAACGAGCAGCGTGGCGAAAAGTCCTTTGAGAAATAAGGGACGCTTAAAGTCATCGTTTCAGAAGTGGCGAAGCACAACGCATTGAAGAAATAGAGAATGAAAAGTTGGTAGTTGTAGAGTTTCAAAGACTTCTATGTCAGATGTGAAATTCATTTGGTATCCAACGCTTTTCAATAAACCTTTTAGAATACGATTCATCTTATCTTGCCATAGTTCATGGACAATTAGGGAACAATGTGATGCCGTACATAAGTATGCTGTATCCTAAAGCAACCGCGATTGACTTTCTGACAGTAAATAGAATAAACAACTTTTGATTGAAGAGTTAACAACTAACACTTTGAAGTTTGTTACTTATGTGTGAGAGCTGCGTGTTCCAGGACATATGTGAGTCGAAACGTATGCACAAATACTTCACATTATCAACACACTCCAAATGAAGACATTTACAGTTACGGCAGTTTGATTTTTGTAGGACAACCGACGAGCGATGATTCAATTTCTTTAGTGGATTTCTACAGCTGACAAATTGTGTCTTGGACATGTTAATTCTAATTAGATTTTCCTCGAACCAGTCCATTAACTGCGTCGCGTAATGCTTCGTCATCATTCAGATGACGAGAGATGACGACAGTATCGTCTGCATACTGAAATATTCTGCAGTTGGAAACTCTGATTGAGATGTCGTTCACATACAAATTAAAAAAGTAGGGGTGCCAGAACAGATCTCTGGGGAACTCCCGCTTTTATGATTACGCGCGAACTTTTAAAATTTCAAACGCTTACAATTTGAGTGCGATGAAAAAAGAAGTTTTCCAGTAAACCAAAAAATGGACCGCGGAAGCCAAAGTTATAAAGTTTCTGAAGAAGCAACTCATGGCTGACCGTATCAAACGCTTTAGCAACATCTAGAAAAGGGGCACACGTAAATAGGTTTCTATCAAATGCAGTGTGTATGAGATCGGTGAAATCCTTAAGCAGGGACTGAGTGCCTCATCCAGCTACAAAACCGTATTGGCTCTCTGATAGAATTTCAGAGGTGTCGACGAAACTAGTCATTATATTGGACATGTGTTTTTCCAATATCTCGCCAATGCACGGCATGATTGAGATGGGACGACAGCAGTCCAGCCGACTTGGTGTTCCTCCCTCGCAAAGAGATTTTAGGAGTGCGGTTTTCAACGCAGCGGGAATGTTTCAAAACGACAAGACACCATTTATCATGATAAGAATGACGCTTTTGATAATCTGAAAATTTCGGCAGAGGTTTCCAACTCGTATCCCATCGATACTTGGAGACTTTTTCCGCTTGATACCGAATAAAATTGATCACAATGTGTGTTCATCGATGGGGGGCAAAGAAACAATGGAGATATTTTGTCAGCATGACTAGAAACAATTGATATCACTCTAAAATCTCTGGCGATTTCCGATGATGCCGTAAAGATCTTGTCAAAGTCATTAAAAGTTGACCGCAAGTCCGAACCGAAATGCCTCTGTAGGGACAATTATGGGCTGCCTAGATGCCCGCACTCGAAATGCGTTTATTAAGTTCCAGGTTTCCTGTGGATTGGAACTCGTCTCAAAAACAATTTTTCTGGAAGTAACGACGCTTTGAGGATCGATCATCACATTCACTTTGTTTCTCGCGTAACAGAATTCTGCTCTTAGCTCCAAATTATTAAGAGCGCGACGAGAGCGTATTCATAACTCCTCTTTAACCTTAATGGCTCTCATGATATTGATGTCAAGCCAAGGCTTAATCGATCGTTGTTTGAAATTGAATACTTTCTGGGAGGCCTTATTAAAAAACTGAAAAAATTGCAACAAAATCAGGGTATATATTACAAGGTTGTGTGGATTGCAGGAAGTCATTCCAGTTGAAGGGTTCGACTAAAGCGTCAAATTGAATAGTATCGGTTATAATTACACATGCGCGGTTTCTTGTACTATATTTCTGTTGAGCAACTTGGTGTTACAGGTGACAACCTACTAAGTAGTGATTCGAAAGCTTTTGATGAATGATGAATGTGATCGATGCATATCGATGCATAATGGTATTTTCAGTTCCATAGTCCGACAGTAAACTTAAATAGTCACAAACTGTAGATTTGTTAGGCTTCAATGTGTCAATATTCAGGTCTCCTACTAAACAAAATGGCCCTCCTGACCGCCACTCTTTGAGGACAATGTCAAGTTCTGCTAGAAAAAGCGAGGGGTTTTCCGAAAGTGGCCTGTACAATGCCAGCAAGACTAAAGAGAATGTTCAGTACGAAACTTTGATGGCGATTGATTTTGCATGCTGAAAAGACACACTTCATCTCGACGGCAGCCATTTGTCCTGAACATATATGACAATACGATTATCGATTATCCTACGATTATCACGCGCGTAAAAAAATTCATTATACCCATTCAAGATAAACGATTACACTGAAAAGCTGACACATCAATCTCGGTAAGAACAAAAATATCTGCTGCTGAATCAAAGTTGTTTACGACAGTTCGGAACTGCTCTCAATGCTTTCTTAAGCTTCTAATATTTACATAAATAATTGTTAAAGAATGATTAAAAATTGGACCTAAAATATGATTAAATGAATCCCAATCTGGAATCGAGTAACAAGTTGTGACAAGCTACTCATCGATGTCTAAGTTATTTGACCCAGTGCACCAGTGTCAGTGACGCAGAGGAGGGGAGAGTTCTGGCTTTGTTCTACTGACGTACATTTTTCCGGGTCGGACCTATGCAAACTTAAAATTCTTTTCCTTCCCTCCGGTTCGGGGCATCCAAAATAGCTTCCTACTGAAATCTGTGAGATTTACGTTAAAATACATTCGGGGATGGGAATCAACACGAGGTAAGTAACCCAGGTGTCCCCGGTAACCCATCCAGTGCTCCTAATGGACACACACGAGAATCTGTTTAGGACGGGTGGCACTGCACCAGATTTAACCGGTAGGTGATGCGGAGCAACGATATGTGCAGGATGAAAACCCTCAATGCTGACTTGTTGTGCGAGCCCTGCCAGAAGATCCACAATGTTATCCTGGGGCGAAAATAGAATGCCATGCATCTCTAAGTTGGAGAGACGATTTGACTGCTCTATGTTGTTCTGGTTTGTTTTTAGCTGTTGGATTTCACGCGCCTGCTCAGACACAATAAATTGCAAGGATCATGTTTAAGCTTGTAGTCCTTTGATTATTGTGGCCTGAGATTTAATTGAGGTCATACAGGAGTCATACTGTGACGAGACAAAGCTAAATGACTCCTGCATCGTATTGACAAAGTCGCGCATTCTGTTTCGTTAATAATAAAGCGTCGACCTTCGGGTGCAGTTCGTGAAGGGAATCAACAGTGTCCTTCCACGCAAGCAAAAGGTCAAGCTTTTGTTCACCGTCGATAGCTCTGCCAAAAGGGCAATGGGATCCACTTGAGACGATGGAGTAAGATCGCCTTCAAGGTCTGATTAAGACAATCCTCCCCAGCATCCGGGATAGCGCCATTTCTCGTGTTATGCGGAAAACATCCCTTTGAACGTGCCTTCCGAGAAACCGGAACATTTCTTTCCTAAATGGTAGGACAGCGCGCAGTCCGCACATTTCATAAAGCGACCGTGTTTTGGCACCGAATCGGAGCATCGAGCACAAAACTCAAGCCCTGCCATAGTGTTTACTTTACGACGAAGTAGTTGATGATAGAAGCGGAGAAAAAAAAAAAGAATCAAACTAAAAGCAAGCGAGAAAGAACCTTCCAGGCTCACCCGCAAAATTAGAGTACCGTTACTGGAGTACACGTGGCCACCAACGAAAATCAGCCGGCTCTAGCGTGGGCTTGATGACAAAAAGATTGAGCTGGCTGCCAGCGAGAAGAGACAGCCGATCCTTGTTCATATTAAAGTCACTGGATCCTGGGAAAGTAACGCCAAGCTCCCCGTGTGGTCGCCATCTTGGTCCGTGAAATGAGAAATTTCTCTTTGACCACTTCGATCTTGGTGAGCCGATCTAAATTCGCTGGTGACGGGTAGCTTTATGGAGGCGTTTATTGTATACCGAGAGTTTGCTATCCACACACCGGCGAAACAAGAGCACATCTTCGTACCACCACCACATGCTGGGCCGGTGCTTGGAGGCACTGAAAAATAAGTTTACTGTCTTAAAATAGGCAAGATGAACAATACAATAGTAAGAGATCCATGGAGATATGCATGATTAATAAGTTGATCGCATACGAAGTGCCAAAGACTCTTAAATTGGTGGGGAACGCTTTCAGTACGATGATGCTCCATGGTGATCTTGGTGCGACTGGTTTAGAACGACCCCCTGCAGGATTCGAAGATTTAAATGGACCAAGATGGCGATTTCCATGGCAACCTAGACCAATTAGCCAATCGCCTTGCGAGGTTTGGGTCGTGTGTATGTTAGTATCCGTTTGTGCCCGGCTAGCAGGTAGGGAAGGCAATGGCGCTACTTTCCCAGGATCCAGTGACTTTAGTTCATATGACGCCGCACAATGTCGTACAGTTTGACTCAATCCGACGAATGCTGGGGTTGTTGGGGAAAGTTCGCAGAGCTCGGACGATCCGAAAGTCGATGGAAGCTTCATTTAAAATTAAGCAGGCGAGATATTCAAGATGGAGCCCGTGCTTGGTCCGGTGGTCTGCCAGTTGATTGTCACTTTCATGATGTTTTGAAAGGTGCTCACTGCAGCCCTCTTGCACTGGGTCAGAAGGTTCGCGAAGATAGAAGAGAAACGTCTTTCAGCTTACCGTGAAAAATGTTGCGCTAGATGAGCTGGCGCTGGACTGAAGCGAAAGCGAAAGCCGGGACTTTAGTTGCTGCGGAAGCCTGCCCGGTAACTAGATCCAATAAAAACGCTGGTGACCTGATTTGGCTTTAGGACCGTTCCCGTCAAGTTTCCTGGCCTTTTCTTGAGTTTCGAACCGGCTGATGGCTGTAGACGGGCATTAGATAATTTGGTTTCTGCTTAAAGCATCGAAAAGACCGACCGCTCTCGCAGATAATGATGATGATGATGATGATGATGATGGTGACAGTGGTTGTGGTGGTGATGATGGTGTTGGTGTTAGTGCAAATGGTGGTGGTGGTGATTGTTAATACTATTATTATTATTACGCTTCAAGGACACACTCATGAAAATGAATTAACAAATAATTCTTATTTTTGTTTTGTTACGTGCCGTGCTGTGATACATTACAGCGATGGATGCATAGAATAATGAGTGACTCGAAAACACGATCTGCGGAGAGACGATGAGAGTACAGAACGTCATGCTCAATGTTCATGCGTAAATTGCAGCGATATGTTTTGTGCATGCTTCGCGTAAAGGTCGAGCAGGCATATTTTATAGCGTACTCGTCAAACACAGGAATAAAACTATTCCTGTCTTCCATTTGTTTTCATCGCTCTGTGTAATTTATCATCATACCCTCTTCCTATTACTCGTAATTTGCTTGTGGAAGGGAGTATTGAGGCTTCTAGACTGTTTATTTACTGGCACAAGGTGAGACCTCAAAGAGTGGTTGTCTGGTCCACCGATTAGAGGAAAACAACTAGCTGTGGCCCCAACCGTGGCTGCTGGCTCATATATTTGAAGGCCACAACTGTGGCCTCGACCATCATATTACCTGCCTTTGAAGTCCAACGACTAATTGCAGCCTGGCTCAACAACAGCTTTGGATTCTTCAGCGGCCTTCCATTCCTTGCTGGTACTCGATAACCAACCCACTTTGAATAGATTCTCTAATCCCGGTGACCTTCCCAAGCTGTCGCCGATACACGACTTAACTTTGTGTGGCTTGCTTTGTGGTTTCGTTTCGTTTGATTCTCATTTTGCTGTCCTTTTAATTTGCAAACATGTCTATTGTTTGTGATACTTGTTCAAAAGTCATATTGCCTGACGTCAGAGGAAGTGCTCAACCTGCGGGCATGACTACCATCTAGGAAAAGCCTGCTCCGGCATTGCCGAGTTTACGTTTAACGCTATATGACATCTGAGAAAAAAAGAGAATTGGAGATACAAAGCTTGCCGATCTAAGGGAAATCATTCTGATTTAGAAGGCACTGGCGTGAGCTCTTACCTAAAGCCCCTTCATGTTTCAAAAGTAGCGCAAGGTGCGTCGATGCGCAAGGCACGTGCAACGCGCAGCCCTTGGGAAGATCATGGTGGCCCAGCGCAGCACTGAGCTAGATTTCAGACGCCATGTACTTCGAAGAAGTGGCGCGCGGCACGTGTCTCGAGCATTTTGACAACAATAAATGGCACCACTTTTCCTAGGATAAAGGGGCTTTGCTTTTACCCAATTTTGACAGCCGATTCCACCATCTTCGGAACGCAGATCGTTGGAATCAATCAAAAGCTAGACGCTTTATTTTCACTTAAGACTAGCGTCGAATCACTGCTGGAGCTTCCCGGCAAAGTAAATGATCTTTTGCTTCTGAAGCCTTCCATAGATCTAACGAAGGCTTCTGTTGAAAAGATGTCAGCCTCGATTACTTCCTTAGGGCAGAAGTATGAGAGCCTTTTGGCCACAGCGTCTGCCCATGAAACGTACATCAAGGATCTGCGTGCGGGTATGGGAGCCTTGAAAGACACGGTTTGCGAACAGGCTTATACAATCCAAAACCTCCAATATCTGATGAATGAAGCAGACCAACGTGGTCGCCTCCAAAATATATAAACTCGGGGATTGAAAGACAAACCTGGCGAAGCTCTTGTTCCTTCCTGTCTTACTGAGGCTGGCGTACAAGCTCGCAATCATGGGACATGCATACTCCATCTGATGTCGTATCGGTTCACAGATTATCAGGCAAGCGAGCCACACCTATAGGGAGTATTCACTGGCGGCCATAGCTGTGTGCGCGAATGCTGAGTGCGTGCTGATGGCGAGCTTCCATAGTTCTTTTGCAATGTGCATTTCGCACCATCAAGAGTGCCGGTCTAAGCAGCCTATTGATATGAGCTCGTTCTGAGCATGCGCTCTGAACAGCACCACAAATATGGCGTCCAGTGAATACTCCCTATAGGGAGTATTCACTGTACGCCACATTTGTGAGTACAGTTTAGAGCGCATGCTCAGAACCAGCTCACATCAATAGGCTGCTAAGACCGGCAATCTTGAGGGTGCGGAATGCACGTTGCAAAAGAGCCGTGGAAGCTCGCCATCAGCACGCGCTCAGTATTCGCGCACACAGCTATTAGCGGCGAGATGTTTTGGTGGCGCCCTCCTATGGTTCCCCCTTCTTACGTCCTTACCTTGCTAACAACAAGTTCGATGGTGTTCGTAAATAGCATGGTGGAAGCTTGAAATCATTGAGCTCTTAAAGCAACACTGCCAACACCGTCAAAATTAAAGTTCTTTCATTCCACTTATTTCCGTCGATGATAAATCCCCTTTCCTACGTCATAGTCAGCGTTCGGCCAATCGTGGACGGCCGACCACAGCGACGCTTTCGGTCGCGCACGGGGCTACATGTAGGAAGTATTCACTGGCGGCCATAGCTGTGTGCACAACTGCTGAGCGCGTGCTGATGACGAGCTTTCACAGTTCTTTTGTAACGTGCATTCCGCACCCTCAAGATTGCCGGTCTTAGCAGCCTATTAATGTGGGCTCGTTCAGAGCTTGCGCTCTGGACATCACCCACAAATATGGCGCCCAGTGAATGCTCCTTATTCTGGTGAAGTTTGTATCCATCACCGCTAAAGATCGGTGCGTTCAAGCGCGTGGCAAACTTAAGTCATTGTCTTGTGAGAGTTCACCCGAAATACTATATTTCAACGACAACCTAACTCAGACAAACGGAACTTTTCTTGCTGGCTCGCTCTGGAAAGAAGAATGATTACACATTTGTTTGGATGAAGAACGTGCGAATCTACGCTACTTTGTGACAATCTAAAATTTTGTACCGTCGCCCCCCCCCCCCCCCCCTCTTACATGTAATGCCCGTAAGGGCCCTTAGGGCAAATAAATAAATAAAATAAATAAATAGAAAGAAACTAAGCGGTCTTTTAGAACAGATTCTGCAACGAAGTGACCTGCAACTAACTGCGTAATGATAATGGCTACTTTTTTACAGTACGCTAATTTTCTCTCGCTGAACGACTCGTTTTCCACTTCTTTTGACTCACAGTTTTACACGTTAAAATTCGCAATATATGAAAATACTTGGACGATTTTAAAGGAATCGTTGATAAAATACGTGACCAAATTGAGGCTTTTGTTTTGACTGAAATAAATTCCACTGCGGATCGTTTGTCATAATTTAACCTATTAGGATTTCGGAGTTTTTTCTCACAAGAATGGATAGTTGGGCCGCTTTAAATAAATACTTAAAGTCTGTGTTTTCTACTTTCGCACCTTTATCACTTCCGCCGATGGTTGACAAAGTTAGCGGTAAAATGAACGAACTCGCATTCGATCACAATGGCATAAGAAGATTACTAGGCAATATAAAACTAGGATAAGCACCTGGGCCGGATGGAATTGCAAATATCGTATTGAAATCTTGCGCCGATATTATAGCATCACACTTATTAATATTATTTACGATGTCGCTAGAGAGTGGACGTCTACCTGCTGATTGGAAGTTTGGTAATGTAGTCCCAACACACAAGAACGGTAAAAAAAATGGTGTCGAACACTATAGGCCGATTTCCCTAACGAGTGAATGTTGTAAAATAATGGAACATATAATTTATTCTAACCTTATTAGTCACTTAAATATCAACAATTACTTCTCCTCAGCTCAACGCGGTTTCCGCACAGGGTTATCATGTAACACTCCGCTCCTAGAATTTTACCACGACCTTGCTTGTGCGTTTGATAGATGCTGCCAAACTGATTGTATTTTTCTAGATTTCAGGAAAGCTTTTGACGTAGTTAATCACTCGCTCTTGCTTCATAAATTACATAGCCTAAACATCGATGTAAAAGTTTTGCAATGGATAGCAAATGATCGTAATGCTAGGTAACAGCGCGTCATCATGAATGGATTTCATTCATCATATGTAGATGTAATGTCAGGTGTACCACAAGGCTCTGTTTTAGGCCCCCTCCCTTTTCTAATTTTCATTAATAATATCACGCACGGAATTTCATCGAATAGAAGGCTGCATGCTGTCGATTGCGTTTTATACAGAGAAGTGACCGATGACGACGACGTCCAGGCCCTACAGGGTGATTTAAATAAGATCACAGAGTGGGTGACAAGTGTAAAATGTTCCTTAATGTATCCAAATGTGTCCACGTTCGATTCACTAGAAAACGTAAAATTGTCTCTGCCGTTTTTAAACTAAACAATCTTCCTTTGCAACTTAGCACTGAGGCAGTATATCTCGGGGTACGCCTAACCGCTGATTTCAGATGGAATAATCATATGAAGTTATTATGTTCTAAGGCCAGTGGCATGCTCCATCTTTTGCGTCGCAATTTCGGAAAAGTGTCGGCTCATTGGAAAGAAACCCTCTACTTATATTACGTCCTCCCAATCCCGGACTATGCTCGTACTCTTTGGGACCCACACACGCAAACATGTATAAATCAAATCAAAAGAATTCAGAATCAGGCCGCAAGATATGTGCTAAATAACTATAATTTTCATGATAATGTCTCTCGGTTAAAGCTTCAACTCGGATGGAAACCTTTACAACTAAGACGAAAGTGCCTCCGTCTCAAGTTTATGTATAATCTTTATCACGGTAGCATCGGTATGGATAAGTCGAGATACCTACTGGAACCTCATTACGTTTCTCTTAGAACTAGTAATCAAAAAAGATAAAAGAATTTCGCACATAAACCGACGATCTAATTTTTTTTTTTTTTACAGTTAATGACAGGAACGTGCTGCCCGACGCACTGGCAGAACTTCCTAATGTACAATCGTTTTTTGATGAAATTATGTTATTATAGTCGGTTAGATGATTTTTTGTGTGACTTCTGCATTCTGTTATTCATTTTCTTATATTATTGCAGTATATATTGGCATGTTTCTCCTGCTTGCCTTGTTATTTGTTGTTGTTCTGCTGTACGTTTGTTTTTGTAAATTTCTTTCGCCCTCCCCCGCCCCCTTACTGCAATGCCCACCGGGCGATGTTCTTGTGTTTTTCGCGCTGTTTTTCATCGTGAGTTTTTTCTACGCTCGTCAAAACACTCGAGGAGGCAGAATTAGCGTATTTATAAAAGACTCGTGGACAACTGCCCACATCAGTCTAATCTTTAAACACTCGGAAAGTCTCTAGTGCTTGTCACTCAGTTTGCTTGCTAGCACTCTACAGACCTCCCTCGTCAAACCGTTCCAACCTCTTAGAAGAGCAGAATGAAATCTTACGAGGACTATCTAATTAAGCACATCTATCTATGGTAGAAGATATCAATATCGGCACCCTCAAAAACTTCAAAGACTTCAAAATCATCTGTTTGCGATTATTTATTTTACTTCCAGAGAATGGAATAATACCTACTATTCTCAGTTCAACGAGGGAAGCAGTGTTAAATGGCAATCTTGTTTCTTCGTGCCTCGACCATGTCACTGTACGAGTCTCAGATGCTTCCACTCATTCCGCTGTAATTTCACAAAAGCTCGCTGATCATTATTTCGTCGCTTGTAAATGTGTTTCTATTTCTAAGTCAGTTCAAGATTTCGAGGATAGGTTTCGTCTCGAAGGGCTCGACTTTAATACATTTGATCAGCTCAATAAGAAATATGATTGGGAACATTTTTTTTCAGTAAACAGCGTAAACATGTACTCTATGTTCATTGATGTAATTGAAATTTTCATTGAGCTATCAAAAACAGTTGTTTATGTCGAGAAACGTAAACCCAGATTGCCCTAGCTTACTTCAGATATCCTCAAAGCTATAAACCGCAACGAGAAATTGTGCAAAAAGTTTCGGCGCTCCCCCAATAATTCTTGAAATAGAATGCAAAACACAAAAAATATCGGATCAATGCCCTCATTCGATCAGCGAAGAGAATAGCGCAACGGCAAAAATAAACTCACTCACACTGAAAATACACGCACACCAGAAAAAAGGTCACTCACGTCGCGCTAGTGCTCTAGCTCTGGTGTACGTGTATTTTTAGTGTAAGTGAGTTTACTTTTACGCTATTTCCTGCATTATGAATACCCAGCTCGCCCAAGCATCCATTCTAAAAAACAAAACAAAAATAATTATGCTAAAAAAAAAATCGCAGACGCTCGTTCGGACATTAGGGAAGCATGATCTAGCATGATCTGTCGTAAATGAACTTCGTGGCTATATACAAGAAAAAAAAAACAGAAAACACGTTACTGAGACATTACCGAAAATTCCGGACACCTAAGCATTTCTTATGAGTTGAGAATGCGAAAGCATCCCTGGCTCGCTGGTGACTGCTGCGCCGCTGGGTGAGGCAGCCGCGAGAGTGCGAAGGTCGGCGCGGGGCGTGCTGTCCTCTCATCATCATTCTCATAGCCCTAGCTGCGGGTACTGGTTGATGATGTTAAACCGGTACCAGTATTTTGACACGCCGCTGCATGCTCGTGACAAATTGGCACGTAATATGACATTATTAAAAAAAAGTGCCAGATCAGCGCACGTTAATGCAAACACTACTTTGCAAGAAGGTGTTGGCGCGCACAGGTAGCTAGAACAGTGAACAAAAATACTAAGTACTACGAAGGAACGAGAATTCAAAGTCATATTTGGATGTTCTTGCGTACTAAGCCAACGAACGGCATCTTGCACGCCCCTGTGGAGGACTAGCTGAGGATGCATTTCGACCTCAAAAGAATTTATTAATGTCCAGCCGAAATCTTGACTATAAGGCACCTTCCCCACAATAGAGTTCCCTCCGCCAGATTGCGGGCACCTGGCCGGGATTGGAATTTGCCGACTGGGAATCCTTGAACCGGCGCCTTGCCTCAACCACATAAGCGGCTTTCCAAAAAAAAAAAAAGACGATTAAGAATACTTTTCCTGAGAAAGCGCACCGAAACGTTCTTCAAAATAATTCATGTGAGATTAGATAATTTAAAAAAAAAAGTTTCTGCAAGGTGACTCAAGCCGCTGCCCGAATAAAAGGGTTCAGCCGTATTCATTCATTCATTCATCCATCCGTCCAAAGGCTTCTACTTACCACATCTGACCAGCGATCTTCTTCGTGGTACCCGCCGGATGCTGCCTATGGTCATGCAGGCACGAGCAGTCATCTATGGGTACGCACGCACCGTCTTCCTCGTAGCCGGCCACGCAAGCGCAACCTTCCACACACGTCTGGTTTCCGGAATCTCCGAGGGCGATCTCGAAGCAGGACTTCTCGCGGACGCACTCGCTCCACGCCATGTCCTTCGAGCACTCCACTTCTGCGGAGGACACAATCGAACCATCTTCTATAGACCTTTTTCGCAAGGGCGCCGCCATCTTGAATTGTCGTCACTTCCAGTATGGGCGAAGACATTGTTTTGCCGTCGCCACGCCAATAGAGGCGTTTAGGACAAAAACGTCACCGTCACACATTCTCGTTTTGACTCCCCTCTACTTTTTTTTTTACTGTTTCCAGGTGGAAACGTTCTGATATTTTTCTTCGCCCATACCGGATATGCCTAGAGGAGGAGAGCGTGTAGTGACGTCAGAGAGCCCAGTCCTGATCGGAAGGATAGTGGGCAGACCCAAAGGCTAGAAGGCGGCTAGCCATCGAGCTCACCCACTAATCCTTCCAATCAGAGCTCGGCATTATAACGTCCCCCCCCCCCCCCCCCCCCCCCACCGCACGCTCTCTTCCTCTCCCTCAGTCCCTCTCCGTACAGGCCGTTCCAATCACCTCCTTGGGGTGATTGGAAGGGTAGTATTTTGATCTCTTTCGCGGAAAATCAGACTCGGCGCACGCGTCCACAACTCAGCGACTCGGCATTTTTCGCCTGTGATAAGCGCCGGAAAACGGCATAGACCAACTCAACTCTCTGATGTCGCACCACTGCGGTGGCGCTGCTATCGGTACTGAGCATGCGCAAATGCTTCGCCTCGCGCGAATCTGGTTTCTGCGCCCGCGCAGTGCCCACACCCGGTGTGGGCAAACGCGGACTTGTTTGTAAACGGTGTGTTGGTCGATAGTAATCGACAGTACAAGAAACGCAAGGCTAAGCTTATGATGCTCATGCTTCTTGATTCGTTCTTTGGCGTTCTTGTCGGCTAATGCTGCAATGTCGGGGGCGGAGGAGCGAAAACGAGATGCTTGGGACTAGTGCTACGCCCTGCGTTTCTTAAGTTGTCCTTAACTAAAGTAACATATCCGTAGTGCCTAATATTCGCCGTCACCCAAAGAAGTCCGCCGCGGGGCACAGACACGAATGCTGTGTCAGCGATCGGCCGACGCTGGTGTTCGATCAGTGAGAACACGAGTTTCATGCCAAACGCTGACGCAGAAATCGTGTACTCGTGGCCTGTGGTGGCGTTCTTTAGTCGACACCGAAAATTCAGCCCCACGGATTTGTTGCCTGTGCACTCGTATTCGCCACGAGATCCGCAGTGAAACGACCCCGGCTCCTTGCGGGACGTTACGAATTTCCCTCTTCACGCGTTGAATTAAGGTGCAGGTGCATCTTAGATTAGCTTTATGTTGCTTTATCAAGAGGCATTTGTTTGAAACACCAAAAGCTTCGTCCTTCGATAACCAAATATTGTATGTACTACTTCGCGCGGCGAAAAAATAATGTGAAAAACTTCATTGTTTCCTTCTGTGACAACGACTTTAGGAGGTCTTGTATGATCCTAGATTCCGTAATCAGCGGGCCGAAATGAAGCCTGCCGTCGAACCTTCTTCAGGTTGCCACGCAACTCGAAAGGGAATTTTAGCAGTCGCTGTATTAAGTTCATCGAGAGAAGTAGCGCGTATACTTTTTAGCAATGGAAGGTAGCCCCACCTGGTGTAGTGCTTGTAGACATATATTCCTACAGTTCAATTGTCCCATTTGTACAGTTAATCTTTCTAATGGTTCGTTTTACGGCAAATATTAGGAGCATGTGTTTTTGTTTTGGTATTTTCCGTTTTCCCTTTCTTTAAAACTTTATTCAATATATTCTTTTTTTGTGTTTGCACCAAGATAAAAATTAATGGACATGCCAACTTGCAAAGCATTCACATAAAACATTGTAGTCTTTTTCTGTGAAGGTGGGTATTTTTTTTTTTTTTTTTTTTGCCACTGTAAATTCGAATCTCGGAGTATTTGTTCAAAAAAAAGTCTTAACTGCTAAACATTTTAGCAACTCTTTTTTTTTTAATAGTAGTTTGGACCTTGGAAGTCTTACTGCATGGAGGAATGTACTGGCGCCACTGGGTTAGCCTTCCTTTCCTCGTGCACTCGGCGGCGTAGTCGGCGAAAGAGGGACATATGCAATCCTTCAGGGCCTTGTCGCACGCACAGGTACGGTGCAGACACATCTTGTAGTACGGCTCAGGATCCACCAGGTAATGACACTCTGCAGAAAGACCGGAAATATGGATATTAGTGCAACGCTAAAAAATGCTCGTTAGAATGAAAACAAAAAATTGTTAACACGGCCGATGGGGAAACGCGTGTCCGAAGTTGCTGAAGTTTATATAAAGAAAAAAGAATATTCCATACCCTGCTTTTCCACTCTCAAGCTCCTGCAATAAAGCTTTTAGAGGGCTCTATTAAACGAAACATGTTATGTCTATACCTTTTTCTCGTGGCGTACGTCTTGATACCTTTTTGCTCCTTGATCTCTCTCACCTATTATTTTTGAGAATGGGAACCCCCTCAGAAAGACCCCTATGTCTACCGTCCTCAGAATGAGCGAAATTCAGATCATATCACACTCAAGAAAATTACTTAGAAAAATGACATATCTCGCGCATCATATATCGTCACCAAAGCGCAATCTCCGTTGCCTCACTGAGTGACTGGGCTGATGCGCGCTCTGCAACAACAGCCGTTCCACAGCAGTGATTGGCTTTGGATGTGCTTTGCGGAGGCGTGCACGGCCCAAAAGAAAAGCTGCCGAGCTGTCCCATCTCATCGGTCCTGCTCTCTGAGTTATGCTTCTCTCCTAAATACACCCACGATAGGGAGAAGCAGTTGTCTACGTGTATCCTGACATGCGGACGCACCTCGAAAGTAGTCTGCGTAGAGTTCTTTGCACAACCGTTTTGCTCCGGACACCCTCTGAGGGGCTCTTTCGCAGGGATGCTTCTCGAGGGACTCCTCTTCCGTGCACGAGTCGTCCACTTTCCACTTTTCGGCGAACGACCGGACCTCCACCTCCACGTCGCCCGTGGGCGTCCAGAAGTCGTCCTTCTGGTTCAGGTTGTTGGTGCCGCACAGACCCTGGAACTGGCCCTGGAGCCCTGGAGGACTGTCGATGTGCAGCCTCGAGTGCCGATCCCAGAGAAGCACAACGCCGTTCGGAAACTGAGCCTGGGCAGAGAAAGCGCGTATGCATGGCTTGCACTGACATCACGACAGCGGCCATTCTGGTGACCATACCGCCGATCGCGTACGTCCTTCTGCAGCATACACTTCACACCTTTAAATTTTTTTTTCTCGGCATGAAGAAACACAAGTGACCCTCAGCACGGGGCGATGATGCCACATGCAAACCATGCGTAATACATCATATTCAAAAGTGTACGCCATCAAGTAGCTGCTGCGTGAATTATCCGAGTCCACCATTTTTTGGCCTACTTATACCCCTGCCACACGGGCAACTCGAATGCCATTTACAATGAATGACATTTGAGCGGACGGCCAATCAGCGCGCGACACTCCGGGCGTGGCGCATTCCACGCGCGACAGATTGCGAGCTGATTGGCCAATCAGACAAATGTCATTCGTTGTAAATGTCATTCGAGTAGCCCGTGTGGCACGGGTATTACTCTGAGCACGTATATTGGGCACAATGGCTGAGCACGTACTCAGGTCGTATAAAATTGAAGTGCGGGTGCTTGTGTCAGCGTTCGTGAAGGACTCGTATCCAATCACAAGGTTCGTGTTCGAGAAACGGCGACTACCTATAGACCCTTTTCGTGTACTCTCGTCCTTAGCCACGTAATAGGCGTATCCGGTATGGACGACAAAAAATTATAAAACGTTTAAATCTGTAAATAGTACAAAAATGGAGGAGAGGCAAAAGGAGGATGTGTGGCGGTGGCGCTTATACCCTAAATGTCCTCATTTGGCGTGGCGACGGCAAAACAGTGCTTTCGCCCATACCGGAAGTGACGACAAATCAAGATGCCTGCGCCCCTGCGAAAAGAGTCCATACGTTGCTTGATATGGACCTTCGAAAAAGGTCTATTCTAGCAGCTTTTTCCTCGATTGAGAACTTGATAGTAGAAACCAAGGAATCGAACTACGACGCTACCATGGATGTCAACAACAACAGCAAAGATTCTGCACTCTAAAGTCACTGACCAAGTACGAATCGCGGGGCGTGGCGAGTTCTGAGCATCTCATTAAAGCTCCGCAGCCAATCAGACTGCGGCATTAGCCGATAAGACCGCCCAAGAGCCATTCACAAAGCGTGAACATATAAAGTCACTCCCTACGTTTCTTGAGCTGTCAGCGACTATAACAAAAAAGCCTGCGAGTTATCTTGCCTGCAGAACAAGAAGACGGTCAACTACGGCGAACATCACGGCGAAGCTTAGAATACAGTTAGCCGTAAAAAAATGCGATGGAATCAGGGACAATGATCAGATGAAACATCGTGTTCGTTGCCCCTGTACACTTCGCTTTTTTTTTTTTTTTCAGACCTAATTGTTTTTCTCGGCCAGGGGCGCTGTAGCATTCGCCCTCAAGTTTAAGACTTGAGAGCTACGGATATATTCTGAAAAACAAAATATTTGACGCCAATTGTAGCAGTTTTGCGGTTTTTTTTTTTTTTTTTTTTTTTTTTTTTTCCCTTTGTGAGGAGATTTTTTGAAAGAACGTACCCTCGTAATTTCCGATGATGCCGGGTAGATGATGACCTCTGAGCTTGAGTATGGCAGCTGAACCTGATAGCTGTTCACCGTCACCTAAATAACAACCAACAAACAAAAAAACTTAGCTAACATTGACATTGATAAAGCATTCATAACTTTGTCAAGAAGGCTCGTGAACGTGTACCTTTCCGCGTTCGATGATCACGACATCCTTGCCGGAAGCCACAGTGACAGACTTGTAGCAGTCCTTGGCGGTTCCCTCCGGCACCTTGACAGCGGCGGCAGCGTCAGTGGGGCAGTGGCCGAGTTCCTGGATCACGCTGAAGTTCTTCGAATGCAGTAAGTAGTAGGGACACTGTCCACTAAACTCGTACGTCTTGCCGTCAAAGGTGGAGTAGAAGGGATCTCCGTTCGCTACGCAGCGCGAGGGACACGGGTTTGATGTGCACTGCCACTCGCCTCCCCTGCACTCACTGCATCAGGAAAGAAAGAGAGGTAAATTCGTGAGGGAAATAGAGGGACATGTTAACATAAACTTAGTTAAAAGGCGTGTTGTTGTACTGTCCCTTTAGTTCCGTCGTATCCGGTTTAAACAATACGTAACTAGATTTCTACTCGTGCAGGGGAAAAGAGAAGTGGGAAAAAAGTTGGGAAAAGAAAACAGAAATTAAGGGAAAATTGGGTGAAAAGTATTAATGAAGACGCTATGGTGATGCATATCAAAAGTCGAACGCTGTCTCAAAAATTATAAAGTTTATCCCATTCGCGTGTTTAAAGGTCTGTTCACACAATTGCATCTTCTTAGGACCGAGTTCCTTAAAACCTCTTAAAGGGATACTGAACCAAAGAATTTAGTGCCCATAATAAGTGATGCACGTTCTTTCCACGAGCCAGCAGCCGCCAGTGTGCGCGAGCACACGCAACGAAAATGACGTCAAAGACCTCCATTCAAGGGATACTTCAACGAAATTTGAAATATTCCCGTCGTGTTCAAAAATAGGTTGAATATGATCCACAATATTTGTAAATGACAATCGCACGTTTGTATTTTGAGCCTGGTGGCTGTATTTTTCGTTATAAACGGCACACTCTGGCAAGCGTTCGGAGAAGGCCCAGCGGAGACCACGTGACATCCAACGCAATCGCGACGTAGGTCGTCTCAGGACGAGCATAGCTACGGCGAGGCTGAAGTCGAGAGGATGGCCTAGTCGTTCCAGCCACCGAAGCGGCTGCTTTTGTACGAATTTTGAGTGACGGGTTAATCTTCTGTAATCTTTTAGGGGGACAATAGCGACTTCTGCGACACACAAAAGGCATTCTCGGGAAGAGGGGAGTTCCTCCTGCCCCTCTTCTCTCGTCGTGGCCGGAGGCGAGACAACCTCCGTCACTAGCTGTCAAGGTTCCTTGACGGGCATTACAAGCGAGGCGTTAGCGACATCCACCAGGTGCTCTTTGCTAATCGTTTAATTCGTTTTAAAATTCCTTTTTGTGACATTTTTAACAAGATATTGGTATGTTCGATGTGATGCTGCTTTTTTGAACACATATAGACCAAAAAACGAGCGCCGAAATTTCGTTGTAGTATCCCTTTAAGAGGACAGTGAAATGCATGGGCTTCGGGCCAAAAGAGAATAAAGGCAGGCTGTTCATCTCTACAAGGGAAAGCTAGGTGCTTGTTAGACCAATTAATCGCTTATCTTTTACACCAGACACCACTGTGTAGATGAAAAACTTATTAATATTATATTGTTAATATTGTTATATATTATAACAATATATACAATATATTATATTTATATTGTTAATTTCTTTCGGGCGCCCGTCTTTTTTTTTTTTTTTTTTTTTTGGCTTGAAAAGCTTTTGTCAATGTTATAAACGAACTTTTCTCATAAGTAGTACACATATTTGACCTCGAAAATACCATAATATATAATGTCAGTGTGTTTTCTCGTCGCAAGAGATTTTAAGAAATTGTAAGACACTCGGTTTTAAGGAGTCGCAAGTTTTTAAACGGGCCTTAAGAAGTCAACGAAGACCTCAGTTGCGATTGGTCTGGGCAGTGAGCACGTCGCTGCAGCAGAAAAAAAATCTGGACTTCTTGAAAAGAGTAATACCTCGAGATTAGTGTTACCGATTAGTTGAAAAATTTATGCTTTCCTAACGTCTAAAATTGAAGGTGATCCGTATAAGTTATCCCTCTCAATCAAATTAGTAACTTAGTTCCACGCATCATGATGGCACTGCAAAGCGTACCAGGAGTTGCATTCACGCTTGACCAGACTCCCGGCCCGGTACTCCCTGCCGTGCAGCAGGCAAGGGCACTGCTGCGGCCGAAGGCACTGGCCGTTGTGCAGCAGCGTCTTCTCGGGACAATGACAGCCGTCCACACAGCGCTCGGGCTGGCAGGTGGGTTCTGGATCTCGACAGGTCTTGATGCAGGATGCGCCGCACTGGCTGTACACCTTGCCTGCCGGACACCTGGCAGCTATGGGACAACCAAGGTACAGCCATGAGTCCTCCTCCCAGCCATGACTAGGGGGCAGCGAGTTACGTTACCAATCATATTATCGTTGAACTAGCGAAGTAACGTAAAGACGTTAAAACGTTCCAGCTTGACACGGCAATGTTACTTTACGACGCACACTATACTATGCGGAGCGCAAGTTCGTCTGCTTCTTGCGCAAGGGTTCCGGTGACGTCAGAACGCCGAGCTTTGATTGGCTCGATTGGAAGAATGCCGGGTAGACCCCAAGGCAGGTAGCATTGAGGTCTAGCTCTGATTGGCTCTGAATGGAAGAATAGAGGGTATAGCTATACCCCCTATTCTTCCATTCAGAGCCAATCAGAGCTCGACGTTCTGACGTCTCCGCAGCCCATGCGCAAGAAGCAGACGAACTTGCGTTCCGCATAGTTCCTGACAGCTTAAGAAACGCAGGGCGTGGCTTAATATGTTAATTCACGTTTCCTGCCTCGTGATTGGTAGTCAAGCCTTCTTATCGGCTAATGCAGCAATCTGATTGGCTTCTGAGCGATAATGAGGTAATAGTCACGGACAGTTCTTGAACTGTCCGTGACTATTAACGTCACTCGTGACTTCGCGATTTCCGGACAAAGCGAGCGATTAGCGAATTGTAGCATACCGCTATGAAAATATGGTGCGTCTACTTTTTCTTTTTGCAAAGCACTTGCGAGAGCCAATATTTGCTACCTACGAAAGGAGCTCGAATAATAACGAAGCTGAAAATACACATCCACCTAAGGAGAAAAAAAAAAAACAGTTTGGGCGCTCTGAAAGGAGCTGTGCAACGATATTCAATTGGAATGTTTTTCTCTCTACACGAGCTTACTGGCACACCTGGGACTCAAGGATATTCACACGCAACGCCATTGGCCAAGAAACTCCTTTGTTGCGGTGTAATTTCAAGGACAAAGCGATAATTTTCATTCAATCTCCCCTTTGCAAAATTTGATGACGTAACCTGGGGATCGCGGTTCACCCAAGTGACGATATTTGAATGCGGTTCATAGATTGGACCCGAGCATTGCGTGGGCACTCGACTTGGGCTCGTGATAATTGCTAGCTCGAGAAGCATTCGGGTAGTGACCTGTGTCCAATCGCTGCAACGACGACAACATCCGAGCCATAACAATGTCTGGAACTCAGCGCGTGTCCTGCGCTTTGCCAACCCCAGCGCGCGGCTATGATCAACACTGGCGGCATATAATCGGCTCCAGATCACGTGGCCGCTTGTTCTGGCTGCGAGTTGAGGGGGTGAGCGCTGCTCGTTTTTCTTTAATTTTTTTCTGGGACTTCTATTGCGTGGGGCGAAAAACGAACGCGTGTTTCATAGGTCATTAACGTAAGGGATCCGTTTTAAGCGGTATTTGCGCAAAGTACAAAAATTGTTGCATCGCTCCTTTAAATACGACGTTTCTCGTGCCGCCATGATCAGTGCCAGCGCAGATATAGATATAGAGTGATGTCTCGTTAATATGGAAACCTCTGTTCCCCCAAAAAATCGTCCATAAGGTGAGTTGTTCATAAAAATGCCCGTGTCCCACTAGAGCGACAGACAGAAACAAACGATAGCGACAAGCCTCAAACCAGAGTCTTTCACGATTTGAAAGGCCTTGTTGAATAGAGAAGGCTATGCTCAAACACGAGCATCATGCACGTGAGGGTATCTTTGGCAGACTTGCAATCGCTCGTGCTTACTTCACGAGCACCGAACGACTAAACGCCTGCCAAAGGTACCATCGCAAGCATGCTGCATGGGTTTGAGGCTTGTCGCTGTCTTTTGTTTCTGTCTGTCGCTCTAGTGGGACACTGGCAACGAGACAAAAGTTCATGTATCTTCCCGGTTCGTCCCAGAAAATGGTGTCCATATAGCGGGGTACCTCTATTAACGCGGTTCATATTAACAAGACATGACTGTATATATATATTTTTTTTTGAAGGTCAATTTATATTTTTATTTCCATGATTCTCCAAGTAGATTGCGGCGATTGGGACCTCAAAAATTGCTTTGAAGTAAAGTTATTTTTTTAAGTGTATAAAGAGAGCTTACGACAAAAGTCGTCTCTCCTCCAGGTTGCTTCGAGGCTACCGCCGAGTCGCGTGCATTCCCTGAAGTACTCCGCCAGCGCACTGCAACGGCAGCCATCGCCCTGATCGCCCAGGCACGACTCGTAGTCCTCCAGGCACATGTCGCTGTACGGTTTGGGATCCACCAACTGCGAGAATGGGAGAGGGCGTTTGTAATATTTTTTCTTGTCCATCAAACGTTAAACACGAAGAGATGGTACAAGTGCGATGATGATTTAATCTAATTTCGAAGTTGTTTAAACAAGAGGATTTTATGGATCTATAGGAAGGATGAACAAAAAGGTTACTGTGAAAACGATCAAAAAGACACGCAGCCGCTGTGGCAGGCACGTAGCCAAGGGGAAGGGGGGGGGGGGGGCCCCCCCCCCCCGAAATCTTTTATTTTGCTGGACCTCCTTTCCCCACTCCCCCACATACAGCATTTTGTCATGGGCGGCCCCCCCCCCCCCCCCCCCCCCCCCCCGAAACAAAATCCTGGCTACGTGCCTGCGCTGTGGGTATTAAAGGTTACTAGTACCTAAAGCACCACAAAAGCTGACGGTACTAATTAGCGTGCCAACTGATCTGGAAGAGTGTAGCATTAAGTCTTTGAGAAATGAATGCCAATCGATCAGGGTTTCTGTTTTACACCAGACAGTAATGTAGGCTGCGGAGGCGAAAATTCAATTTTATTTTACTTGCTTAAAGACCGACGTACCACCTCGGTTTTCTGCAGGGAAGGTAATCCTTTTAGCGCTCCCCTCGCCTAAGCTGCGATTGTGAGTACCAAAGTGTGAGTACCAGTTGGTACCAGACTGGCGCAAGGAAAAAAGTGGAGAGGATATAGGAAAGGAGGAGGCGGAGCAAAAGTGGAAAGCGCGAAGCGTAGGTCGGTCCTTAAACATGATGATTGTGAATGCTATCCAACGTAAGTTACAGCAATTACAATCCCAGTTTCAGCAAGTTTAGTCACTTTTAAAACACATCAGTGATCAGGCCACTAATTAGCCTGACTAATTTTTGAGCGCGTGTCAACATATTTGTTTGTGCGTTTACAATGGCAATAAAGAGCACTTGAAACTGGTCTTTCCTTTCATTGTAAACGCACGAAACCTATTATTGTTTTCTTTCTAATAATTTCTCAGCGACGAAAAACACAGGTAGGCAGTGCACGCACTGTTTGAGTTCGGATTTTGGATGGAATGTACTGTCTAAACAAGTTCTGTGTTGCAGTAAAGCCACTTTGAAAGGGACAAGGCAGAGAAGCTTCCCTGCACAGCAGATTTGTACTGTACTGAAACAGATCTTCAGCACCGCAATACGATTCTAGCCTATACGAACAGAAAGTGCTTGCGGATGCAAGAAACCTTCGACAGACAACCCCATGCCCATGTTCCACAGAATACTTTCCACAACATCGCTCAGTATCCGCTTACTACAGATACTGCGTGTGCACTTTACCTTGTGGCAGGATGCAAACGTCTCATTCGTAACTCTGGAACAGAGCTGACGGGCTTCCAGGACAAGTTCTTCACTATGGTGCTGTATCGAAGGATCGAAGAAGATATCTTCGCACTCCTCTGCAAACACATATGTCAAGGATCAGTTTCGAAAACAAAGAATAGCTAAAGAGAAGGATGGGTATTCCCTCCAATCATTAGAATTGCCAGGTCAGTACAAAGAAGCTGACACCTACCGCCTAGGTCGTCCTTCTTCCAGCTGTCAAGAAAGGCGGACCGGGACGAGACCTGCCGACCGTGGCTGTTGACAAAATCGTTGCTTGGATCGCCGTCGTACTGACCGCAAAGGCCACACATGCTTCCCTTGAGAGACTCTTCCACAGAAACCTCCACCAAGTCCCGCCCATCCCAGATGACCCTGCATATGGAGGTTATGTTTAAACAGCCGTGCCTGTTGGATTAACAAATGTGACTTCAGCCCGCGTATGACAATGAACACTTATCTGGTGTTTTCTTATTAGCATCCGAAGAAAGTGTAAGTATCTCCCGAATGACTACTGTATAGTGAAAGTTACCGTTAATTAGTTATATTTCTCGCTGAATATGTATTGTAATTTTATTATTTTACTTCGTTCATTTTATCTGGTGATGTTAAGAGTCTGTGCGTGTCTCTAGTTTGTTTAATCTTATAACGGTAATTAGCAACAATTTTGCGTACGTTTTTAACATATTATTACCGTAATAAATACAATTCGCGTAATAAATAAAAACGTGCAATTTCTAAAATATTATAATTTCTCCATCGCATCTTTTTTTTTTTTTTTTGTCCCTGTTCGGTGCAAGGGAAAATAGAGGCTGTGTGTGGAGCCAGCTGACAAACTAATTACATTAATACACTGTAACACTGTTCAGATGTGGAATATCAAGGCCGTAGAAAAAAAATAGGTGGTGCATTAGTTGTGGCACGCGCTGTCACCAAAATACTTCACAAAGGGGTTATTTTTTTTTTTGTATGAGTTAAATTGAGACAGGTCAAGATTATGCATATGGTACACCTTCATTTATCACAAAAACCAATTGGCAACAAAGACCTAAATAGCGCCTGTTAACGTGCCCGAAGAACAAACATGAGAAACCCTGCCACGACCACAAAGGGACTAAGGCCGTCGACTCACCGTCCGCATGCTTTAAAATGCCTGGGTAGCACCGAGATCAGATTGCCACAAGTAAGCTTCATGATCATGGCTTCTACTCACGATCACAGGCGATTAACAGTACCCCCAGCTGAGAAGTGAAGGTCGCGTAAACGATAATATGTAATATACGCTCTCCATAGCTGCACGTGCTGATAGCGGGTCTCGCTCTTGCTTACTTCCCATCATTAAAGCTGTCTTTTCCTCACAAACCATGCGTCGCTTTATACATCCTTTGGGCGGCTGAGCGCATTAAAAACACACCCTATTGCACGGCAATGCAGAGACAAATAAATGTTTACGGTAACGAACACACCCTGCCGTTCGTGCGCAACTTACGTGAACCCGAGCTGACTGTTGATGATGACTCTTCCTGCGACGTAGTCGACGCGCAGTCCTTCCAGGGTCGCCGGTAGGAGGGCCGACACGTTGCCCAGCGACACCCTGGGCGCGGGCTTGACCTCGAAGGCGTACTTCTGCCCTTCCACGTAGACCTCGACGGAGCGCCGACATTGCGCCGCCTGCGCCGTGGCGTCGCAGTGTCTGTCGCTGACGTGGACGCTGAACGTATCGCTGCGACACTCGTGAGCCAGGAGGTGCCGGCAACGGCTGCGGAAGCTGAACAGGGAACCGTCGAAGGTGCGGTAATGTCCTCGTCCCCAGACTGCGCACGTCCCGCTCGGGCGTTTAAATCCAGGTGCTGATGTCTTGACTTGGCGGTCCCCCTCTGGAACGGAGGATGGCAGATAAGTCGACGTTGGATTTAAGTCCTCAAATATATGTGTTCAAATAAGTCCACAACTTGAAACCATAATCGTCGACTGGACCCTGCAAGTGTACTACTGGCTAATATGCTGGTACTACCAACTTGCTCAAAACGATATATCTAGTATACGATGATGAGCTCTCATATTCTGTGCTGAACGACAGTCCACCTATAGGAGATACCTCCGGGAAAGACCAATTCATTCCAATGAATATCGCCACCAAAAAGATTAGTTTATAAACTGTAAAAACTATAAAACAACTGGCAACTTTTTTTTCTTTTTTTTTTTTTTTACGAAGATAATATGTTGTGAGATTACAGCTTTTTCTAAATTTTTCACAAGAACGTTCTTTTAACGAATGTTGGGCATGACTTTTTAGAGGTGACATACATGACTGAGAATAAGCGAATACATTATGAAGCACATCATTTAAAATTTCCAATTTTCTAAGAAAACTAAACCATCACCCGCGGAAATGTTACACAGCTATTTACAAAACCTCCTCGTGTAAAGTAATTGTGTTGCGTGTATCTTTAGACAAGGGTGGAAAGTTCGACCATTTGGTGATTCATAATATTTTAAAAGGGCCAACGAGACACGGACAAGCAAAATAGACAGAGACAGGAACCCTCTCTGTTGGCGTCAGAAACCCTGTCCACATTCAGTGACTGTCTGAAACCTCTTAGACCTCGAGCTTAACTTTCAACCGGAGCATGTGTGCTGGATTCATTAGCCAACAGGAAACAAGCCAATCCTGCCATTCGCGTCGGGGCACTTCAAACTGGTGAAGAGTGGGATCATTAACCTCTACTTCAGTAACAATCTAAAAAAGTCCTGCGCAAACATGATTGACGAAAGTTTCAATAATCAGGCTTTAAAACTTAAATCATCGGGATACCCAACCACCCCTTTGTCAGCGGTGGCGGAGAGCACATTCAGGAAGTTAAAAAAATAAGAATACTGAGGGAACGGAATCACAGAGGAAGAAAATGGAAAGAGTGGGGGGGTCATACCGTTATCTGCATAAAGTATCCCACAATTTTAAGAGAGTGGGCTTGCACGCGGGAATTAACGTACTGTTCTCAGCCCCGGAAAGATTGGCTAGTCTGTGTAAGAAAGTTGATTCTAATTCTGACACGATAAGGACAAGCGGCTGCACGAAGAAGCATAAAACTTGCTTCGTGGAGTGTGGGGAAGAGGTCGTGTACTCCGTCCCATAGTCGCGCGGCCGTCAGTATGTAGGACACACAGGCCGCTGCCTGAATGAACGTCTGAGGGAACATCGATACACCGTAGATACGGTCATATCAGGGCATCTCGGTGTGCACTGCATGGCTTATGGTTGTGCCCCCATCTTCACTGACTGTAACGTACTAAGCAAAAACAGAGACAAGATTACGCGGTAGATTCTTTAGGCCCGAGAAGTTGGTAGATTGGGACTGCAGTGTGGTCATCAGCACTCCCTCTGTGCTGATGACCAGAAATAACCGCGGTTTCTCGACAGAGGGACAGCAGCCTGTGTTGCTGTCGATTAGTGATATTACAATAGTTTAACCTCTTAACGGTGTGTATTTGTGTTTCTTCATTGACTTGTTTTTATTTTTTTATTTTTTTGTTGGCACCGGTCATTAATACTAGGGCCTTTAAACTCGTCAAGCACAAAGTTGGAGCCGAAGCTGACGGAGCGCACCGATTGGCCTATCACGACGATGACTTGGCGTTTTTGTTGCCGACGTCCAATCGGCGTGCTCGGCAAACTCTCGGCTCCAACTTTGTGTTTGACGAGTTCAGAGACCTGGGTGACTATGGATATAAACTTCAGTTGTAAGTTAGCGCTGTGCCTTTGTCCATCTTCCTTGTTCGTGTTTCGTTGCGACTTTTAAATATTATGTTTAGACAGCAGAAGGTTAGTCAGCCCCAATGGGTGTGTGGTGTTTCCCGTGTAGATGATAAATTTAGCCAGTGCAGTACGACTGCTAGCCTAGGGTCTTCAACGTGTATTACGCAGCTGTTACGATACACAATGTCCATCTTTTTAGAGTGATGCCTCAATGTCCTTCTGTTTAGGGTGATGCCATCCTTCGTTGCACCCGATGCCGACAGCATGCGCTCGCATAAAAAATACAAAAAATATCGTCAAAAACAAAATCTGCAATTTTCAGCGATGGTGTTACCGCGATCTGAAAATCTCGCTCCCTAAATCCTAAATAATCAACTTAAAAAAAAAAAAAAAATGCTTGCTTACAGCTTCTCGGTGCGGAAGAATGACGTAAGGCTCTCATATGGTTCGTATTTCACAAGATTATTATAACTGACGCATCACTAATCGAACCTCGTTCAGCTGTTTTACGACGATTATCCAGGAACTAGAGTTAAACCATTAGTTTAGGTTAACTGCCTATAGGAGCCGCTCAATGACACAAACGTATGGTATATTTAAATTATACGTTCGTGTCATTTGAGGGGAGCCAATATGTGCAAAGGAAATGTATTTGCATTGGGTAGAGTGTGACACCTGTTCTGTACGTGCAACATTCTTTTTAGGCAGCTGTGGAAAAAACAAAAGACATTGCATTGAAACTTTTGAATAATGACAATGCCAAGACACTTCGTGACGTCGATTATTTCTTTATCCTCAGCAGCTCAGCGGGGCCCTTTAGCAGTGAAGTCTCTCAGTTGCTAGAATTGTTTAAATTCTGTCGCTCTGGGTTGACTTTTACGCACGAGTTACCAAAAGTGGGTGAACTGAAATTCCTAGATCTCGAGCTAGCGTTTTCGGGGACCATGCTTGCTGGACGCATGCACCTCGAACAAAGAGCATCCTTCCTTTTGACTCCGCACGTTCGAAGGTTGAGAAAAGAAGCATCACCAGTTCGTGTCTGGGGACTTCCCCCAGGAAGTCATGCAGGCACAGCGCGCAAGACAGCTTTAAGGGGCAGATAGAGCGCTTGCAGAAGGCTGGTTTTCCGCTGAGATCATTGGTTGAGGTGGCGGAAAGATTAATTAAAAATGTTAAAGGGTTCAAGAAATCAACTCGCGATAGACCGACTTCGGAGCTGCAGTTGTCATCCCATGCATGTGCAACGTCACGCAAAATTTGAAAAAAGGTAGCCCAACGCTATAACGTTCCGGGGTTTTTTTCAGCGTCCAATAGGATGGCGTGACTTTGTCGTCAGATAAATAATTCACAGCTGTCTTAAAGACTGACGACCAGTTCGCGCTTTCCACTTTTCCCCCACTTCGTTCTCTCCCACCTTCTACCCTGTCCACCGTTGCTGTTTCCTCCTCCCCCATGGTAAGGAGGATCTTCTGCCTTGCAGAATCTTGAGTCTGGTCGTCGGTCTTTAAGATCCGTGCACAACTAAATAAACACCAAAATAAGTATGTTGAATGCGGTACTGGCTCGTCTACGAAATTCAGTTGATGTGTCGGATGACATTTGTGGGCCAGACGAGCAAGTGCGTGTATGATCGCACCCGCGAGCACTCAGCTTAATTCCAAAAGAACGACTCCTCCATGGCATCTTGCAATTCATTGTAACAGAAGCTCTTGCACCTCGGCCTTCAATGACATTAGACTTTTGTCTAGATACAAAGATAAATTGTCGAGAGGCACTTGAAATTAGGACCACGGAGAAGCAATGCATAAGGGACATGTCATTATCATTATCTACAAATGAGTTTGAATTTCTGAAGCGTGGGCTGAGGAGATAAGGATAACGAATTTGTTTTTCTGGTGGCTATATTAACACGTTTTTTCTATCAAACTTTAGTTGAGAGTGCGCCTTGTCCTGCTTCCCTTTGTCTTCTCGGCCACTTACCCCCCCTCCTCCCCCTGTGATATACCCCCCAAAATGTTAAGATTACATATCGTTTCATTTGTGAACACAATAAGAAACAAATGCTGTCCTTACTTTTGATACATTTTGGGAACTCCGGAGGTGACCACTCGCCAGAAGGGGTGCAGTTGTACACGTTTGTCAGCGGAAGAGACTCGTAGCTCCAATCCCTAGAGCATTCGAGGAAGCACGTCGTCCCGAGTCGATTGTGGCTGCACCTGGACACTCCAAGGAACCCAGCTCGCTCCACGTTGCATACATCCCTCGCTGTGTGAGAAGGAAAGACAGAAAGGTTCTAGTCGGAATAAAATATAATTGGGAGTCCTTTATTTTAAACCGAGTAAACAGCCTCAGTTCCACAGTTCAATACCGTAAACCAAACGTAGCAAAAGCTGGCAAAAAGAAAATATTGCGCGTACTTTTAAATAGGGTCCCGTGTTTTTTGTGTGTGTTTTTTCCCCTCGAATTTGGGTGTATTTTTTTCCCGAGGTTTATTATTTTCCACAGATTCGTTTTTGTGTGTGTGTGTGTGTGTGTGTGTGTGTGTGTGTGTGTGTGTGTGTGTGTGTGTGTGTGTGTGTAAAATGGAATAAATTACAACCAGTTTATACAAAATAACAAAAAAAAAACCAAATCCGCAGGAAAAAACAGACCCGTAAAAAATATTCTTAATTCGACACAAGAAAATTATGAACAGAAAACACGGAACCCATCGTGGTCACTACTTATTGATTTTCGATATCTCCCAACGCCTTTTTTAACCTCGTCTCTGCTGCGATATAGTACATGCCAACCGCTTTACTTTGATTAGATGGGCCGCTGACAACCCCAATGTCTAAATTTTTATTATTATTATTGCAAAGGACTGAAAATGATTCTTAGGGATCACCCTAAAAATATCAAGCTCAAAAACGGCGTATTTGCAGATAAAACAAATATATTTAGAAAGCTCGATTTGAAACGTCCGCCCGAATCTATGGCGTAGTTAGGGAAATGGTGCACTCCTTGTCTTTTTGGATGACTTCAAACAGGAAGTGTCATTTCAATTTCTCTCTTTCCCTCTCATCGTTCATGGGCACGCGAACGTGCCACCCGGCCAGCTGCTAGAGTATTTCGTGAGACTTTTCTTCGCGTGTAGAAGACGCGTCACTATTCAGTTCCTCTTTGTTTTTTGTTTTCCTTTTTCGTTTCTTTTTTCGCAGTGTTAGTCGATCTAAAGCAATAGCTAAAAAGAAAGGAAAGAAAACGACGTGTAGCAGACCTTGGTGAGCGACGTGAGGGGCAATGTTGCAAAGGTGCTGCGTGAAGTTCTGCTCGAGTACTACCAAACCCAAAATGTGCCGTGCTACGGAAGTTTTCCAATAGATGAAGCACGAAATAATGCGTGGTTGGCTGCAATCCCCGAAGAACAGCTGCCTGGGCCAATCTCATACCCCCTGATCGGTTCTCACTACTTTGTTGACAAGGACTACGAGTAAAAAAAATGACAACGCCAATTACGTCACAAAAAAAGAAAAAGAAGAAAAGCAAGGAGGAGTTCAAATGGGGGGAGGAGGACGCAAACTTTGACAAACCCTTTCGCGCGGCATATTTTTTTTCCGCACTGATTTTGTTTTGTGTGTGTGTGTGTGTGTGTGTGTGTGTGTGTGTGTGTGTGTGTGTGTGTGCGCGCGTGTGTGCGTGCGTGTGTGTGTGTGTGTGTGTGTGTGTGTGTGTGTGTGCGTGTGTGTGTGTGTGTGTGTGTGTGTGTGTGTGTCATCACGCGCTTCCGGTGCGTTTGAGACGATAAAAAATATCGATGTTGGGGTTGTCAGTGTTTTTTTTTTTTTAGTTTTTGTTCATTTTTATAGAACGTCGCAAGCAAGCTACTCGTACATGACGTAGCTTTTCATGGAATTACAGTCATGAGAAATGGGGAAGACTGTTTGCACGGCTAAACCCAATTAAAAAGGGTTACAAATTAATTATACAATATAAAAAACTTACATAATATTCTTTTCTTTTTTTTTTTACACATTATGGTTGCTGGAAATCGAGGCAACATTTTTCTTTTTTTTTTTTTAATCAAAATATACGGACAACGAAATCAGTGGGGTCAAGACTTCTCGTACTCACGGTATTCGCAAAAGTGCCCCATGTATTCAGGAGGGCAGGCACACCGTTCCTTAAAGCAACGGCCGCCATTCTGGCACGGTTGGGAGCAGGATTCCTCGAGCTCTAGCGAAAGAAATACAGCGAAATAAATACAGGGACAAGCACAGGCTTCATGGAACCGTTTCGCGGGTGATCGATTCGACTACACTCTACTACAAATACGTGCGAGCCCACTTCCTCGCGCAACACACGGAGGGCCAGTCACTATTGTACATGTATACTCTTTATATACAGGGTGTTTCAGAGAACGCAGGCCAAATCGCTCCTGCGAAAACTGCTCATCGCAACGAAAAAAGGCTTGTGGAGTTTTGGGCCTGATCCAGGGGCCCATTTAGGAAAATTAACAAAGTCGGGGATAATTAAGTTGTTAATTATTTTTGCGTAATTAACTTTTTTAATATTGTGTTTAAGGGCATGGTTTAAATTATAAAATTGCTCAGCATCATCGAAAAACACTGAATCAATAAATTTCAAAACGATAGAAGGCACGCGAAGCATTTTGCGGCTTTTTGAGAAACCGCACAAATTCGACGGGTTTTTAAGTTTTGGTTTGCTATCGGAGCGCATCTCGGCCCCGGCGGCACCGCGCCCCGTGGAGCGATAGTGCCACCAACCTCTGCTGCGCTGTCAGCGCTCGACACATATATAATATACATCGCTCGGCGATATGGTAGGACCCCTGTACGTGAGATCAGCGATAAAAATTGAGTGAAAAAGTAAACGGCGATGCGTCTATGTAACGTTTGCATGCGATAGTCCTATAATAATGTACACCCGAAGAAATTAGGAGCGCCTACTTTGCCGCAAAGTGCTTGAGAAGGCTCGGCGAATTGCGAGGATGATAAAATGTTTAAACCTGAAACAAAAACTGTCTGCGCGGTCATACTGAGCATTACCTAAACACGACAGATGACCAAGAGTTAAGAAAATACTCGGCTAATAGTTAACTGCGTGAGCCGGTAAATACCAGGATACCCAAAACCATTCACACCTTCCTCGAAAGGAAAAAGAAACTGTCTGTATAGATTTTTTTTCTCTACTTTGTTGATACATTTACTGTTGTCCATTAACATCTCCTCGGCGAACAAGCAAACCAAACATTCATTGATCAAAGAAAGAAAAAAAAATCAGCACGTGAAGCATAGATTGCTAATGTAACCCATATTTAATTGTACCCTTTCCGAAATTCAGCCTGGCCACTTTGATCACTATCATCATCTGTGGAACGGCATCTGTGCCATACCAATTGACCCCGTAACTGATGACGTCACAACATGGCGTCTGGGTTCAAACAAACCGTTGCTAGGGGCGTTGCTATGGACTAATGCATGGAGACTCCACATGAGGCTAGATTTTTGCTTACAAGTAAGTAAATAATTTTTTGTAAGCAACCTTACTTCTTGATATCTAACTATGAAGATGTTATTGTCGTCTCAGTGTCGTATTGCAACAATGAAATCTATTTCTGAAGTATTACCCTCCGCTTTGCTTTGGTAGCAGACGACACGATAGATTTGCCTGCCTCTGTTGCAGCGGGCGTCTTCACTGAATTGCGTCAGTAAACAAGCGACAAAAACAAGTACAGGGTGTCACAAAAGAAAATTTACACTGTCTTTTTTACTGCAAAAATAAACTAAACATCGCCGAACGCTTATTCTCCGCCCAAAGGTAGAGCTAGAGGTCACAACCAGACGCCAAAGTTTCAGCCCGATCCGATAACTTAATCAAAAGTTATAAGTGATTTTCTGAAAATTTCAATGGGAAAATGGAGCCCATTTTTGCCCGTTTTCGGTTTCTACTGCCATAGAGCCCCATGTGTTTGAAAAGTCCGTCGGCCGCCATTTTCCCATTGAAATTTTCAGAAAATCACTTATAACTTTTGATTAAGTTATCGGATCGGGCTGAAACTTTGCCATCTGGTTGTGACCTCTAGCTCTACCTTTGGGCGGAGAATGAGCGTTCGGCGATGCCTAGTTTATTTTTGCGGTAAAAAAGACCGTGTAAATTTTCTTTTGTGACACCCTGTACATTGCCGTGGCCGTAGAGGCCTACGCAATGTGCGTTTTTTTCTGTGGAGAACCCAGCTCAGTTCAGAGGGGTGAAAATGCCGTAAAATCAAACCACGTCATGCAGATCAGTTACGACAACGATCTGAAGTGCATTACCGGCGTAGTCCAGGCCAGTATAAGAAGTAAATCGTACGCCGTCAAGGTAATTCGTTTATTATTATTATTATTGAGGTTATCAGGTTATTAAAAAAATATGACAATCGCGATTTTTTCAGTAACCATTGCAGCAATGGTTACAACCAGGTACGACGCACTCACATAGCGCAGGTCCACAAACAAAATTTGGGATCTCGACCGATCGCCTGAAGTGCTTTTCTCACTGGTCCAATTCGATGTTTTAGCAGACGATCATCTCGATCGACGCCCGGACTTTCGATAAACCATATTTTGCATCGCACCCCACTACGAATTCTTTTCAGTTACTGAAAATCATTATATTTAGAACAAATGCAATATCAGAATATCGTCCTTATTCACGCGATTCAAACGACGGCGCCGGCTTGGCCTGCCGGCGTGTGGCAGACGGCATACTTCTTGCATTCGTCGTCTGCTGTAGGCATCTTGAGGACAGAAAGTTGCAGTCGTAAATATTTCAGAAACAAGCGATTACTGGCACACTTCTGTCGAAACATATATGACTTTCAAGCTTTTTATATCTGTGATTTTTAGAAGTTTAAATCCTACTCCCGATTGTTGATCGGTCGGGTTTTCGTAGCGAAACCTAACCACATGTATTTGTCCATAACAACGACCCTAGCAACGGTTTGTTTGGACCCATGACGTCACACTTACGGGGTCAATGGCGGCCTTCTATACTCCATTTCCCCTTATGTAGTACCCCAGCGAAGGCTAGAAGCGCGAGCTCATAGCGTTGGCAGCTGCCCTTGGTGCCCGAGAGCTTGTGCCGCCGAGGCGTGCCATAGAGCAAGGAGCTCGCGCTTGTAGCCTTTACTAAGGTACAACACAAGGTGAAACAGAGTATAGTGACTGATAAAGGAAGATGTTGAAGATGTTCCTAAGCAGATCTTGCAAGGCGTGTATAGAGCTACGTAAGCGTTTATTTTTAATAACTCAGATTCAGTCAATCTGTGGGCGGCACACAATCGGCTTTAAAACAGTTCGGTGTATAGAATTTTCTCGAGGCATCTGAGTGGGTTGTAGCTCTGAATGCAGGTTCTTGGTCACCATCGAACTGAAGTTGATCGAGAAAGAACTCACACTGAACAATTCCTCGCGTGCCGTTGACTTGGGAAAGTGACGGTGCCGATACAAGTTAATTTCCGCCATTGATATGGCAAAACCTAAACTGCTTTACAAACTACCAGATGGCACTGAATTTCGGAAAGGGTCTGTTATCTTCTCCCCAATTAAAAAAAAATATATTTTTTTTTGTTAATTTTTTTTTACAATGGCACGTATTATTATTGTACAGTGCATGTGATGACATATACTCCATCGCACAAACATGTGCAGTGCAGACAAAGGTATGGGGCATGAGCGCACGTGGCTTCGGAAAGTGCCTTCTGTGCACAGGTTTTCGTACAAACATAGGCATTCCCCTGAACTATAGGCTCGCCGCTCACACACCCGTGCATTTGTATCGACTGCAGACATTTGTGAAACGGAGTATAGGAAGTATTCACTGGCGGCCATAGCTGTGTGCACAACTGCTGAGCGCATGCTGATGGCGAGCTTCCACAGTTATTTCGTAACGTGCATTCTGCACCCTCAAGATCGCCGGTCTTAGCAGCCTATTAATGTGACCTCGCTCTGAGCATGCGCTCTAGACAATACCCACAAATATGGCGCCGAGTGAATACTCCTTATAGTATATGAGCAAGTGGTATTGAAAGACTTTCAGCTGAACTCACCTTGTAACGTTCCTTGAGCCGTTTTCCTGCAAATGTAGAACGAATTGGAAGAGAGGTGCCAATAAAATAACCAGTGGAGGTCACTTTATCAGCTCCTGTATACTCTTTGACAGGTCTTACGTCCTGTCCACTAGATCTGTCACCGTAATTCCAAGTTAGCAACACGCTTCTTTATGTCTCTGCGAAAAGTATACACTCGTTCGAAATATTAGGGAGTTCTAGTAGATCCTTTCCAAAGGCCCGCTACCGCTACGGTCGCGCGCTTCAGAGCATGCGTCAGAGTGGCAGCGCGAGCTCCCGCTACAAATAGCGTGACCCGAAAGCACGATCTACTAAAACTCTCTATTATTGATATTCCGTTTGCGCGGTTACTCGAGGTGCCGTCACAGAGACGCGAGTGCAACGCAGCTTCCTGTTCGCGTGCCTGGTGATACCGCGATTCTAATTTTAAGGCTTCTTGCGGAAGCTAACTCGGATTTCGCGAGCTTCCATTGCAGGCGAGGCCACGACGCTTCAAAAGTACGCTGTTAAAAACTTCTGGTAACAACATGAAGAAAACAAGAAGCGGTGGGAAGGAAAAAGAGGCGAAGCTATAGCTTTGAAAATGCACGGCGGTGCGAGCAAAAATAGTCTAAATCATCATTTTAAAAAAAAAAACGCATCGGTGAGCGGAAATTTCTTAAAATGCCCCTTAAACGCAGAGATATCGTTTTTGACGTGAGCGGAACAAACGTTTAATGTATTCACTGTGGTCGTTCTCATTTAATTAATTTTTTTTGCAGAATATATTCCCCCATTTAGCCAACTCAACACCACCTCTTAGGAGTCAAAGCTTGGACACTAGAATTTTGACGTCATCACGGTGAGATGGAGCGAAGACACCGATTGAACACGAGTGTGGCGTCAGCGTTCGGCTGAGCCTCGTAGCCAATGAACGCGTCACAGGATGATCTGGCTGTGATGACGTTTCGTGGAGGAAGAGGAGGACGTCCACAGGCTTTGATTATTCTATAGGTGGTCTTGGCCTACTTTATACAAAGCGGCCAGCCTCACTTTTTTTTTTTTTTTTTTTTTTACTATCTATACTTACCCATATTGTTTTTCCCCTTTTCCTTTCCCCTTATCCACGGTGTATGCGGCGACCGGCTAGCAGGCGCACAAGCGTAAGGGTTGTTACCTTTCTGCCTAGCCTCGCACGTCGTCGCATATACATCATACTTCTTGTGCAAATAAATTACAATTACAATTACAATTACTTGAAAGTTCCGCGCAAAGTCTTGCAGTTTGGCATAAACGGCTTGTTTTGCGTCTGCGAGGCAACGGGAACACGAAGAATATGGTGTGGACGGTGGCCCAGTATACAACAGATAAAAGACTAATATATATATATATATATATATATATATATATATATTTATACATACCTACTCCGCGTCTAAAACGCTTCTTATTTTCAGATATAAAATCCCGGTGGTTGCGTGCCAAACCAACGAAGAGCATCTGGAACACTCCAGAGAATGGTAGAGGTATATTAAAGAACCATCTCGGGTTCTTTAACGGAGAGCTGGAATCTCAGTTACATGGCGGTTTCTAACGGTAAGTCTTCGTCAGATTGTGGGCATTTTGGCGGGAAGATTTTTCTTATCCTATTAAACATGCATCTTACCTTCAGAAATGTAAAATTTGTGGCACCGAACACATATGCCGTCATTCATACACGAACCCTTTTGTTCGCATACAAAAATATGCAAAGAAAACAAAAACTGTTCCTGGCAGACTTTCAATCCGAAACAACGCCCGGCGGAGAAACAGGCACAACGTTGCACGGCCCCTGAACTCGTAGGCGAACGCTTCGCAAACAAATACTCACCTAAAAAACTTGTATTTCTTGGCACCCGCAAGTCCCAAGCTAACGATCACAACGAACCAGAGGCACGTCTTGATACCGAACATAGTCATGGCTCGGCGCGTTCAAGCCGGCTTAGCAGTGCCACATGTCAGCCGCTCTGTGAAGAGACAATCTGGAGAATGCAGGCGCTGCAACCTGACGCCGACCACTGGCAGGGTTCTGCCGTCCACACAAGAGATAGCAATTGTGGAACTCGTCAACAGAGTCCGCCAGCCTAGTTCGCGCCAGGGCCCGAGCGTTGCTGCTGCTACTGACGACGGCTCGCTCGCAGCGAGAGAGCTACTGCGACGGACGAGATAGAAGATATATAACGGTTCATCCGCTTCGGATACGGCGTCGGCGGAGACATTGATATCCGGGGACCCTGCTGCCGTGGCCGTGATCGCCGGATGCCTCTCCTGGTCTCGGAGGAGACATCGGAAGTGAGATTGTGAGGCAGTTCGAAGCTGCCGGCATCGAATGGAGAAAGCAATGCAAATCGAGGATGTGTTGGGACAACGCCGACGTTAGGCGAGGAAAGTGCATGCTGCCGGTTGGCAGTGGGCGAACATCCGTGCACGTCACCAGGAAGACGTTGCGAAGCGGTTCTTGCCTTTTCTCTGGTCGTCTCTTTTATCTCCCTGGTTTCTAAAAGTTACGGATGTCGATCTCCGGGATACTGGGTAGCAAACAGGGTGTTACGAGGTTGCCATCTGTTACAAATATTTTATTGAACTCCGAAAACGTGCTCCATGAATATGGCATCCAGAATTGTACACGTTACAATAAAAAAAGTAGAAAATTGCACTTACAATTGTCCATGGCTAAATTGTGACTAATTATAATTTTAATTACACTTCCATAAAGGTAAGTGACCGTTACCTCAAAATGTTATCCGTCACTTTGGCGGCGTTACTTCCAGTCTTACTGTCATAGGGTAGGAAACAAAACACAAGTGTTATGGAAGCGTTTATTGTTGCAAAAAATCTTCGCAAAAAATATTTCTCAATGATAAAAGAGCTCGTGCCTGCCTTGTCCATAATTTGTTACTTATATATATATATATATATATATATATATATATATATATATATATATATATATGCAGTATCCACTGTTGTTGTCACCAACGTTTTTTGTTTTTTTGTTGCAAGATATTCAAAGCTGCTCTGGAGTCAGTCAATATTACTGCTTTTCTTGGTTCGAGTTTCAAGTACCAATTCCGATTCCCTCCACCATCTCTGCTGTCGTCGAGGTCGTGGTGACCTTCAGCCGATCCGCAACTCAGGTATCTCAGGTATGTATACTGCGGTGGTAGCGTTTCCTTTTGTCGTGTTTGTGAAGCCGTCAGTGTCGTCTTGCAGTCATCCTTTGTATGCTGTACACAAACGCTCTTAAACGAGTAGGTGACCTACAGTAGCAGAAACAGCTCTATTGCTTTCCACGAAAAAGATTTGCAGCAATATCCAATGGGTACTCGACCTATGGCTCGAGGGTGGGAGAGGTGTCTCCAGATAATGCCTATCACAAACTACAGTTAATAAGTACACCAATTATCGCTTTACAGCCGCACCCAGATTTCTGTCACGGTTAATAACGTTTTCCCGAATGAATTTCTTTCTTTTTTTCATTTCAAGTGCCTCTTTTCTTAAAATGTATATGCCTTTATAGTAGAGAAAAAGAGATCAGTCAATCAATCAACCAATCATTTTATGCATTATCGTTTCCCCAAAATGCTGGCGGGCCTTAGGAGGTGTGCACGTGCAGTAAAAGACAACTGTGATTAAAAGTATAATCAAAACCAACAAACATTCCTTTAACATTTCAAAGTGTGAATGCCCCTCCTCCCTCTCCTCCTCCCCTCCTCCTTGTCCTCCCCTACTCATCCTCTCTTCTGCTCGTCCTCTTTTCTTCCTCCTCCTCTCCCCTCCTCCTCCTCCATACCCTCCCCTCCTCTCACAGTTTCCCCGCTAAATCTAGCGGAGAAACTGAATTTCTTCATAGGTGACGTGACACCAAGTCCTGCCATCATTTTTCCCGATAAATTTAGCGGGCAAACTGAATTGCTGTCGAGGTCACGGGACGTCAATTTTGCCGCTAAATCTAGCGGAGAAACTGGATTTATTCATAGGTGACGTGACGCCAAGTCATGTGACGTCATTTTTCCCGCTACATTGAGCGGGAAAGTTGAATTGGTTCTGAGGTCACGTGACGTCAATTCTCCCCCTAAATTTCGCGCGGTTACATCGACGCCGACGGCAACGCCAAGAAACACGAAAGCGGGCGCCTAAGAGCTGCGTTCCAAAAGAAAAAAATCGTGTGCAGGCGAGCATGGTTAGGAAACATCATAATATAAACCCTGAGACAAAGAGAAATAAAATAACGGACAAGACGACACGACTTGTCCGTTATTTTATTTCACCTTTTCTCAGGGTTTAGATTATGGCTTCAGAATATTGTTGTTTATTATGTAAACTAGCCACCGTTTTATTCAGAAATGTTGACTAAAAGGTGATGTTTGGACATCAACACTAATTAAACTTTTCTCTTTTTTTTTAACATAAGTACATGGCGTTTGCGTGAACGGCGTTCCACTCTGGAGGAGTCACTTCCTCCTAGCACGCAGGTGTGCTGCGACAAGGCACGATACGCAAAATCGCGACGCTTGCTTCGCGGCTTTCGCTTCACTGTAGTGCACCAAAGCGTGGCGAGAAGCGCACTCAACAGAGCTAATCCGCCAGAACACCTCACGAACATGAGAAATATTGCGAGACTTTCGAGTATTGTTAGTGTTCGACACGGAGATAAAATCGAGTAGTACGTTATTCGAGGCAATAATCGAAGGTTCTGAAAATTCTCACAAGCCTACCTAACGATCTGGCCACGCAGTGGGATCTCAGCTATTAGTTAATAAAAAAGCGAAATTACATTTTCGCGCTATACTGGCAGTAATATATCATATTTTGGCGAAATGTAGCAAGATGTAGCAGGGTAAGCACTTTGGCGCAGCAGCCACATCACTGCAATGAGCTAAGCAGCCCGGTGGACAGGCGACGAAATGGCTCGTGCTCTCAGGTCACTGTTGGACAACGATTCTGCGTAAAATGAATATTGTGATTTTATTTTATTTTTTGAGAGGAAGGTATTTTAAGCGGCTGCACTCAGTCATAAAAAAAAAATTAAAATGGAGGGGGGGGGGTACACCCCTAGGAGGTTGATAGGGAAATCTTCAAGTAAAATACGCGAGTGCAACGTGCGTGAAGTTACAAATACAGTCGTACGTACGTGCCCCTGGAGCAGCGTCTTACTTTACTTAGACGACTCTATTTGTAACTTGTGGCACTCGCGGGCCAGAAACCAATATACTAAGTGGTGTTGAGAAACCTACTTCCCGCCCAGCACTGCTCCACCGCGTTGCTCTTATATGCGTTGCCATGTGACGCGATTCGGATCCTTTCGAGTAGATTTCGAACATATCCGTGGTTGCTCGTGTAGGACAGCAGTCTGCGATTCTTTTCTTTACTGATAGCACCCACGGATCAGACAGAGCCAGAAGAGCTAGACGATCCAGAACTCCGCGACGGACATGTATGCAGGAAAGTCCTGCATACATGAAACGCGCAACAGACGTGCGCCCAACTTCCCTCCATGCTACGAGAGAGGCGAGGGGTGGCTTCGCGCCGCGACCACCGGGGGGCAAGACCGCGGGCTCAACGATGCGCTTCGACAAGAAAGCGGGGACGCCGTAACATACTGCCCCTGCGTTATATCCTTCTAAGAGTTGATTTAGTGGTTTTCAATGACGCCGAGCAAGTTTCTACTTGGAATTGTGACTATTTTCATTAATTAAAAAGTTAATTAACGAATTTTAATTAATTACCCCACTGGTCGTTACGGTTAGCACCCTATATCTGTCCCCCTGGCCGTATAATATATTATTATTATTAACCTTTTCGTCACTTGCTGTCCTTGCCTTTCTTCTTTCTTTCTTTTTTTTTTTTTTTTTCCTCTTAGAGTTTTAATACTTTGTTTTACGTCAGCTTTTTGGGGAACTTATGCTCATACACAAAACCCCAAATTCCAGCATCACGAAGGGATATACCAGATTTTAGAATAACTGTCTCGTCTTCCACCAAATCGATCATACTTCGAAAGCCACCCTCGTAAGAAAACACTCCTGTTTATAAGAGAACAGTGCCTCGAGATCGAACCGTGTCGCCACCGTGCGGTCGAAATCGGAAACATGCGAAAGCGGGGATAGCGCCGTGCGTCGTCTGCTACGAGTGCACGTTCAGAAGCCTGGAACTCGACGACGCAAGCCCGTTTCCGGCTGAGCTGAGCCCTCCTCATTAAACGCTTGTAGTTTTTGTTGTCATTTATTCCTACTAAAGGTTGTGTTGTATCGTTTCACATGCGTGGAAATTCAGTAAAGCGATTATTATTAAGTCGGATGCTTCTATAATCTTAGTGTTTTGTTTGTACGCATTCGCTGGTTGTTGTTGTTGTTGAAAATATATTTTTGCACAAAGGCAGGAGAGAGGGGAGGGGGTTAGGGGTAAAAAGAGGTAGAGAAGAAATATGAGTTAGCTGTATGACCCTATTCCAGGACTCCACTTGCTTGCGCCGCCTTGGCCCGCCGGATTAGCAGCTGTTGCTTAACCAGGTCCTCGCTTGCGAGCGCCGGATACCACTCCTCTTCGCTTGCTTCACATTGTGAAGTTTCTTCATCCTTCTCGCAGGCCCACACCCTGTGGTATGTGTCTGCCTTTTGCCATCCGCACCACGGGCAGGCTGCCGACGCGTATCAGTCCGGGTACCAGGCGTGTAGCTTGTCTGGGGTGAGAAATGTATCCGTCTGTAGCCGTCGAAGGATTTGTTCCCCTTCCTTGCTCAGGGACTTATGCGGGGCTGGAAATCTCTTACGAGCAAGTCGGATGTCCAGTAGCCATTTGGAGAACGACCACCGGTCCTCCGTGCCTGAGGCAGGAATAGAGTCCCGGCTCGGAAGAGAATCTCGGGCTGTGGCGTGAGCCACCTCATTTCCTGGATGCCCCATATGGCCTGGAGATGATCTGAGCCGCCTGTGGGGGGGGGTGCCTTCTCAGTAGCCCAGCCGCCACCTCCCCCACGGAGCCCGCGGCGGAGTTGCGAACGGCGCCCTGAGAGTCCGATATTATAGTTGCTTTTGGGTTGCAAGTGATAGCCAGTGCGATGGCCACCTCTTCGGCTTCCGTAGCACAAGGCACTATGAAGGAGGCTTTCGTGACGATCTTGCACCCGTCCGATGTAGCCACGGCCGCCGTGGCCACCCCACTAACAGGCCCCGCGGCGTCAACGTGCCTGGTCGGCTATCCCAGGACCGAGCGCGGGCCTCGGACCTTGCCATACGCCTTTTCGTGTCCCGTGACGGGTTCATGTTCCTCGGAATTCTGCTTGTTCGAACACCGGCTCGAACATGGTCATCCAGGTCGATCTGTTGTCGTAAGGAGGCGGCGCTCGGGTTCGCCAACCCCAGCTTGTCGAGCAGATAGCGACCGCTGTCCGTTCCTCCGAGTCTTCTGATTTGCGTTCCAATCTGGGCGTGTGCCAGCTCCTCAAAGGTGTTGTGCACTCCCAACTCAAGTAGCCTTTTAATGGCTGCATATTCTGGCAGTCCCAGGGCATTCTTGTACGCCTTGCGAAGCAGCATGTCGCCCGCTAAAGTCAGCAGAGAGAGGGAGAGGAAGCGCCCTCCGAGAGAGCACACGGAAACCTAGACGGCACCCCGAATTACGTCACTAGAAGTGTGACCAGGTGTGACCCTGAAAACTGGGAGAAAGTTAAGGGGTGCCAGAAATGTCAATATTTATCTTTTTTTGTTACACAACAACTAGCACACGAAGGCGAAATCGATTTTCTGTTCTTTACTCCAGAAGAGTCAGACGGCAACTTCCACAAATTTTTGACCTAAGTCCGAAAATCGTTGCCCTCCCCCTTTAAGAAAAAAAAAAAAAAAAAATTTGTACATATATATACAGGGTGTTTCACGAAAGGTGGACAAATTCGATAATTTCGAAAACTACGCGTCGCAACAAAAAAAGGCCTGTGTCGTTTTGGTCCTGGGCCCGAGGCCTATTTAGGAAAATTATAAAAGTTCAAGATAATTAAGTTGTTAATTATTTTCGCGTAATTAACTTTTTAATATTGTGTTTATAAGGGCATGGTTTCGATTAGAAAATTGCTCAGCATCATCAAAAAACACTAAATTAACGAATCGCAGAAGGATAGAAGGCGCGCGAAGCATTTTACGGCTTTCTGAAAAACCCAACCTCGTTGGAAAAAACCGCACAAATTGGACGGATTTTTAAGTTTCGGTTTGCTATCGGAGCCCATCTCGGCCCGGCGGCACCGCGCCGCGCGGAGAGATAGTGCAACCAACCTCTGCTGTGCTGTCATCGCGCGACGCAGAATAGGTTGGTTGCACTATCTCTCCACGGGGCGCGGTGCCACCGGGGCCGAGATACGCTCCGATAGCAAACCGAAACTTAAAAACTCGTCGAATTTGTGCGGTTTTTCAGAAAGCCGTAAAATGCTTCGCGTGCCTTCTATGCTTCTGCAATTTGTTGATTTTGTGTTTTTCGATGATGCTGAGCAATTTTCTAATTGAAACTATGCCCTTAAATACGTAATTAAAAAGTTAATTACGCGAAAATAATTAAAAACTTAATTATCTTGAACTTTCATAATTTTTTTGTTGCGATGCGTAGTTTTCGAAATATCGAATTTGCCCACCTTTCGTGAAACACCCTGTAATAGATATCGCAATTAAAGCATCACTGGAATAATCTGAAGGTTAATCGATTAACTGCCCAGTCCCGATATGCGTTAGGTGAGGGCGGAAGGTGATCGAAAAGTCTCGTGAGAGTCGCTAGCCCTCATCAGTAAGAGTGTCGCTGCGGCCGATGCCGTCGATGTCGTGGTGCGAGTCGTTTGTTGGAGTTGCAGAGTCTACTATGTCTTAATAGATTATTTATCCAGAAATTTATAATATCAGCCTCTTGACATCCGCGGTCCTCACCGAGAAAAATGAAGCAGGTGTACCCACGCTACCGAGAAAAGCATTTAATAGGGAGTTCTCGTAGATCACGTTTCCCCCTACGCTAAGTCCTCCGCAACGAAGAAGCCGCTGCTGCGGCTGCGCGCCGATAGCTTTGGCTCAGGCACGTAGCCAGGGGGGAGGCCCATGGGGCCCAAGCCCCCCCCCCCCCCCCCCCCCCCCCGAAATCTTCCATTTTGCTGGGACCTCCTCTCCCCCCTCGCCCTCCCCTCATACAACATTTTTGTCATGGGCGCCCCCCCCCCCCCCCCCCCCCCCCCCCCTCTCCCGGAAACAAAATCCTGGCTACGTGCCTGCCTTGGCTGTAGAGTTTCGGGTGTCGTAGCGGGTCGCGGAGAGCGTTGCGGGACGGCAAAACCATCAACGAGAACTCCCTAATAACACGCACGCTACTGCGTTGCTCGGTTACACCCGTTTGTTCCGCTTGTGGCAGATATATCAGAATTGTTTGTTTCACTTGTCTTGCCAACGAACGATTTCCGGATCGTAACTAGAAAAGGAACTCTCATTGCAACGTAGTAGAATTGTTCCGACTCCGAAACATTTACCCACACCATGGCACAGTAAAGGGAAACATTAACTGCAGAAGAACTCAATATCGCGGTAATATATGATACAGCGCTAACTTTTCTTCATACTGAAAATTTATATTACAGCAAGAGCTAAAAGGTACAAAAACAAAAATGCACAGAATCTGCGATTTCACAGCCCACAGTACCCGTATTATGTTATCCGGGTCAGAATTCATTGTTTTGTTGAATTCCCACGCTGGTGAACTGATATATATATACATATATATATATATATATATATATATATATATATATATATATATATATATATATATATATATATATATATATATATATATATATATATATATATATATATATATATATTAAAACAAACAAATATATTACATAAATAGTGCAGTTCACCCGGAGACAAGCATCCGTAGGTGGTTGGTCCATGCTTCCCAATCATACATGGGTAAATTACTTCCAAAAGGTAATTTAATTACAATTGCAATTAATTTGCTTCAAAAGTAGTTTACTTACAATTACTACTAGTTAGGTGAAAGTAATTCATTACAATTACAAATTACTTTTAAAAAGTAATATAATTACTTATCACCCACAGCTACTCGATTTAGGCCATACAACTTTAAACGTGTTGTTAAGAATGCGCATTTGTTCATTCCTTGCCCCAATGTATGAGGCTTAGGCATCGCTGTATAAATGTCATGTATTGTACTCTCCTTCTGTGATTATTGTTAAATTAATGACAGAACTTGATAGTCTGGAGGAATGAAGTCCTGCGTTCTTTTATTTTCAATAAATAATAATAAATTGGTGTGTATACTGAAAGACGCCAGTTCGGTAAAGTAAAATTGGGTTGACACACTTCTGTGAGCCAGGTAAATAAAGATGTGATAATTAGTCATCTCTGAAAATTTTAACTGTTAATATAAAACTGCAATCCACATGCGCTAATAGGAACACATTCACATACAAACGTTTCGTGTTACTGTAAATTATTTACATTGAGTTGAAATTATAATGGTTCAGAAATATATAAGAACCAAATCGGGGCTCCCGAATCAATGGTGACAATATTCACAGGTGCGAAGTCAGTGTCCCAAAGGCTGATGCAAATAATATCCGAAGTAAAACCAACAGGAGATGAACTTGGAAATGAGAGTGTCTCACCGAGTGCTAGGCCGCTTATGCATGCGCTGGCTTTCAGACGGGTTCCGTCAGCGCCGCAGCCTTGCAAAAGTAATTGTGCCTGAAATTTTGGAATTACTGATGCAAAAAGTAATTAAATCACAATTACAATTTCTTCTAGCCGAAAGTAATTACTCAATTACAAAGAAAGTAATGAAATTACAATAGTTCGATTACTGTTATTGAATGACTACCCAAGTATGTTCCCAACGTCTGTCTGCCTAGACCAGACGACGCATCCACACAAGCAATTATTTAAAGGGCAACTCCGCTTCATTTTTGATATTTAGAAAACTATGTAGCCCTCTTGAGTATTATATAGGAAGACCCCATGTCAAATATTACGATCTAATTCCGTTTATATATTGAATAAACTGGCCAGCAAACCTTCAAGCGAGCCAAGTCGCCGAAATTTGCCAACTCTAGCGTGCGGCGCGAGGCGCAATCACCAGCGCAGTCAATGCCACGGAGATGGAGCGGCCCACGTTGAGCCACTACGTCAGAGGCATGCATACGTCATTCTCACGTTTTGTTTGTTTTTACTTCTCAGAGCGAAATTGAACGATGACGTCATGAGTTTCTCCTCCCGGTGTTGGCTGACCGGGCGTTCACGTGATCACCGTAACACGGATGCGCCTGGGATGCGCTGCCCTGCGCGCTTATCGGTCTGTTTCTCCGCTCCTTTTCTCCTCTTTCGTCTTCTCCCCTTCCCCCTCGCCCCCGGGCCATCACCGTCCACGCCATGGGGAGCAACCTGCCCGCGTCCAAGAGAAAAAAAAAAAAAAAAAAAAAAAAAAAGACCTCGCTCGGTTTTTTGCTCCCTCCCGAACGTGACAAGACCACGTGGATCGACGTGACGTGCTACCCGTGACGTGCCACCCGACCCGAGACCAATGTTGCCTGACGCAACCGAAGTTTCGGTTTCGGCTGATGTTTAAATTAGGATTACACAAATAATATTCCACATTTCGCGAATCCGAAGACGCAGAGTTGTTTAGTAGTGCTTTGTGAATGTGAATCACATGGAAGCCTAAATTTTTCGGAATTGAGCGGAGTTGCCCTTTAAAATAAGGCCGTACGCTGGTAACATGATTCAATCTTCACTGACGCATCGAACGGAACCGCAACATTTTCCGCTAAAATTGTTTTCCCATCGATACTGTGCGACAAAAGAAACGTAAGAATTTACACCGTCTCGCGCGTGAACGTAGAGAACCTATGAAGCCGCCATGCTTCTACCCGACTTTGATGATGATGATGATAGCACAACAGTAGCGCCACCTCTAGGTCGATCTCGAGGCCAATAAGGAAAGATTGCTCTGTGACATTCCAACAAGCCACATGTATTTCTGAAGAAAGACAAATTCAGTCTTTGAATGTATCCGCAAAAAGGGGACTCCTAGAACTCTGGGTCATACAATCAAAAAAGGCAAACAGTGCATTATACACTAGCAGTCAAAAAAGGGACCCATGATAAATTAGAAAACAGCATCTACTGTGACCATGAATACAAGTGCTTTTGTTTTTGTTTTTCTATATTGCTAAGGCTTTTAGTTCTCAACGAGTGACAAAAAAAAAAAAAAAGTTCCCTTCTTCAGAGCACGGGCGCAGCACGAGGCATAAACTCCTCCAAAAGCTTGAAGTGCATGTCCAGAGACGGCTGCTCGTCCGCATAGTGTAGTTTTCTGGAGACATCCATGCCGAGCTTCTTCAGCGTTTCCCTGAACCCTTTTTCCTCCTTCCCAATCCAGGGCCTTGAGTTGCAGAGCACTTGGTAAGGAGTCACATGGATGTTGACCTTGATGTCCAGCTGTGCGAAAGCCTTGAGGACGACCTCCTTCGTGACCCAAGTGTTGGAGCCCCCGGAGTGCCCACCGTCCAGCCAGTACATCTGCCTGATCCTCCCAACGAATGCGCAGAGATCATCGTCCGGGTTTAGTTCGAGCGCTTTGATGGCGTAAAGGATCTGGTTGAGGACAACGCAGCCTTTGCTGAACCCAATGAGAACCAAGGGCTTCCCCTGGATTGCACTGCCCACGGCATGCCAGGACTTGCTGGTCCTGGATTTTAGCCGCTCAGCAGTGTTCATCAGGAGCTTGTGAAAATGTTCGAGACCAGAGACGCTGAACTCATGGGTCGGTGCTCCCATGTCGTTGCCGTTGACAAAGTTGTCATAGCAGCTGAAGGTGAGGAACTGGAGACGCCTGGGACGCACAACGATGCAGTGGCCCTGGGGGAAGTGGCTGCCCATGAGGGTAGCCATGTACTCTAGGTTCCACTGGACATAACGCCTGTTGTCTCGATGCTTCAGCATTGCTTCGGGGAAATCCTGCAAGAATGTAATATACCGCAATCACCAACGAAAAAACAAAAACTTTTTTTTATGCTTTTAAATGAGTGTGAAGAGTTTTCACTTGACAAAGCTTGAAGCCAACTTGATGTTGATATATAACTTGTCAGCAAGCTTGTACTAGATGCAGGATAATGTGCCTGGTCCTTCCAAACCATACAATGATCAGACACTGTAATTTAATCAATCAGTCAACCAATCACTCAATCAATATTTATTTGCACAAGAGAGTGGAACACGGGAAGCGTGCGCGGCTGGCAGAAGGTCATGAAACTCGTACGCTGAAGCGCCTGCAAGTCAGCTCCCCATGAGCAAATCTTCCCAGGGATTCAATTCCTGCTTGAGTAAACGCAACACGTGAAAACCATGTCGAGCTCCTTCGTCGTCTATCAGTTCCTTATTTCCTATCCTCGCAATTTAGGAGAAGCGTGTCCTCTATTTTGCGGAAAACGAGGTTGTACGACGAGGCCACATAAGATTCTGTTTGTGTTTACCTACGCGGAACGCGAGATTGAACCTCTGAAAATGTTCGTATCGGTTGGCCCGTTCAATTGAGACTGCCTATCTAAATCATAGTGGGCCAAGGTGCCAGACACAGTTACGTAGAGGCTATCTGGATATCACTCAGCCTTATTTCTGCATGATCAAACGCCTTCCACGGAGCGAGTTGTCCGAACAATTTCAAATAAAGCAACACTGATTAAACATACTTTTATTGAAGTTTTATGAGAATGCGCATTGATATTACTACGCGGATTAACTACGGAAAAGAAAATTGATGCACTAACCTGCGTGTCGCCTCCGAAGAACACGACGACTTCCTCAACGTCACTGCTTTCGGCCGGCTTCAAGACTAGGTCATTCTCCTTACCTACAGCACCTTCCACTTTCTCTAGCTTCTCGATCATCGTTCCACAGTGACTCAGCGTTCTGCAGGTTGCGCCGACTGTACTACACTCAGAGAAGGACGATCTGAACACATGAGCTAGAATCCAAACTACGGCTCTCCGCATAACGGGCTCCTGGCAAACAAACCGATGGACAGCCTGGAAACCGAGCTTGCGAAGCACACCAGAGGGTACGAGGATCAGGTCGAGTCATTGCACATAACCGTTAGCACGGGAGGTCGGTAAATTCCCGTCGTGATGCAGTATCGGTGCGCGAACTGTCATTGACGGGTTGAGAACTGCAAGGGACAGAGCACAACTTGGTAGCAGGCGTGTCAGTACCTCCAGTCAATAAAGTGAAGCAATACCGTCACCCAGACATTCTTGTTCCAACTGCGAGCGTATTACACGAAGCAGAAACAAAAAAAACAAAAAACATTGCTGTTAACAGTGGCGGTAAACAAGTTGCCTATGCACGGCCATTTTTAAAGCTTCAAACACAAACAAAGCAAATTTATGGATAGATGGATATTGGTTATACATGTTGTAACGGGCGGTAGCTTGCGCCACCTAGCCCGAGAAAATGCTTTTCTCCCTTAGTAAAATACCAAATAACTTTCCCTCTATAACCAAATTCCATATTTAGAAATATTGCACTCCACAGACCTTTTCATTCCGAAACTGCAAACAATTTTCAAATATTGGCTCAATACCTTTATTACCATTGCAAATATTCCATAAAATTTGCACCACACCCCCCTTACATGCCGCATACATCCAGCGTGGTCAAGAAAATTTACGCGGTCTTTTTTACCGCAAAAATAAACTAGGCATCGCCGAACGCTCATTCTCCGCCCAAAGGTAGAGCTATAGGCCACAATCAGATGCCAAAGTTTCAGCCCGATCCGTTAACTTAATCAAAAGTTATAAGTTATTTTCTGAAAATTTCAATGGGAAGATGGCGGCCGACGGAGTTTTCAAACACATAGGGCTCTATGGCACCCAAAACCGAAAATGGGCAAAAACGGGCTCCATTTTCCCATTGAAATTTTCAGAAAATCACTCATAACTTTTGATTAAGTGATCGGATCGGGCTGAAACTTTGGCATCTGGTTGTGACCTCTAGCTCTACCTTTGGGCGGAGAATGAGCGTTCGGCGATTTCTAGTTTATTTTTGCGGTAAAAAAGATCGTGTAAATTTCCATTTGTGACACCCTGTATATTAAATAAAGCAAGAACTATTAAGATTGTTACCTTACCTTAGAATCAATGACTACAAGTTATTTCTACCCGAAGTCCAGAGAAAAAGCATGGTTGTTCTGCCCACTTCTACTAGTCCTTGTTCGTAGCACTATTTGTCTTTGTTGAGTTTACCGAACTAGTCCAGCCGTCAATTTTGCTGTCTGATACTTGCCTTGTCATACATACACAAAAGCAGCCAGGGGCGTACCAACCGAAGGGGCAAGGGGGGCGCTTGCCCCCCCCCCCCCCCCCCCCCTTCCCAGTTCTTAGAGTGGGGGGGCAAGGCATGCGTTGCACCCCTGAAAAAGCCGCCACTTGGCACGGCAAACACTAGCCGGCAATGCCACAGGCATACCAAGGGACCGCCCCGGCCATGGGGGGGGGGGGGGGGGGGTTCTGGTTTGCCCCTCCACTCAAAAACAAGTTGGTACGCCATGTCAGCAGCAACAATTCACAAGGGGAAAACACCTTTATTCCGAGATAATTTTTCAAACATTCCCAAAGTTTTCACTCCGCTGTACAAATATTTATAAGAATCCTCCTCAGTCTATTTTAAAAGCAGTGTTTACTCATTGTTCTCACACAGAACCTTCTTGACCTCAAAGCTATCAGAAGGAGCATTTGTAAAAAGGCATCCCACAAAGGCATTACAACCCCATAGGTGGTGTGTTATCACTTTGCAACATCCCAAATCTTCTATGGTGAATCCAAAGTGTCTGTAGCGTTCATCCGTCTCGAGGAGAGTTGAATTGGTGTAAGGACCCAGAGACTGGAAAGACACAAAAAATGGCAAAAGCAATCAAGATCCAAAGTAACCTTGTGGAAACAACAGCTACTAAATGTTTCAAATGTTCCAATGTTTTAAAACCCCTGTTAAGTTCACTCTTTGATTCAGTGCTTGGGTTCCAGCATTCACAAGGTACCCATGCACAATCACAGTACTGGCATCCGTTAAAAGCACAACACTACCAGACGGTGTATTGTGAATGCAAGGCACAACTAGTGGGAATGTGAAATGCTGTCGTTTATATTAGAGCTTGTAATGCATAGCATCAACTGGCTGAGCTTGAAAACTAAGATAAACCTGTAACCAGGGGTGAATGTCGGGAGATGTGGCACAAACTATAAGGAGGCAATTTACTGCCCAAGAAAATATCCGAGTAAACTAGCCAATAATGCTATTTGGATTGTAACTGGACATTCTAGCATATCATCTGTGTCCGCGGTTCTCCGGAGACCCCGTTATCCTGGTCGTCAATACATGCCTATGCGGAGTGCAAGTATGCCTGATTTTTTTGCAGGGGTTGGGGTAACATCAGAATGCCGAGCTCTGATTGAAGGATAGTGGGTAGACCTCGCGGCAGATTGCTTGAAGTCTACCCGCTATCCTTCAATAAGAACCAATCGGAGCTCGACGTTCTGATGTCACCGCAATTCCTGCAAAAGAAACCGATGAACCTGCACTCTGCATACATTCGATAACAAAACAAGCGAAGACAAGGCACTTCCAAAAGGGCCCATGCTTCTATCAGCTCTAATAGCACATCGCCATACTATAAACAATATCTTTTCATCTTTTACTGTCTATGCGCACTGAAGGAAAGCTTACACTTCATATGTTTCAGGTTCAACGACCAGTAACGCATATATTCAAGACAAAATGAAGCAAGCGATATCCATTCATTGATGTTAAGCAGATAATTGAAGCCGATGAACCAGTCACACACTACTCAGTAGAAACATAATAAAACTGTACCCAGTGAATATCTAACGACTTTTTAAAAAAAACTAGAGCTACCCCTTGAGTTCTCCCATATTAAATAATATGGTAAAAAGGTGAAAAATCCTTACCGGACGCCCGGAGCAAGGATCGATAAAATCTGCCCAGTATCCTGCTTCTTGGAGGGCTTTGCATATTTTTTGAGCCTTGAAAACAAACTGGAGGTAAAGGAACAGTTCACACTCAATTAGAACCACCCATTCCCTTGCAATAGTCACAAAAGTGCTCACATTCTGTATAAGCATGCCGCTGCACAATGTTTTAAACCCCAGGTAGTAGCCATTGGGCTAGCATTGTAGGCGAGTCTTCATGGCTGGTAGAAGCTTGGAAGATACTTCAAGTGTCACTCTTTATACGGTAAATCAAAAGGTAACAGCTACAGCCAAGTTCAAGCTGTAGTCATTCCTTTCCAGCGTTAACCCGCCAAGGATTACAGTGCGGTGTAGTGCTAGCAAGTTGATGCACTTGTCATCGTACCCGAAGAATTTGACCGTTAACACAAATCACATACTAATGGTTCAGATAATTATCAAATGCCTATTCTCAGAAAGCCTGAGCTTGCATTCTGAGCACATAAATAGAAAGCCTACCTTATCAATTGGACATAGAAGGAACTAATCCTAATAAGATTTTCGTGGACCATTAGTAAAAGTACAGTCAATGTGGCTGTAATCTAAATATCCCCGAAAGACTTCGAAACCAGTGAAATATGATCGATGATATCCATAAATGATAATCACACGCTTGTATTTTCAGCAGATAGCTACCTACAGGGTGTCACAAAAGAAAATTTACACGGTCTTTTTTACCGCAAAAATAAACTAGGCATCGCCGAACGCTCATTCTCCGCCCAAAGGTAGAGCTAGAGGTCACAACCAGGTGCCAAAGTTTCAGCCCGATTACTTAATCAAAAGCTGTAAGTGATCTTCTGAAAATTTCAATGGGAAAATGGAGCCCCTTTTTGCCCGTTTTCGGTTTCTGGTGCCATAGAGCCCCATGTGTTTGAAAACTCCGTCGGCCGCCATTTCCCCATTGAAATGTTCAGAAAATCACTTATAACTTTTGATTAAGTTATCGGATCAGGCTGAAACTTTGGCACCTGGTGAATCCGGACATCGCCAGAATCCGGCGATGTCCGGATTCTGGCGAGCGCTTCAAAATCAGCCATCAAGTCAGCACAATGCGTCTAGGGATATTTGCTCGTGTGGTCACGATTGCAACGTCACGGGCCCATACACGGCCAAGGCTACCGTAATTGCAATCGTCGTCACCAGGTGGCGGCAGTTTTATCGTCAACCCATGGGAATACCCGAGATATGGTGTACTAGATTTGATAGGTGTACCAAGCGCTGCTCGGGTTCAGGCACCTCCATCGGACCCGCTGCACCGTGGCGCTGCTACTGATGGGCCCGCGACGTCGGACATTCCAACAAAGCTCGGCCCCCCAACTACCAGGTGGCATTGGGAAATCATTTTATTCGTATTAAAATTGTTTTTCTTGCATTTATGGACGAACGACTGGTATGACTATAATGCAATTAAATGTGAGCTGCTGTCATAAAGGAGACCAAGTCTACACAAATAAATGGGAGCTAAAATTTTGCTTGTTCATTTGACTGTGCAAGGCATTTGACTGTGACCGAGTGTGTCATGACCTCACGTGGCCACATTGACCCTGCTATTTCGTGTGTCCACATTTACCTCGAAGCCCATGCTTGGGCCCCACCATTGATGCAAGCATGCCCACCCAAAACCTGGGTCATGCGGCCTCCAATAAGTGACATAACGTGTCACGCATGCGTCATGTTCGGACACGCTGGGATTCGTGTTCAATTGGCGAGGACACAATTTCCAGCTGAAGGCCGACGCGGTACTCGTGCGACGCTCTTCCGTCACAGAAGTGTGTTAAGGGGAGTTGTTAGAAGCGAGCTGTATAATGCATTCTGCGTTGGGAGGAGTCTGGCCTACCTGTCCCGTGAGCTCTTCTCTCTCGATATCGACGTCTTCGCTCCAGTACGTCATGTCATTCTCAGTCTTGTGGGTCAGGGTGATGACAGTGAGCGAATCGTTACGAATGTCTCGGCCAGGGAACAGGTCCTGGAAATCTGGAACATGAACGCAACAGGGTTGCGCACATCTGAGAGAAAAATGTCGGTCCCACCTTCTGATGTCAACTGCTTTCACAATTACCGCTCTCCAGGAAACTGTGAAGCGTGATGTGAACCCGCGTGCAACGCGAAGCGTGGGTAAAGAAATACTACCACAGTGGAAGCAAAACTAGATAAAGAATGTGCCCGCTGTAAACAAAAAATATCTCGACACAGGAGCAATGAAGCAACTGCGTAAAATCACGAAACAATGGTTGATGTGACCCTCAAAATAAGAATGGACCTATTGCTAAATTTCCCAAGCATTAAAGAGAATGATGGGAATGTAAGTCAATGTGCAGCACGTGCTTGCCTTCCCCGTATAAAAGATTCAAAGTAAATAACCAAAATAGGGCATTGACGAACATGCATGCAAAAACAGTGAGGGTGAAGGTGAGCTGGAGTCAGTTTACAATTTTGTTAAAACACCTGAGACTGGGTAAGAAAATCTTGAAACAATCAAAAGTAGAAGAGACAGGGAAAGAAGTCAGTCCAACGATGTCTCAAAACAAGCTAATAGATTTATTCAGTAAACCTCCTATGGGCTCTGTTCAGATAAGATCACGCACACGAGTCCAAACCTATTTTTTTGTTTTTGTTAATTATGTTTTATACCGTATTTACTCGAGTAATCGCCGCACTATTTATGAACAAGGCCCTTGCTTCTACTTTAACGCAAAGCACATATACAGCCAATCATCGCATTGCACTTGCCTAAATAACATAGCGAATAACCAGATCGAAAACACGATTCTCCATACAAATGCAATCTTCACAGATGGTATCTTCACGCAAAGACGTTATCTCTGTCCTGTAAACCGCTGGAGTCATGCTGTCGATCGCAATGACTGGCCATCCGCGTGCTCCGCGGAAATGCGAACCCTCAGGTTTTTTTCATAAACAGTGTGGCTATTACTCGAGTAAATACGGTATGTCACTCCTCAACATGTGTAGGAAATGTAATCAAAAAAGATTTTGCAAAAAACATAATATTTGAGGAGAAAAAATATTTTGAGAGCGCCAGAGCGGCGTATTTGATTTTTTAAGTTTTCGTTTACATCATGTTTGGCGACACCTACTACGCAAACTGCGAATACTATCGGAAATCTAAAATATTTTTCACTTATGATGGATCATGGGAACTATTGAGTGAAATAACTACAGCATTGTAGAGGTCACATATTTCACGTTTTTTTCACTAGATTTCTGAGCCGCTATCAACAAAAATTGCATAGCTACGACATTAACATTTATGTAAAATATTCTTACTAAATTTTCTTTCGAGAAATATAAAAATCGTTGCTTTATTTCAAAAATTTAAATTTTTATATCACTCCAAACTTGATTTAAATTACAAAAAAGTAAGAAATTTCAAGGGGCAATTAAAAAAAACATCTTCAACTTTTCTGAAATTTATAGTGGCAGTTCCCCAGCATACTCTTGTGTTTATTCATTAAAAACATGTTGCATCGTTTGGTTTCCTTCAAAGTACACCCGCCGGCAATATGAAGGTGACCACCTTACCTGGTCTCTTGCCTGTTTTACGGCTCCCTAAAGCCATATTGACTCTCAACGTTTCAAACAGTACGTGGCCAAGGGTCTAAACTTTGCATTCTAGCCCTCTTCTGGAACAGAGCTTTTTCCAAAACTTGCAGAAGCGTCAAAAACAAGAAGAGGGCTGTTCACCTTCATATCGCTCACAGGTGTACCTTCCACGGCAGCGTTTTTGCCCAATGCCAAAGATGAGATTATCTTTTGATTCCATGTATTTTATGACCATGTATTTTATGACTAGATATATTTTTGGGCTGCATTTGAATTTGGGCTCAAGTTCAAATGTTCTACAAATTAGAACAATATCCACGTTGCTCATCCTTTTTATTAAATTAACCAATAAGCTTGTTTTGCCCTTTAAAATGACCAGTTTAATGAGCTTTAGCTGGACTTTTTCCATGAAAGTGGGACGAAAACTTGTAATCGCTAGTACATTCTTTTACAGAAAGTTGTAAAAAAGTGAGTACAGTGGTGCAAATTATATGAAAATATTTATACCTCTATTATTATTATACCTATATTATTCATACCTATATGCAATAAAGTGAGAGTGCTGGAGCCACCAAGCTTGTTACACTGCTATTCATGACCAATGTATGTCTGGCTGACCAAGGTAAACCTGTGACTTCACAATTTTATTAAGATTAAAAATATTTGTAATTTTTTATTCTAATAAAATTTAAAAAAAAACACGAAACTAAGAAAGTAAATTAAAAGCAACTAGTAAAGATAACAAGCGCACTATAGTTGCCTGCGTTGGCAGGAAGGCGCCTTGAGAAGTCCGTCTTTTGGCTCTCTTCAAATCTGACTGCTGAATTCCGCGAAGCACTCACCTGTGCTGCAATCATTCCAACGAGTGCGAGAAAACCGGTCAACTTTGAATGTGGCTACAAATAAGGAATGCACGAACTGGAGGATGTTGCCCGATCCTTTTCATAGAATCGCCATCCAGATCTTACACACTGCAAAAATTTCTCTGCTTCGCTATCTTCTTTTTGTGTTTACTAAGATAGCACAAAACACTCTACGGACAATGCTGTAAGTCATTGCCATGGCAGGTTACGTTCTGTCCAGAGGCAACTACACGGAACTGGTAACGACTTTGTTTGTTTATGACCGCAGTGCACGTGTTGTCTTGTCTCACGATCACGAGGCTGAACTAACTCCCAAAGACATGACATTAGAGAGAAAGAAGGAAAGATAATGAGTTAATAGCTTTTGTATGAAGCAACGTACAGAGTAAGTCTAAGCACGTGGCGATCAGTTCCTCTGAAAAGAAAAGTGCATTAGGAGAGAACAGGCGATAAATGCCTGTGCTCTGCGGTCCATGCTGTATCTGATTCCTGTAAAGCCCCTCTTTAGGTTCACGAGCCGGCGGTGGCCCCCAACACCGGCTTGTGGGGTTCGCTTTCTGTCTGAGCCTCCGCCTTTCTGATTTGGCGCTGATTAGGTCAGTGCCGCTAGTATTGCGCGCGTCGCTTTTAGGGCTCGTGGCATTTCGATTTTGAAGCCGGCATTGGCTCCTGGAGACGACAGTACAGTGACGAAAGTGTCCCTTAGCAGCGGTGCCGCCAGCGAGTCAAAGCGGTAGCATGTCCACGTGTAAACTGCGTGCTTGTGGAGACAGGATTACAACGGATGCCTTTTAAACCTTGTGACTCAAAACCTGGTTCCATGGGTGGTTGCGTGAGTCTTTAGGCTTAGTGGCTTTGCTTTGCTCTTTGATCTGTCACGTCGAACGATGGAAGGTGAGAAAACAGCTTCCATCACATTGGTAGAATGCCCTCCTTTAAATACAACGACAATGTAATTATCGACATTTTGCCGGGATAAATTCAAGCCTAATTTTTTCTGCTGTTTCAAGAAGAGCTCGCTGCCACATACCTGAACTAAGATGGTCAGAGAGTCGGAGTTGGACCTACTCCACAAAAGCTTTTGAATTCTCCCCCTAGAAAGCTGCGGCCGTCAGACAGCGCCAAGCGGTTTGTAAATTGCCTATTTGCCACACTCAGAGTTGACCGATTTCCTCACACTCGTTGGAACTATTGCAATACATGTGAGTGCTTAGAGGAATTTGTCAGTCTGGTTTAAAGGGACACAGACAACCCGCAAAATTTTTGGTTCACTTGTCTTGCAGGCGATTCTTATGGTGCCAAAAGACTATCCAATCAATATTTTACTAGAGTGTCACATATATTTTTAATAAAGTAAAAAAACGCAACTGCTCGGAACCTAAACCGAAACTGGACTGGGGAGGAAGAAGAAATGTAAAGGAGGAGAGTTGGCAGAAGTCACGTGGCTGTGCAATTTTTTCTTCTTCAATCACCATATTTGCAGCTTTTTAGAAGGCACAAAAAATGGGTATTACATTTCTATTTTTAATATGGTGTGTGTACCTTCGATGATCCACGAATTTTATTATGATTGGTGGCTATGTCTAAACCAGTGGTTCTCAACCATTGATGTTTCGCGGACCCCTTGTGGATCGGCGCAGATGATGGAGGACCCGGTTCGTGACGGGAGGAAGGAAAAGGTATAGGTTAACTATGATAATGATTTAATATTTGGATATACCTAAGGGCTAGAGTGAAGTAGACTTCTCTCACTGACATACACACGAGAGACCTTGCCCGAAAATTGGAATGTTTCTTCTCAATCTGAAAAAAGGCAACTTTTGTTGCTGGGCTTGACTGATGAGGCAGGGCCTTGCGGACCCCTACAATGCCTTCGCAGACCCCAAAGGGTCCGCGGAACCCCATTTGAGAACCACTGGTCTAAACCATAGAAAACGGCACGTGACCACGGAGAAGGGAGTGAGCGTTACTCAAACCGGCCAGTTCTTGATCCGGGGTTTTTGGGCAGAAAGAAAACAAATTTCAAGCCATGAATTGTTTTCTGAATAGTTGGGCTCTCATATGTCATGTACAACTAAAAACCTTGGCGATCATAAATACCCTGTCAGTGTCACTTTAAAGAGGGGCAAAAAAGGACTTCTCAATGCACCCTCCTGCCCATGCAGGCAACTAGTGCACTAAATATCTTTACTCACTGTTATTATTTTTGCTTTCTTCAATTTAATACTCTTTATTTTATTCGAATAAATAATCACAAATATTCTTTTTTTTAATCTTAGCGGACGTCATAGTGAAAGTCTGCCATTGAAGTCACAGGTTTACCTTGGTCAGCCGGACCCACAACCCTCATGAATTGCAGTTTAACAAGCATGGTGGTTCAAACATTCCTACTTCATCGCGAATACAAACTTTGTGTCACAAGTTGCATGCAGTACAGGCAAAGGCAAGGCGAGGCAAAGGGGGAGAGAGCAAGTACTAGGAAGGCTATGGAGGAGGGGAGAAACATACTCTCCTCTCTAACGTTCCTAGTGCTCTCCCTTTCTCCCCTTGCCCTTCATTGCTCTCCTCTCCCGCTTCTCTTCCTAATGCCCGCCCTTTCTCTGTTCACCTGGCGTTGCCTTTGCCTGCACTGCACACAACTAGTGACACGGAGTATAAATGTAAATATCTGCATATAATTTGCACCACTGTTCTTACTTTTTCTACTACTTTCCGCAAAAAAAATGGTAGTAGTAGCGATTGCAAGTGGAAAAGCTTTGGCTAAAGCTCCTAGAACTTGTAACTTTAAAGGGCAACACAGGCTTGCTGGTTAAATAAATACGAAGGACAAGCAATGCGGGTATTGTTTTAAAGGGACACTGACAGAATATTAATGGTGGCCAAGGTTTTTATTTGTACATTACATATAAGAGCCCAACTACCCAGAAAACAATTCGTGGCTCGAAATTTGTTTTCTTTCCTCCCGAAAACTGCCGATCAAAAACTAGCCGATTTGAGTCGCACTCACTCTCTTCTTCGTGGCCACGTGCCGTTTTCTATGGTTTAGACACAACCACCAAATAAAATCAAAGTCCTAGTTCATTGAAGAACACACACAACATGAAAAATGGAAAAGAAATATGATACCCATTTTTTGTGGCTTCTAAAATGCTGCAGATACGTTGATTGAGGAAAAAAAGTATCACAGCCACGTGACCTCTGCCACCTCTCTCCTCTTCTTTATTTCTTCTCCCTCCCCAGTCCAGTTTCGGTTTCGAGCAGTTGAGTTTTTTTTACTTTATTACAAATATGTGTGACGCAGTAGCAAAATATTAATTGGGTAGACTTCTGACACCATAATAAATTGCCCGGCAAAAAATAAAATAAAAAAAATTTCGGGGGGTGTCAGTGTCTTTTTGATTAGTAGAATACTTGAACCTGAGCCCAATACTCGAATACAGTACAAAAAATATATCTAGTCATAAAATACACAGAATCAAAAGATAATCTCGTCTGTGGCATTGGGCAAAAAGGCCAGCATGGAAGGTACACTTCGCAGCGCTGTAACCTTGAAGGAAATATAATGATGGAACATGTTTTTTATAAAGGAACACGAAAGTATGGTGGAGAAATATCGCTATAATATTCAAAAAAAGATCTAAGATTTTTTTTTTTTTAGTTGCCTTTTGAGGTTTTTTAATTTGGTAATTCAGAACAAGTTTGGAGCAAAATGAAAATTTCAACCTTTGAGATAAAGCAATGATTTACATATCATTTGAAAGAATGTTTTAATAAGAATATATGACAAATTTTAATGTTGTAGCAATTCAATTTCTGTAAATAAGGGTTCAGAAACCTAGTGACAAAACGTCAAAGGAGTTCTGTTTACGCATTTTTGGTGTGAAACGTGTAACCTCCACAATGCTCCACATATATCACTCAATAGTTCTCATGATCTATTAAAAGAGAAAACTATTCATTTCTTATTTTGAAGTTTGCATAGTAGGTGTCGCCAAACATGACATAAGCGAAAAATTTAAAAATTGAATATGCCGCTCCAGTGCACTCAAAACTTTTTTTCTCTTTAAATATTATGTTTTTTGCAAAATCTTTTTTGATTACGGTCCCTACACATGTTGAGGAGTAACATATGAAAGAAAGTTTACTAAAACAAAAAATATGTCCGGACTCGCGTGCATAATCTTATCCGAACAGAGCCATACACTTTGAAACCAAGGTCGTCACCAACCAACACAGCAAACATTGTTGTGTTGGTTGGCGATGACCTTGGTTTGAAAGTGCATATAGGAGGTTTACTGAACGCACATATTAGCTGAGTTTGAAACATTGTCTGACTTCTTTCCTTGTCTCTCCTACTTTTGGTTGTTTCAAGATTTTCTCACCCAGTCTCAGGTGTTTGAACAAAATGGTAAACGTGTGCAAGATGCCATTTGTTTTAGGCCCTTGCTTTAGAAAAGATACTGAGTGCTGCAGATGCCAGCACATGCAGCGCACGTAACTACACCCGTAGCATGCTCCTTGGTGATTGGGTAAGTTAGCAAAAAGGTCTATTGGCGATGCAGCAAGGAAAAACAACCATAACTACAAAAATGTGCCGAAGTAAAAAAAAAAAAAAAAAGAAGAATCCTGCATTAACGCACAAAATATGTTCCACCAAAGTTTGATTCTGTTCGGCAAATGTAAAATCGAGCCTCAGAGAAATGCCTTGTTATGCAGGACTTCAATTGAAGCCAACACTACAATTAGGACCTGGAGAAGGGCCATTGAACCAATTTTAAAGGAAAGGCCGACATACACATTTGCATTTGAGTGTGACTGACTGCACTGCACCCACTTTTAACTGCTTATGAGAGGACACGACAGCACCATTTATTAGGAAGCCCCAAAACACTTCCGATCCGCACATTAAGCATTCTTCTTTCACCATGCACTCAAAATAATTCTGACAATGTTATACAGTGCAATCCACCTACACCAATAACAGTTATAACGATTGTTTTGCTTATAACTATCAGTTTCTAGAGTTTTTAGACTACTAGAACCGCTCGGTTTCTAGTCCAGATACAACAATGATTGGTTATAACGATTGAAATTTCAGGTTTTGTCAATATCGTTGTAAGTAGATTGCACTGTAAGTGACGATTTCTCATAGAAAGTGCATAGATTTCAACTTGCAAAATACTGCAAGACCTTCAGTCTTGTGATGGGCAGATCTGAAGCGTTCCAAAGCTATGTCACAGATGTCGGTAGTGTGTTCCCTCGTTGTAAGCCGTCACAGGGGCTTGCAATGCAGTCTGTCAGATTCAAATGCAAATGCCTTAAGAGCAGCAAAGTTTTCTTTTATGAAATGCGTAAAAAAACAAGCAAGCTGAAACAAATGTGCAACTCGTGATGCTCGGAATCTGCCCAATTTTACCTTTCTTCATCAGGTCAGGGCAGTCCTGTGCCGTGCATTCCAACACATTAGGTGGACCCGGCACCCCGTTGAATGCCTCGTTCAAGAGCTGCACGAAGGAGTAATATTCAAATGCTGAGAGTGTGCTGAGAGCTGAAATGCTGAGAGCGTGCTGCACAAGCCATAGCATCAGGGAAGTGAACAGGAGGCAACTCGGTCGGCTGCCAGTCAGCAGGGCTGGGACCCTAGGCTCGTCAAACACAAGGTTGGAGCCAAACGTTTTGCAGAGCGCATCAATTCAACTTCGGCCCCAACTTTGTGTTTCACGAGTCAAGGGCCTCAAGTGACCAAAGAACGCAACTTTGGGTAGCACGTGCCACCGAACGATTGGACACGAGCACTGCTTCACAGTTCAGCAGGGCACTCCGACGTTCGAAGATTGATTTCAACGACTGCAGCCGCAGCATATTTTAATGTTGCGAAAATGGCGTGCAAAAACATGGTGCTAGCTGTCGAGTCGAACTGCACTGTTTAGTCGTACCCAAATAGGGATGGCAGCAAAGGCTACGAGTGCGGACTGATAGTTATGGTTGCTGTTGCTTATGGCAGAAAAGCTAAGATGGACACACTGTGCCATCGTTGCTTTTGCTCCCTTTAAAGAGTGCGGCAATGAACGAATGCAATATAATTAGGATTCCCTGTTTTCGGAGTTTCTTTTTCGTCAAATTCGGAAGGTGTTTCTTAGAGTTTATTTTTTTCTGAAAATTCAGAGTTTATAGGAGTTTGTTTCTGTTTGATTCCAAAATCTCCGAAATTCAAAGCTTAATTTCGCAGTGTTTCCTATGAAAACTAAATAAATAAATAATATCCGGGTGTAAACATATGCTAGATAAAGAAAAATAAAAAGCGCTTCTGTCGATTAATATTTCTTCAGCTGGATTTGGTGTTGGTGCCATTGCCATTGGCAATACTAATTTGTCCCACGGCAAAAGTTGCACACATCTGTGGCTTCCATAAACGTCGATGCCTTAAAAATAAACTCCTAAAGATAGTCGCTGGGAAGCACATATTCATCCCACACTATTTCATGCCACCCCGAGGCCGCGCGAGGTGGGGTGGTAAAGGATGTAATAGGGAAGTTTCAACTGCCCCTCTTCAAATTTTATGCATTGTCTATGGTCCATAGCTTTCACTGTTACAAAAACACAACCTTTCCCTCCTCTAAAACACAAATAGTATGGCCCAAACTGGAAACCAATACAGAGGCTTTTGTCGTCACCCAAAAGCACAATGACATGTCGTCCTGAACCTTGATGAGATAAGCAGTAAGACCCCATTTGCCAATGATCTAAGATTTAAAAGATAGCTGCGGTGGCATTTTCTCGGGACCATTGACCCTGTGCGCTGATCAAACTTACGGAAGGGCATTGGCACATAAAAATTCTGAGTTTATCGGATAAATCCAAATTGACCAAAATTTTACTGGAAGGTGTTTTTCTGAGTTTTTCAAATTTATCTGAAAACACGGAACCCTAAAGAAAATGAAATAAAATGCAACATTAATAAAATCAAAAGGGCTAGCACTCGAGTCTCCCAGACTGGCAACAGAAAGAATAACTCTGAACAAGAGACAACAAACATTTCTTTCAACTGGCAACAACAGCATGTTGTTTCCAGTCGAAAGAAATGTTTGTCGTCCCTAGTCCAGAGTTTGTTTTATTCTTTCTGCTGCCAGTCGATGTTACCAACACACTCTTCAGTTAATGTGGGTCTCCCAGGTGTTGCAAATAATTATACTCCGCTTCATACTTTTTACACAACGCTGTCAAAATTACTGGTGCGAGCGCATGGCTTCATTTATAGTTTCGTTGGTGCGAGAATGCGTGAAAATGGTCTGTGAGATCAAACCCCATGCAAAAAAGTAGGTACTGAGCAAGTGCAAGATCCCATGCAAACAAACACCTGTCCTTCGCTCCATAGTTTAATAATTGTCCCGGCCACATAAAGAGCACATAAATCTGTCCCTAGCGGATGCCAACCTCTATTACAGTAAAACCTCGTTAATTCAAGCCTCGCTAATTCGGAAATTCGGATAATTTGAACTGCCGATCCGCTCCCGTCAAACATGCGTATTAGTCAATGGCACCAAACGCTCATTAATTTGGAGGGAGTGTGGTGCACTACGGTTAATTCGGATGAATTCGGCAGGTGGCGCAAGCTACCGTTCGTTCAAAAGGGTATGACCGCTATTCATCCGACGTGCACGCGTGATTTGCAACAGTAAGAGTAGCACAAGTGACCAACGACCGGAGGGGCAAAATCGCAACATGCAGCGCTATTGTTCCCGAGCGCGCCGATAGCGAGAGTGACAGTCACGGTCCATGCCTCAATGCAGGGGTGGCCGGCAAAAAGCAGCCCATCCTAAAGCCGCCCCCGCCGCCCCAACCCCCCATTTTAACATCTATCTTATCCCTCAAACTTCTGCCGGCCACTCCCGCGTTCAAACATGCAACGTGACTGTCACTCTGCATGTCACTCTGCTATCGGCGCGCTCTGGAACAATTGCGCCGCTTGTCGCAATTTTGACGCTCCGGTCATCGGTCACTTGTGCTACTCTTTTTCTGTTGAAGCTGTACCAGACCAAGAATCTAGCAACGAAAGTGGAAATACTGAGGGCCTTGAAGGACGGCATTTCTTGACAACAAGTGATGTAAAGGTACGACGTCAAGAGAAGCACTTTGGTCACGTACGTGAAAATTGAGGCCAAGATCCTACAGGGTTTCGAGAGCGAGAAGTACAACACGAAAAGAAAGTGGCTGAGGGAGGTGGTGCACCCAAAATTAGAAGCCTTGCTGCAGGGGATTGTCAGCGCATGGGATGCGCAGCTCTGACAGTGCGAGTGCGGTGGAGCACCTGACCGCGCCAAGGAGATCTGTCGTCTCCGCCCACATGTCGTACAGAAAGCAGGCGGCAATATCAGATTTCTTCTCAAAATAAAGGTATGTCTCAGGGAAACGTTTTGGCACAGTTTTCTGTGTCCTTTCGATATTTCGACTTTCGGATAATTCACACATTTTTGTCAGTCCCACGAGATCCGAATTAACAAGGTCTTACTGTACAAGAAAATCACCTCCCAGTTGTAAGAGATTGCTTCCTCGACGTCGGCAAGCCTCATGCTCAGCAAACAATATGCCATCGTGCCACTTAGCAGAGAGAGTGTACAAAAATTTTTTAACGGAGGATCCGTTTTTTGGCTAGAGCGATTCTAAAAACAAACGTGACGACACAAAGAGATGCTACATTTTCTGTTAAATTTAGCAAGAAATGCTCCCATTGGTGTCTCATTCAGTCCCCAAACTCAATGGAGATGGATTTCCCATCCGCAAGAGTTTGGCAGGAGCATACACATATTTTTTCTTTGTTTCCGAACCGAGACTACTCAACTTCCGTCTCCTCCAACAGTCTCCAGAGCCTGACTCTGGCTTCCTACGTTCAACGCTTTGCAAGAATTACAGGTACGGGCGAGGGAACAACTGTGACCAAGGGGGGCACCTCTTCGGGCGGGCTCAAGAACTGGGCAAGGATGTTGTGGTGGCGTTCCCTGCTCGTCTCCCTGGACAGCACGTCGCAGGTCTTGGGGGCGACGGGCGCGGCAGGCTTTGCTCCGAAGTCGAGGGGAACCACGCCCACATTTCCGGGCAATGGGGCCCTCAGGTCCTTGGGCCCAAACAGGAAGATCTCCCGCTCAGTCTGGACCGCGCTCGTCCCCTGGTCATCTTGGGGATAAACGGAAACAAAGGGAGAAAGCTTTGGGTCAGGAATGCGACCATACAAAGGACCAACCGTTCAGACGCTTGCGCCTGCTTACGACCGAGTTCTTGCGACCTCTTACAAAGAGTGAATGTGCTGGCATGCTGGTGCCATCTATGAGGTGACCCTGGAACTGCACTTCGCTAGAGAGAAGGTTTTGTGGTATTTGTGAGATCAAACACACTTACTATCAGGGGCAGACTTATGGTTCAGACTTTTGGGGGGGAGGGTGTTTATTCGGCCGACAGAGGTGTGAGTCTGTTGAGATACGACGTTGCGGCTAACGACACGTTGCCCAGATCTATTTTGTAATATTTGCCATATCACCAGAAACTAAACTTTTGGCTGGTAAGTCAATCTCTTCATTAAAAAAAAAGTTGACCTCGAAGGGCTTTGGCGGGAGAGGGGGGGGAGGGGCCCCTCTCCCGCCAAAATCCGCCCCTGTGTACTATCTATAAAAATATTTGTTTACACAATCGTCAAAAGCTTTTAAAACCCCAAAAAATTATGTAAAAGAAAAGAAAGGAAATATACGGAAATGCTAGCGTTCCCCACTAGAGCAACTAAATGAGCTACGCTGCCACCTTGGTGCTTGTGCAGAGCAGACAAACTGCCGATCATCATGATTCAAAAGTGAAACTTCCTCATCATTACACTCAGTGTTAGGAAGCTCATGTAATATGGCTTTGCTCTGTCGCAAACTGTTTAAACATTTGTGGAAAATGAAAAAGCATTTCCTGTGATTTCAGATGAAGCTTCAGATAACTGGCAACCATGATTTTAAGCCCTAAGATGGGTAAGTGTCGTTACTTTGAAGTGTAGCTTATTTAGTGGCTCTATACCACGCCTATCCGACAAACAGTGCCAGTCTGTTCTCTCGTCATACGAGATCCCAAGAGGCATTAAGATAAGCAGTCGCAAGTGCATGAACGACCTTCATTTATTTACTTATTGAAAGTACCCTCAGGGCCAGAAGGTATTACAGAGGGAGAGAGAACATAAATGAAAACAAAAATAGTAAAACAGTAACAAGTTATGAAATATACAACAAACAAAGAAAAACAAGATTATTATTAAATTATTAAATACTGTAAACAACTTTTTTTTTTGCGAGCTCCATATTTCGCGATTTAGGTCAAAGTTGAAGTTTTGGAATAATTTGCGGCTTTTAATTTTCACGACGCAGTGGGATCTCAATATAGATTCCAATGTTTTTACATTTTACCAGAATTGTTTGCGGGACCCGTTTTTCGCAAATTGTAGGTGATTCGCGAAAATTAGGTCCTCACGAAAATTAAGTTGTTTACAGTATACAACAAACAACACTGCTAAAATAGATAGTGATGGGATTTCTAAACAGGTTCCCGGAGAGGTGGTTCCATTCTTCGGCTGTGCGAAGTAGAAAATAAGGTTGAAATGTAGTGGTCAATGAACTTGGAACTCCAACTTAGTGCTGATCATCAAAACGGGATGAAATGTAAAAGGGGGGACTAATCATCTGATTGTGTCGGAGAGGATTATAAAAATACATTTTATGAAATACCGTAGAATACCGCGCATCCGCCCATTCCACATTAAGCGCCCATTCCCAAATTTCTGAGATCTGAGAAAATATGCACAGCAGATTGATATGTAAAATTGATGACCGGACAAGCGCCCATCCCCCATTTTTCCGCGATTATCTCTAAATTTTGAGTGGGCGCTTGTCCGGTATTTTACGGTAGACATAAGCGAGAAATGTTATGGCGCAAAGAGAAAGGTGGTAAAGATAAACTATTTTTCATTGATATGACACTAGCAGCAGGGGGGTAGTTGCAAAGAATGAAACGGGCTGACCTATTCTGAATAGAAACGGGCTGACCTATTCTGAATGGATTCTAATGGAACGGGCCTTTGAAAGTAATTTAGACCATTCGGGGTTGTTTGACTCACTACCAAAATGCCAGTCATATGGCGCCTCCGCCGCAACAGGCCTCCGCCAGACTGCGGGTTTCCCAGCTGTGATTCAAACCCGCCACCTGCAGATTAGGAAGGTTGGCACATTGCCTCGGAGCCACCAGGGGCTTCCACAGCTCAAAAGCACCCGCTAAAGGCTGTGCTTCATAGTTCCTCTCGAAGAGGTGTTTTACTAATCCCGCTGGCATCCTAAACAGCGGGCCTCAACTTGGTATGTGCACAACATAAGATCTACGAGAGACCAGCAATATGCTGGAGCAGATCAAACAGTGGCCACACCTTGGTAAGGCTTTGACGAACGAGAACTCTGGCCCCTGGCTCACCACGTAGCATGCAAGATCCAGATGAGGCCTCAATGTGGTACATATTACCTCTTTTCATCATTGCCGTATATTCTCGTGCACACTAACTCGGTGCCAACGCCAGTGTCAGAGTCACTAAATGCTCAGCTTGTTTACAGCTTGTTGGTCCCTGCAATGTTTTCATGAACAAGAAAACCCTTTTGAAACCAGCTATTTTGTTCCGGGAGTCCCTAGATCACCAGAGCCAAACTTTGATGCCCACGACAAGCTGCACTCCACTTGCCAGCCACAGTTTGGTCAGCCCCGTCTTAAGGCCATTCACGCTCATGAATTGCAGATCGTGCGACCGCTTTTTGGTCGCCAAGCCATGGTCATAGTCACAAAAGCGACCGCTTTGGAGAGCAGTCACTCCCTCACCAATTTTTCGGAGCAGTCGCCCAGTTGCTGTGACAATCGGCGGCGCCTCGGAAGCGACATGTGGCACGTCACGTGTGTTTAAAGGGCATTCACACGGGGGAGAAATCCCTCCCTTTACACCCTGGGATGTGCATCACAAGGTAACGACGTCACGTTTTTGTACAGAGCCGCACGGACATAGACGTCCCATGGGGGTGGGGGGGCTTTAGCTCGGGCTGCACAAACACTCCCCATCTTGGCATGGGATCTCTTTGCAATTGGCGGTATTTTGTAGGCGTGTTTGGCAACTTTACAGATTTTTCTCAGCACAATACCGGCAGCGGCATCGGGGTTGGCTAACTGGTTGTGGCTCGCGCTGCTGCGCACGCCATCCGAGGCATTCCGAGGAATCTTCGATATGTATCAATGCAGTCCTCAAGCCACTCCTCATACAACCGGTTTTGGATTCCACATTCTTTGTGTTGCATCCACCCATTCAAGGAGCTCTTTCTTTTTAGCAGAAGGCAGTTTGTGGTTTTCGCATCACCTCGCACCGATCTCCGTTGTCAAGAATGCGAGCGCTAAATGCATCTGATAACGCTGACATGCCTCCCAGCTCCCCGCCGTTCATGCGAATGCTGGAGTCGGGGAGGGAGTCCCGCTGGTTCCGCTCATCACTGGCGTCACGCACATACCTCCCCAAAAAGCATCCCCCGTGGGAATACCCTCTTAGCTTCAGCATTTCGGCGGGAGATGCAACCAACATGCCGACCCAACACCTCAGCCCGCAGTAGCAGCCACGGAGGTCACCACAGCAGCACAGAATAATGCTGTTAAAGAGTACACATTCCTTTATAACAAGCAGCACCCCAATTTGAATGAGTGCCTGGAAAAGGATTTCACCAGGCAGCAGATCAGTGCCATTTTTGGCTTGACCGGTAAATAATGTACCACGCAAGCTCGAATGAGTGCACACAGATGCATCAATTACACTTTCATATGATTTAGTAGGTCCCAGGCCAATATTCAAACTATTTTCTTATGCTAAAATCAAAGCATGTGTCGCTGCATGCCAACAAGAATGGGAAAGTAGCAAGACACAAACTCGTGCTGTAAAGGGAAGGGCAGAATTGAAGGTGGCTCCGAAGAGCTTTCCAGAGCGATTCGGCGCTCACTCCTCGCTGACTGCGCACAGTGCGGACGTTGGTAGTGACTAGTTGTATGTCTCTAGCAGGTCGCGCGACTGTTTTGAGGTGCGAATGTGCCTTTAGCCCTTCATTGCAATGTCCGCTAATGCAGTTTCCTAACTCTGACGCTTCTGGTACACAAATTCAACCAAGTGTGCGAGATACATGGGTTTATATGATATCAGCCCGCCATATTCGTGTTCCGTTTTTGCAAGCTTGCAGCCTGAAAATATGCCAAGCGAGTTTGCTGCCCAGAAAGAGTATTAAATGCGGTTTGGCAAGAAAGGTGCGTACGATGAACGAGTTTTAAAGTAAGGCATACCTTTGGTTTCGTTTCCAACGGTGCCTGTGGCGACGGAGCTCGAGGACGAATTTGAAGAGAAGCGCTGTAGGCTTTGCGCCCTCAGTGACAGGCGGTACTGCCTGTACACGACACCATGCGAGAGCCTGTGCATCTGAACAACACGCAGAGGGGGAAAAAAAGTTAGCATCGCATAGGTAGGCAAAAAACAGCGCGAGATGCCAACGACCTCCAGGAAGCACGTACCTTTGAAACCTGGTTTTGAGCACGTCGTCAAAGCGCTAAAAGGAAAGAAAAATATTAGAACTTCGTTTGAAATAAACAGCGCTGTCTCGACGCACGTCAGTACACTCTAATTCACAACATGTCCCTACTCCTAAAAGGTAGCAAAGCGTGATCGCACAACAATGTTGAAGAATGTTGTAAGGATGTAAGGTTTGATGGGTGAGGGAACGGTTATGGTGGTACACAAAAGATAAGCTCGTGGAAAAACCTACATCGAGAATTCGCGATCAATAAACCGTCAGTCCTTCAAGTGATCAATTCGTCTGAACGTCGAGATCAGAGAGATACGTCTTCGGGAGAAGTCAAAAATAGGCAGCGTTGCGACAACTGCGGTGTTTGAACTGGCCTCATCCTCACCTCAGCTAAGGTCGTACGTCAACAAAATGGGGTCGTGGGACGCCTGTCAATTGTCAAGTAATGCCTGAGAAACTGCACGTTCGTGAAAGAAGAATTACGTCCGCGATAAATTGTGTGCAGTTTCGTTCGTACCGATAAAAACACCTTGTCGTTGACTCACGTACGCACAACCTCGTTGCTTACCGTGAACGTCAGATGGCGTGACGGCGCATAGTGGATTGCGATGGCTCTGGATTGCTTCACTTAAACCAAACTGGATTTAAAAAAAATGCTGCACTACCAGGACTACAAGGACAGAATTTTGTTACAAATGAAGATCGCTCAATTATTTTGTTCAACCTTAATATTTCTATCCTTCCAAGGAGGGATAATATTTCCTTGATCCTACGGTGGAGTTCTACCTTGGTGGCGCATGCAGTTGAAATAGAATTATAAATTTACAAAGAATAAGTACAAAGTTGGACATTTTTCTGCAGCAAAAAAACACTTTTGGGCTCAAAGCGGAATCAAAACTCAAACTTTAAATTGATAAATAATAAAAAAATTCGGCAACTGTGATTAAAAAAGAACCAACTTGGCAAACAACAGAAACCAAAACCGGGAAGTTCAGCCCTAGTTTCGGTTTCGGTTCATAGCCCACTTGGTTTGGTGGTCTGGTGCAGGGTGTAAGATAGACAGGTGGGGAAACGAGAGCCAAATGAGCGACCGCATTGTGTCCCCCTGGGGTTTCTCTTCTTCTGTGGCGCCATCTATGTGGAGCACCACGAACTCTCGCTCCGGGTCGGCGACCGATCGCGACCGGCTAAACTGACGGAGATGGTTTCTCGTGGATTTTTAATGGAGGACTTTCGTGCTTTCGGTTTATTTTGCGCACTCTCCCATAGAGTTCCACGCAAATCTGATTCCGATTTTTTTTCCTCTTGCCGCTGCGCTTCTGTCGCAAGTCGGGGGTACCCGCAAGCAGACGAGTACACAATCCGGTCACGGCGCTGCAGTAGGCTTCTATGGGCCGTTTCCCCACGTGTCTATCTTACACCCTGGTCTGGTGCAGGGTGTAAGATAGACAGGTGGGGAAACGAGAGCCAAATGAGCGTCCGGATTGTGTCCCCCTCGGGTTTCTCTTTTTCTGTGGCGCCATCTATGTGGAGCACCGCGAACTCTCACTCCGGGTGGGCGACTGGTGGCGACCGGCTAAACTGACGGAGATGATTTCTCGTGGATTTTCAATGGAAGACTGTCGTGCTCTCGGTTAATTTTGCGCACTCTCCCATAAAGTTCCATGCAAATCCGATTCCGATTTTTTTCCTCTCGCCGCAGCGCCATCTGTCGCAAGTCGGGGGTACCCGCAAGCAGACGAGTACACAATCCGATCACGGCGCTGCGGCAGGCTTCTATGGGCCGTTTCCCCACCTGTCTATCTTACACCCTGGTCTGGTGTCATTTGATGGGAGCAGTGTTGGGTAAAATACACCTAAAAGGTACTTCGAGTAAAGTACAAAGTAAATGAGACATGATGTACTTTAAGTAAAGTATTAAGTACACTGGGTGCAACGTACTTGAAGTAAAGTACTATAAATACAATGTACTCTAAAATTAAAGTACAAAGTAAATGAGACATGATGTACTTTAAGTAAAGTATTAAGTACACTGTGTGCAACGTACTTGAAGTAAAGTACTATAAATACAATGTACTCTAAAATTAAAGTACAAGTATTTTAACACAATCTTTCATGATACCCTTTCATTCCCATATACAGTGAATTTTTAACTAGTAGCATTGGCCAGGGGTAATCAGGGGCTCATGACCTATATATTCAAAAATTGCGGTGAATATTTCATAAAGTCAAGTGGCTACAGAGTAGTTATTTTCTGGAATGGAGTCCATCTTCTGAATTTGGCGCCCCTTGCACTGGATTGTTGCACCAACGGGTGTTAGATGTACTAGGAGAGAACATGACGTCAGCACCGTGGCCTCCGCAAGCAATCCTCTCATAGAGAGGATTGCTTGCGGAAAAAAAAAAAAAACAGTGAGTGTGCAAGCGAGTTGATGATAATTAATCATAATGTGACACCTGAGATTAAGGTGTGACAAAATTAATTAACTTTCAAATAGAAGAGAAAGACAAAAGAGAATGTCTCAAAACATTGTGACGTACTCCTCTGTTGTCTTTTACTTCGACTTGAAAATTTAATTTTCCGTACTACAGTGTCAGGTGGTACATTATTATTAATTTTGCTCACCTGGTATCTTAAACCTCCTTGCTTGCGTGAACGACCGAGAAGTAGCGAGAGTTCAAAAAGCTACGAGAAAGCCGCGCCCAGAACAAACGGAGCGATGTGTCGCCTGCTCACTTTAATGGTGAGAGTAGAATATCCCTCTCAGTAATTCTTCGGAGTTGATAAAGCATCATTTAGTGGTACAAATTTAACAAAAGCCAAATTTAAGGAATGTACTTTGAAGTCGGGAATGTACTTTCCTCAGAAAGTAGCGGAAAAATACTTTAAAGTAGAAGTACATACTCGGAGAATGTACTTGAAGTAAAGTACAATTTTCCTAAACTTACTTAAAGTAGTACTTTAAGTACAATGTACTTAAAGTACTTCCCAGCACTGGATGGGAGGGTATGTTTTATTCCGCTCCCTATTAGCGGCAAGATGTTTCGGTGGCGCCCTCGTTCGGTTACCTTTCGTGACGTCATTGCCTTTCGTGACGTCATTGCCTTTCGTGACGTCATTGCCTTGTGAACAAGTTCGATGGTGTTTGCAATGAGCATGGTGGAAGCCTGAAATTATAGCGCTCTCAAAGCAACAATGCCAACACCGTCAAAATTGAAGTTCTTACATTCCTCTTATTTCCGTCGATGAGACATCCTTTGCTGACGTCATAATCAGCATTCGGCCAATTGTAGTGGGCCGACCGCAGCGACGCTTTCGATCGCTCACGTCGCCAATTACGAGCTCATGCCTCTGGGATTGCGAGTGATTCCTTCCTAGAGTTACTGCGTTTTTACCTCATGTCCGCCTTTGTTACCTTTGAAATCGATACTTTTTCTTCTTTTTTTTCTTTTATTTTTTTTTTTTTTTGCAGAAGAGCGGTATATGTATTGGGTCGAACGTTGCACCTGTCCTCGGTGACATTTATTTAGCGAAGTTCGATAGGGCAATTGCTGAGAGGTTGGATGAACGGGTGGTCGAAGGGTAAGTCGATAAGCTCAGAGGGTAAGAATAGTTTCCTCGACGTTGAGTATGTTCACGGAATAGTCTCCGGGCCTAAAGTTTAAGTGCGAGACCCTGAGAGGGTTCCCTGCATTTTTTGGACCTCAATATTCGGTGCGAGCCCTCCCATTTGTGTTGGTCCTATGAGCCTAAGTCTAAGAAGGGGCTCCTTATGTATGATTCCGCACACCCCATGCTTGTAAAGAGAACCATTGCGGCGTCTAGTAGTCACCGCACCGCCTTGTTGAAGTTGTGCCATCATAGTTGTAACGCCAGGTTTTTTATTCAGATCAAAAGGTTGTCCACTGCTGGCTTCCCTTTGGGAGTTGTCGTGGGTGTTATAGAATCTTTGGTCAAGGTGTTTAGAGGGCCGTTTTGTTCTGAGACGAGACGAAGACCAACTTCAAGACCCGTGGTCTTGCCGTATGTTCACAAGGTGTCCCACGATATTAAGAAAGTTGTCCCAAAGTAATAAGAAAGTTTCCAGTAGGTACATCGTACCAGTAGTGTTTTCGGCACAATCCAAGTTGTCATGACTGTGTGCAGCTTAAATCAAGGTGGACGCCCGGGGGCGCAATATGAGGTACACCACCGCAACCGGTATGACGCCTGTGCCTGTTGGGTGTTGTACCTGATCCGCTTGTCCTGTGGCAGAGTGTACGTTGGACAGACGGGCAGGTGCGTTAATGTCCGGGTGAGGAACGCTCATTCCTCGCGCTCCTCTCCGTCTGGCCACTTTGCGGCCCATTGTGATAGGTGTAAACGTACTCCGCTATTTGATGACATTTGGATTTCAACGCGGCACAAAAGTAAGTCTGGCAAAGAAATTGACAAGGCTTTTTTTTAGTGGCGAGGTTGCTTTTATTAGGATGTCGGGCAAGTACGTGTAGGCGTGTGTCGGCATGATAGGGGAAGGGGTGTTATCGGGTTGATTATTTCTGTGTCTATCCGGTTAGTTATTTTTATGTTTACTTGCTGTACCATGCACAAGTAAATGTTTTAATTGTAAGTCACCGTTGTGTCTTTGTTCTCCTTCCACTGGTCCTCCGTCTTTTTCTGCGCTGTTTTAATACCATTTCAACGTGACCAACCAACTAGCTCAACTATTGTAACGCCTTGTTACCGGGAATCGGACCATCCGAAAACCGTTGTACGCGTTTTTAAAAAAATAAACCACATATATATTTTTTTTTTTTTTTTTCGCACGGAAATTGCAATGTTTTACGGTTTTTGCTTCACCGGGTTTTCTCGCGTTGAGCCGTCCAAAAATCGAAGGCTCCGTCCGAAAAATATTTGGCACTCGGATCTCTCGAATCGTTTCCGATTTTCGCAGAAGTGGAGGAGGCTGCCGTCCGAATTTCGTTTGCGGTTTCAGCAGTATATTCGGTCATTTTTCGCATCATGTGGCCCTTCTCAACAAGAAAAAAAAATCTGTACTTTCTTGCTGTTAAATATTTTCAATCGATATAAATGCCAGATACTACCGCAAGGTCCAAACTTTCGCGTCCTTTCCCAACCGCTACAGTCGCACTCTCGAGGAGTTTCCTGTTTCTGCGATGCGTGGTTTATTTAAAACAATAAAATATTAGGCTACAATATTATTTTTCTTTCGGGGAGTTATTACACTTACAAGTCTAGTTCTCATCATGTCTTTCAAATCAAAAATCTCTACTGACAACAACGAAAAAGTGACCCCAGCGGCAGGCTGGGGTTTAATCTTTGGACTGTATAGATTTGTTCCCAACTGTGTACAAGCAGTGTCATTGTTTCAAATGAAGCCTGTGGAAGCTCGCTCCAGCACCCGCGCAGCAGCACGAAACAAATTCTAGGTATAATCCATTTATTAGATTGCCTGCTCAACTGGCAAGCCTGTCTGCCACTGACGTCACGGCACTGAGAAACGCGTGTATATTTGAATGTTGGTTTTGGCATCATTTTCGTTTGCCGATTTCACAATGACTATTCTGAATATCGTGATATACTAATAAGAATACTGGAAAGGGTAAAGGCTGGTGATTCGTAAATTATAATTAGCTGGGATAGTTAGAAAAATCACCAGAGTTTAAATAAAGGCTATACAAACAAACTATTCTTTTTCTCGTCCTTTGTTCCTGGAATCCTGGTAGACAACTATAAAACCTAAAAAACAAAAACAATTTTTTTTTTTTTTTTGTAAAGTGAATTGCGAAGTGTTTGGAGAGGGCCAAATTTTAATAGATAGACACAACATGAGTCGTATGTCACAGTGAGAGCGAGACGCTAGAACCTCTTGTGTTGAAATGCCCAAAGCTTCGCCCTAGGCCTGGGCTTTGCTGGCGTGGATGGAAAAAGGAAGGAGCAAAGAATAACAACCCCATGAAAGAGGTTTCAAGATTGGTACAGAAGTTAGAACGCCTAGAGAGCCGTGATAATACAAAATATTGGCAGGGTAGATGGTTTAACGAGAAATTAATTTTATGAGAAATTTTAAAGCGGGTGTGTAAATGTTTTTAGGCTAGGTGGAGCAAGCAACTGCCCGATACCAAAGTTATAGCCAATCCATCCATCCATTTATTCGTCTTATGATAGAATACATACTCTTGTTCCTCTTGCTAAAGACAGGCGGTCCACTGAGGCTCGGCGTGTCCGTCGTGCAGTGGCGTATTAACTTGTTTTTGAATGGGGGGCAAACCAGACCCCCCCCCCCCCCCCCCACCCTCCCCTCCAGGGCGGGGGCGGTGCCCTTGGTATCTTTTGGGCGCCGCCGGCCAATGTTTGCCCTGCCCAGTTGCGGCTGTTTCAGGGGGGGGGGGGGGGGGGGGGGGGAGCGAAAACACATGCCTTGTCCCTTCCCCACACACACACACACACACTCTCTGAGAACTGGGGGGGGGGGGGGGGGGGGGGGGGGGGCAAGCGCCCCCTTGGCCCCTTCGGTTGGTACGCCCATGTCGTCGTCTGGAAAAGATGCTGGAAAAGAGAGAACATCATTTGGCTAGGAACAGAGAAGCCTGGTAGGCTTGCTGTTCTACAGCCAAGGGCGGAAGGGAATGGGGTTAGTCTTGATTTAGCCAGCGGAATATGATCTTCATAAAAGGAACGTCGACGTAGTCTGCAAAGAAGCACCGCAAAAACACAACCCCGTTTGTTTGTTTGTTTTTTCTTTTTTTTTTAGAGCGCATTTTTTAGGCGCTTGTTCCCGGGTTTCGCGGTGTCAGCGTAACCCCGCTAAATTTAGCGGGTAAATTGACGTCACGTGACCTCAACACCAATCCAGTTTCCCCGCAAAATTTAGCGGAAGAAATGACGTCACATGACTTGGTGTCACGCGACCTATGAACAAATTCAGTTTCTTCGCTAGATTTAGCAAGAACATTGACGTCACGAGACCTCAATGGGGAGTTTTCGTAGACCGCGTTGCCCCCTCCGCTAAGCGTTCCGCAACGAAGAAGTTGCTACTGCGCCTGCGCACCGATAGCCTTGACTGTGGAGCTCCCGCTATTGTAGCGGGTTGCGGAGGGCCTTGCGGGACGGCGAAAACGATCTACGAAAACTCCCTATTATAAACAAATAGGGAGTTTTCATTCCCCGATAAATTTAGCGGAGAATCGAATTGCTGCTGAGAAAATTTAGCTGGAAACTGTGGGAGGGGGAGGGTACGGAGGAGGAATGGAGGAGGTGAGAGGAGGAGGAAGAGTAGGAGAGGAGGAGAAAAGGAGGGGAGGAGGAGGGGAGGAGAACAGGGTATGGAGGAGAAGGGGGCATACCCTCCCCTCGGTACCCTACCCATCTCCTCAAGAGCTGCGCTCCAATTTCGCGTTACAGAGATTTGTAAACGTTTTTCATGTTTTTTTTTTCCCTTCTTGATTTAAGAATTTCGGGTTCTATTATTATTATTATTATTGTTATTATTATATTAATTATTAGCGCTCGCGCTAGAAATGCATGTCTCAGAGCCAGGAGCGCGGGCTAGCTCGCTTTTGTAGCTCTGGCTGCAGTCACATTCCGAAAGGACTATACTCCGTTCACCCTTAAGCTGAGACTGGAAGCTCCGCCTTCAGCGCGAGCTTTCTGCCCTTGCTAACACAAGTGTGAACGTGCAAGAACGCGCAACTAAAGCACTGCGAAAGCCAGCGAGCTCGCGCTGAAGGCAGAGCTTCTAATCTCAGCTTAATTAAGGGTGAACGGAGTATAAGTAACTCGCTGCTTCTTAGGAACTCGTGACGTGACGGCAATCCAACGGAGCTTCGCAGATCGTTACGAGGCGCAATCTTGAAATAAGTTAAATAGTTTCAAAATTAGTTTTCTGCACTTCTCTGCCTGCAGCCCAGAAACACTAATCTAGAAGAACCAAAAGTGGAAGGGACAGGAACAGAAAGACAGAAGGCGTCGTCTCAAAAATCTAGGCTAGCGGTTCTGGGCTGCCGGCCCATGCAACATAGACCACATTTAAACAAAGAAATAAGTGCAATCATTTCGTTCCCGTACTCCTTTAAGTTGAAACTCTTCGTAGTAAAAACTTTTTTTTTTTCTGGGCCGTGAGAGGATTGCCTTTGTTTTAGTAGTATTGATTTGGAGGGCTACAACACTAGAGCGCCGACAGCAGAGCGCTGGCGCGATAGAGCGCCCGTCATGAGAGCGCACAGGAGTGGCCCGACCCGACCGACCGCTTGTTCGGACATCACGTGTTCTTATGTGAAATTAGCGGTGATTTACGCCGCGGAATTCAGCAAGGACACTTCGAAATGAGTCGACGAAACTTTTTTGAGTGACAAACCAACCAGTGTTACAAAAAGCTGACAGCAGAAAAAAACAAAATAGATATCATTGCGTCCAAATAATATTGCCGGTGATCTAGCTCCATTACTTCTTTGATTTTATATCTCACAGATTTGCAGGGAGGTTTTCCTGTATCCGTCAAAAGGCTGGAAAGCTCTGCATCCGATAAAGTTGTGCTAAACTTTTCTTCGATGAGTTTTTTACTCATACCTATTTAGCGGTGAGCTTTCTTCATTACGGTCGTGGACGTCACAATATTAAAATTATGTCAGGGACATCTAAATAGACACCAAATAGATCTGCGCTCAAATTCCCGTAAAGAATAGACCATTCCCGTGAAGAATAGACGAAATATAGAAGAAAGTAAACTATTTATAGTATATCCGAGAGGCGAACCGCAGCACGGTGAAGAAATCTTAGACTCGCTGCTCCACCCAACTGCAGACATTCCCGGTGCCTGCCCCTCCTTTCACTCCCATATCAGTAAACAATTGGTCACAAAAGAGTCGTACCTGTTGTTTTTTTTTAATTATTATTAAATGCATAATCAAAAATCAACCAATGCTCCGATCCGATGAGTCGCACAATTTTGTTCTGTCTATAGGGAGTATTCACTGGACGCCATATTTGTGTCGATGGGTGCTGTTTAGAGCGCATGCTCAGGACGAGCTCACATCAATAGGCTGCTAAGACCGGCACTCTTGATGGTCCGGAATGCACGTTGCAAAAGAACTGTAGAAGCTCACCGTCAGCACGCGCTCAGCATTCGCGCACACAGCTATGGCCGCCAGTGAATACCCCCTATAGAGCCGCGGATACGTCAAACATTTTGCGGTGTTCGCTCAACTGATCGTGCATTCTCGTGACACGCGCTCTAGTGCCAAGCGCGCTACTGTCGCGCGCTCTATTTATGTGGAATTTATAGTGGAATTAACAGCGCAAATACGAGAAGGAAGGATAGACGAGGGAGTGTCCCTCGTTTCTCCTTCGTTCTCGTATTTGCACGGCTATTCTCCATAATGATCAGTCAAGTAGCCCATTAGACGATCGTAACGCACGCTCTGACGTCGGCGCTCTAGTGTCGCGCGCTCTAAAGGCGCTCTCCCGATTTGGAGCCCATTCCGTGAAGTCCAGTTGTGACGAACTAACAAATAATACTAAAATTAATGACTGTCTTATTTTGATGAGGGGCGGAGAGAATTCATTGCAACTAAAATGTGGCCTCTAAAACAAACAAAACAATTCAAAACATTTCGCAAATATTGTTTATTATTACGTCACTTTCGTGCCCTGACGTTCGTCGTGGTCGACAACGATTATCCCGAAATAGTCGCGTTTTCTTCAACTACATTCTCATTTTGATTAATTTCAGCTCTAGACAGAAATACCCCGTATATTTTGTTTCAGTCCTGTTCCTGTGAGTCAGCAGGTATGCTGCAAGTACTGCGCTGCACCGTCTCATTTTCTCGACAATCAATCCTCCCGTCTATAGCTAATCGCGACTGGTTAAGATATATTATGGCTGACCGCTCCGATGGTGGGCGGCGGCCTGAAATTATCCAGTTGCTATATAGTTGAGATGGATCTACGTCGTTTTTCCACCACCACGGATACTTTGTCCGCGCACTCCGACGTCATGTGTCTGCAAACCCGGTCTTCGTGGATCCCTGTTTCAGGCGAACTCCGCGAACCTCCACGGGTTTACAAAGTAAACCAGTCGCAACGGATCTTTAGGGCAAGGGTGGACTATGACGGATCTGACTAAGGAGGAAAGAATACGCATATAGATGAGGGTCAAGCTTCACAACGAGGAATTCTGGAGACAACATTTTTAAACGAAAAAAAACAAAAAAAAAACGAAGCTCCGCCTTCTTTTCCTCATTGCAACAGCGACCATGAGTTCGACGTACGCAGAGAAACAATGATACTTACTCCCAAGGTACCACCGCGAGGGTAGGGCCCGTTGATAGAACGCCACGTGCAAAAAGAGAAGGAAAAAAAATTAAGGTGGAAGCCCTCGCCTGGTCTCCTGGTCATTCGCCACGAGGCTAGCCCAACCAGAGACGTCTGCGTAGGGGTATACCAGGCTGAAGAAAGCCCTCCAGAGGCAACTTCCGAGTGTCTTCCCCAAATAGTCAAAGACTGGTTCCTCTCTGTCTATAGGGTGAGTACTTTTCCGTTCATCGGCTTCATATATTGGTATGAGTCTATATGAGGAAAAAGAAAAAAAAAAAAGTTGTGCGGCTCTGTATTGACGTGTTTGACGGCCTTTTGGGAGATGATGAGGGGACAAAAGCTGTGGTCTTAATTGCTACGTTTTTGTTGTCACATATCGTTACCTCATTCTCAGAGCGACCGCACAACCTAAGCTATGCTTAGTCGCACTAGCACGTGAGCTGTGTAGAGTCACTGCACAACACAGGACGCGGCTCATTACGCTCACGTTTTTTGTTCATGTGATTGGTTCTTCGCGGCTGCTATTCGCTAATGCCGCTATCTGATTGGCCAAGGAGCGATAATGAAACGCTGGGGATTCACCGTGCCATGCGTCTCTTGAGTTGTCGGTAACTCTAGCGCGTGAGCTGTAGTTGCATGATATTGAGGCTCACGCGCAGTCGAGCTTTTAGATTGGTCGCGTGTACATCTGTCTACTCACTCAGCAACTCTGTAGCAATTATTTTAGGAAAGTTGGACGGGTTCAGAATCCAAGTAAAATTCAATCAACTATAATTTAACATCTGTAAACACACAGGTTGAGACTAAATCGAATAGTGAAAATCAGAAGCCCGGAATTCATTGTATACATGTTCGATCGAGTAAATAAAATTACGTTTTTCTGCCCGCATAAAAAGAAAAAATTACGCATTGCAGAACACTGAAACTGTCAGAATATGACGCTGGCGGTGGGCCTCAGATGCGAAGAATTGAGAGCGTATACTTAGATTAAAATATTAAAGGCAAATAAATTGTAATTGCGTGCTGTGTGTGTGTTTACATAGCCGGAAGTTAGTCAGCCACAGTGAACATGTATCAAGTGTAGATTAGAAATTTAGCCATAAAAACAAAAACTTTTTTTTTTATATAAGGCGACATTTTTGCTTGAAGTTAATTTTGCCAAGACAAAACAAAAAATGAGACTGTGGGCGCCCGTGGCATTAATTTCAGTAAAACAAACCTGTCAGAATAAACGGCATTTACTGAAAGGCACCATTTTTTTTTTTTTTTTCGTGACCGCGACAGGCTCAGACGACATACCCATGGAACCCGTTAAGTCACTAGAAAAAACAAGCAAATTGAAGTTATGGCATGTGATTAATCAAATAATTATGTGAGGAAAGGCGCTCAATGATTGTAAACTAAATAATATGAGACTAATATATAAAGTCAGGGGAAACAAAGACAACATTAAAGAGTTTTAGCAGATCGTTTTTTCGCCCCGATAACGATACCTTCTCTCCCCTCCGGCGGTCTTGGCCATTCGTATCGTTTTCGGGTGCTCGTAATCGGGGTGAAAAAACGATCGGCTAAAACTCTCTACTAAGTCATACCGCCCAATAACGGTAACTTCAGTTCTATACAAATTAGCTATGCAGATAGTAAAGCGGCAAATGGAAGAGGGGGCAGAAGGTATGCAAATACTGGGTGAGCTCCAAAATGGATTCCGAAGAGATAAAAAAAAAACTGGGAGATAACTTGTTCGTCACCGCACAATGTATAGAAATAGCAATGAAGAACCAAACTCCTTTGTTGTTAGCCTATTTGGACATGAAGGAAGCGTACGATAATGTAAGCCAGGAAAAACTCTGCGGTCAGCTGAAGGAGTATAACTTAGAAGCAAATTTGGTTAGGTTTCTTCAGCAGGTGTACACAGACAAGAAGGTAGTTATAGCATGGGAAGCAGGAACTACACAACCCCCGTCGATAAAAAGAGGGCTCAGGCAGGGCTATCCATTTTCACCTCTACTCTTCATGACATATCTCAGTGAAACGAAAAAGAAATTAGAGCAGAGCAACTTAGGTTTTGGTGTGAGCTATATGGAAGGAGGGAGAAATGTAGCACAGGTGATACCAGAACTGATGCATGCGGACGACATAGTACTTATGCAGATAACCAAGATGCATTACAGGAACTAGCTGGGATATGTGGAGAGGAAGGGAACACCTCGGGCATGAGTTTTAGTAGTGACAAGTCTGGAATAATGGTGTTTAACGACGAAAAGAGGGAACCCCCTGAGGATACATGACATTGTAATAGACCATGTAGGAAAATACAAATATCTGAGAGTCTGGCCTAATGAGGGAAGGAAATATCTAGAGGAACACGGGGAGAACCTAATTAGAAAATGGAAAATAAATTAATCCATTATGAAGCTCAAGGCACTATGTAACTGTAATAGATGTGAAGTGGTCAGAGGCACATGGAAAGGAATGATGGTACCAGGACTGTCTTTTGGCGATAGGGTACTGTGCATCAAATCGGAGGTTCAATCAGGATTAGAAATTCGAAAAAGAAGCGTAGGCAGATTGGCACTGGGAGCATATGGAAAGACACCAAATGAAGGTGTACAGGGGGACATGGGCTGGTCGACTTTTGAGAGCAGGGAGGCAATTAGTAAGTTCGAATTGGAACAAAGGTTGACCGAAATGGATGATACGCGGTGGGCGCGGAATGTATCCAAGTATCTACACATGAAAAGTTTTAACACAAAATGGACAGACCGAGCCCGAAAGCTTGCATTTAAGTACTTACACACTAGTGACGGGGCTGAGCAGACTACTTCAGTAGAAAAGGGAGTGAAAGAGGCAGAAGAAGAAACAAACATGGGAGGTAAGAATGCAGGAAAAATCAGCTCAAACAGTGTACTGGTCACAAAAACAGGACATAAGAGAGGAAAATGTGTTTGACAATTCACTGGGAGGTTCTTTACCGTCTGGGGCGAGAACGGGAGTATTGAGGACGAGGACGTCTAGGGCTACATTTCAGGAGACAAACACATTGTGTACCGCCTACAATAATGAGAGCGAGGCACGAGATCACTTGGTTTTGAAGTGCACGGGGCTTCACCCTGCCCTCCCTGAAGGGGTAACGGATTTGGCCGAAGCTCTGGGTTTTGCTGGCGACGATGGAAGGACGGAAGAGACAAGGATTACAGTCACAAAGAAGCGATCAGAGGATTGGTGGAAATTATCTAGGGAAAATTAATTGATGCACAAATAAATAGCACAGCTGGGGACAGGCGGGACAGAGGAAAATTGGGACTCCCTCCCGCGTGGCTCCGGTCCAAGGCTAGGTGGTGCAACCTACCGCCCGTTACAAAGGGTATAACCTTTAACGTCTATTCATCAGTACATTGTCTTAATATTGGGAAATAATTCTGCTGTAACGTTGGCGTATATTCCCTGTGTCTAATTCAAATGTGTTGTATTAAGCGGTCAGCGCGAAGCTCGTCTGTGTCGGCCGGTGTTGCCGAGGTAGACGTTCACCTGACCACTGCAGTACGACTGCTAACAGTGAGTTTTTAGTTGGGATTACTGAGTAGTGATTACTTGACCGGAAAACGGTACGATGCTCGTTCATATCGAAAGGTGCAGGGGTGGGGATTGAACCCATGAATAGTCGAAAGCTCTATAATAGAAGGAGCGCGAGGCAGGTCGTATCTTCAGCGCAAAACGGTCAACCGAAGCACTTTTCAAAGTTACAATAAAGTATTACTCCGAAATTCTCGCCGCAATAATAGCTCCTTTTTTTTTTTTTTTATTTGGGCATTTTTTAGAAGCGTTACGCTCTTACTTTTTGAGCCTGCTTCGTTGGTTTTAGGAGGCCGTGCGAAGGCCCTTTCGAAAACCATACTTTGTCGTCGCAAAGTCCGGAAGGACGTCATTTACCACCACTGCCCGTCAAAATTTGACTGAAAATTCACTGGAGCGTTTTTTTCAAGCAAGGCTTCCTAAGCATGCAAAGCGATTGTACACACTCTTGTGGCATGCGACGACGATTAGTTCCTCCGGAGAGTCCTCCCCCTGCAACGAGCTACCTCTCAGCAAACGGCTCTGAACAGTGCAAAAATCTTATCTGTGGTCTCTGGAAATTTGAGAAACGCAGCAAGTGGCGAGTCCCAGTCAATTTATTACCGGTCCGCAACCGATTCAATTGCACCATTAGCATGTAGAAACTCCGAAGAACAACTAGCGAAGCAAAAAGTGGGAACATAAATAACAAGCACGAGGCGTGAACTTAAGCACTGTGTTCCTTAAGCTGCCCGTGATTATAATAAACACAGTTCATATGATTATTGCGCGCTACGTGAATCGCACAGGCTGACTAAAAGAAAAGGCTATACTTTTTCGCATGTTCTCATCCAGGCAGAAGCAACTAACGGTACCGTCTTCTCTCATGTCTCGACCCAGTCAAGCTAAAAGCATACCTAAAAAAAAAAAATTGTCACTTTTTAAAACTACCCAGTTCAAATAGATTGATGATCGCATTAAAAAGAAATAGGCGTAAAATGATTTGCTGCAGGAAGAACCGATCAACGTACCGGCCCTGTGATTTGGGGCTCCAGTCATTTTCTTCAGTTGCGAATTTGCGGTACCTGGCTGTTCGTGTGAACGATATAAAGCTTCCTAAGGTTTCTGAAAGTCATCATGTGAGCACCACCGAGTCTTCGAATGATTCGAGGCATTTATAACGACAACATTTACAAGTTTCAGGCGGATGACCGAGCAGTTCAGGAATGCTAACTGCGTATAAATGATGACGGCGTTTCTCGCTGTGCGATAGGCTCTCGATTGTTTATCTGGTTCACCTGTCTCATTTGCTGCGCTGTAACAATAAGGTAATCGGAACTAGGAACGGTGCTATTAGTAGTTATGTTCCTGTTCATTCTCAAAACTCATAAGTTTATTTAATTTTGATTGAACAATTTCTTATATAGTTTGGGAGGAACACTAAATGTATTGGTCGGTGTGAAACGTTATTATTTCGCGTTGTAAGCAACTTTAAACCGACAATAAATAAGGCAAAAATATCATCCATTGCAGCGAGTGGCAACCTCCGGAAATTATATGAATTTGCTGCCGATAACTTTGCAAATAAATAACTTTACGCTCGGGTAGACAATTCTTCATATTCCGCTGCAGAATCCAACGATCTTGCAAAGGGTTCAATCTTCAACCTTGCCCGTTTCGACCTGAATTGAACATCGTACACCGGCGTGCGGTCCTGTACTGCGTGTTGCACGTTAAAGACCCAAGGCCAGCTCTCTCCTACTCATCTACAGTGAAGGACCAGACGCCTACATGAAACTGACAAAATTTCACACTGCCTACACATATACAAAGCATAATTACTTTTATTTGGTATTCCTTTCAAGCTTTAAAGAGTTCCACGGTGATTATTGTACCCGGTGCACACTTTTTCGATTCTGTCGGGCGAGGTCCCCCAGATCGACGAGGAAAGAAAGACGCTGCCGAATTCCTCGAAGGAATGTCGCTTCCCGTTGTATAGTCACGTCATTTAAATTCCCGACGTCCCGCGAACGCAAACCACTCCGAAAGATCATTAGGCAAACGAAAAAAAAAAAAAAGCGCGACGGAAACGCTTTTTCTCACGGACACGAAACGAAGGTTACGCAAGTACGTGTTCTGTGGCTGACTTTCCGCCCCCTCTTCCTTCATCATCTCCCAAACACAGATGCAGAACGTTCGAGTAAACGACCCTTAAGAACCTCGCAGCGGTCGTTGTTTCTTGTAAACACGTTGGATTTCCCAACGACCCCCGACTTCCGCCACCATACTCCGTTTTGCCTTAGCGCGGGGACCGCAGCGGGCACTACGAGCCTTCCCAGCCAATCAGACGCTGGGAACTTGTATCACGTGACTACGCGCGCTCCGCGCGTTACGAACGTCACGTGATACTCACAAAAGGAATCGGGTTGGCTCCGGTGGCTCGTAGCGGCTGCCGCGGTTCATCGTACGACAAAGCGGAACATGGTGTGCGCGTGTGTATGCGTGTGCGTGAATGCCCTCACCAAGTGTTGCACGAACGCACGGCGCCCCCGCTTCTGGTGCCGCAACGCCGGCGAAATTAACGAGGATCTAAGCGTTTCGGACGGCCCACGCGGCGACGACGCCTACGCGCGGGCTGTTAGTCGCTCGTTTGAGCCTAAGCAGGCCGCTTCCTTTCTCTAATTTGACGGCTCTGAACTGCGTTGACCCTGCAGGAGCTGTGCCCCCCCCGTATTGGAGGGTTCTCTTCTGCCACCGCGTGTGTTTGTTTTCGGGAGGGTGCCCACATAAATCTCGCTTAAATTTAGTCCATATCCCTTCAGCCACGCGTGAGGGGGTTAACGGTTAACGCGTGCACGTATAGTTGTGCTTAAATTGAACGTGGGAGGCTTTTATGTGGTGTTAATGGACCGCGGGTCATGTGCTTGCTGCTGGGCGCGTGTTGACATTGACGACGAGCTTTCTGCTACACATTTGTTTTGCGTACTGTGACCCTCGGTACCCTGGGATGGCATGGTTTGTGTGCGCGTGCCCATAGGCGTCATTCGTTGGACACGATGCAGATTACACACAATACATAAACAAACATGCGCGCCGACATTTTTTTTTTTTTTTTTTTTTTTGCTTTTACAAAATGCACGTGCACTGACCCATCTCGTCGATGTAACATTTGTTTCATGAAAGTTCAAACAGCGGGAAGTACACCTAAAGTCTGAAAGTTTGCTTTTCTGTAGAACACGGAGAAGGCTAACGACGGCGAACATTAGAGGCAAAGCAGTGTATAATGGAGCTCAGAATACGAATGGACAACAACAAAAAATTGCAAAGCGCGCAAGGGCAGTGATAATGACGCTTCAATTACTTATTTTCCTTGTTCACATCGCATTTTTCAGATCTAACCGTATACTGAGCTGTGTGATGACGAACTGCTGCATTGAATGTGCAGATATCTTCAAAGCGAAACTGAATAGTGTTGTACTTCATAAAAAAGAAGAAAAAAAAAGTGAAAACGACTTTATTCGTTTTATCTTTTATTAAACAACGATGTCTTTGCCGTTTAATGCTGCAGTGGGAATGTATAGGAAACTGTGCCCAGGAAACTAACGAAAGCACAAATTGAGTTTCCTTACTACTAATGACGAGTGCGCAAGCTCGAGCAAAGAAAAGAGGAAACAAATTTACAAACTAGATATCATGGCTGACCAAACTGCCCATCATAGCGGAAACACCAGACGCAAATAAAAGTTTGTGAGTTCTCTTTCCTGGAGAACACAGAAAAAGCCACTCAAGGCTGACATCAAAAGGAAGTCATTAAAAGTACATTTCCGGTGTTTACAAAAATAAAATAAAGCGCACTGATCCAGGCTGGCAAAAGACGAGTTGAATTAGCACATGCCAGACAATGGTTTGCTTTTTCCACTTCTCTGTAATACCAAGGTAAACAGCTCAGTGTACAGACTAGAGGCTGCAGACACCATGGGAGGTCGATCTAACAAGTGCCGGGGATCTCCGAGCCACCCGGGAAATGCGCACTTATGAATCGTACAAGCAAAGCAAGATAATAAGAATGTTTAGTCGGTATGCCTTTCAAGTACAGCGGGACTGGTCTACGCTGTAAAGGAATAGTTTTTGCCAAAGCAGTACGACTGCTATTCTGGGGTATTTAACGTGCACCAGGCAGTAGTGATACATGAACGCACGCCGGTGCGATGTCATCCAAGCAACAAATGACTTTCGTACCATATTTGGACTTTCTCCTGAATTCCTTATCTCTTCATTCCTCTCTCTCAACGCAAAGCAGCCAACGGGGATGATTCCCCAGTCCCCTACTTCCTTCAACAATCGGCGCGCCCCGGACAGCAACCCAAGTTTCAATGAACGGCGCGCACTTTGATGTGTGATGTTCAAGTTCATGATCCTCGTTTTTCGCTTGCACCGCGAGGTCTGTTAAGGGCGTTAGTTTTCAAAACTACTCTCATATACACCACTTGATCAACGAAGTTCAATTTGGTTTCTGCCCTGCTTCGGGCATTTTAAGCAACCCCAAAAGAGGGCACTGAGTGATACTTATTGGAAAGAAGAACCTCGCCTCAGAGGCTGCGTGTATCCAAGAGCACTCGATCATGCGTGTATTCTCGGCAACGGAGACGTGCGCCCCGTCCTCCCAAGAAGCAGACCCGCTGGGAAGTTCATTCGAATTCGAAATGACGTAAGGGTAACGGTGATGACTCTGAGTTTCAGGAAGACAGTCGGTAAGCGAGACAGGCAAAACCCTCTGAATGCATTGCATGCAGTGCATTGCTCGAAACAGGTTTGAAACTATAAAAGATATCGCTTTTTACTGTCCGAGGCCCTCGCTCGTTTCGCAGAAGCCATCGGACGTGTGCTCAAAATAAACTCACCGACCGTAAACGGTTGCGTCGACCGCTTCGGGCACCAGGGACATTGCCTTTCAAGCGTGTGCGTGATCGGTGATCCAACAGTAACGACAGACGAGGACGGAACAACGGTTCGACCAAACATGCGTGACGCAGCTCAAGGCGGACGTGAGTGAATGTAAGTAGGTTGCGGCTTGTAATACAGTCGGGACGACAGGAAGCGCTGCTCTCTCCGTTAGCTATTGATCGCGGTGTAACAACCCTTCCTAGGAAAATAAGGCCGTAGGGCTGCACTTTGTGCGCCACTTACCGGAGTACAGCGTGGGACACATTGGATACGAGTTCTGCGTCATCGTTCGGCTGATACTCGGGTCCAATCAGCGACAACACTAGTCCCAGCCGAAGGGTGACACCGTAGTCGTGTCCAACCTGAGTCCCGCGCTGGCTCCCGGTAGGTGGCGTGGAAAATCCAGCACGGCCTTGTTATCCAGAAGGTGTGCGATGTACCACCATTAGGATAAAGCTTTCCTTCATCAAACAAGGAACGTGGAATCAGAACCCGTTTTGTTTGGCTTGTAACGGAAAAAGGCCAAGTATCTGCACTGGATGAATTTTAGCCGAGATCCACCGACCCCCCGTCTCGGAACCCCCCGGTCTTACTGAGTTCTCCCTTGTGCGCTGACTACCGATGGCGTTGCCAGAACTGTTTTACGGGAAAGGGGGCGGGGGGGCATGCTCAGGTGACTGGGATGTCTCTAACTCCCCCCTATACGCTACTACTGGCTACGATATATCCTAAACGCACTGTATACGATTGTAGAGTTATTTCTTATTAAACGTGTCTTTATTAACAGGATTTTCTCATCCGTTGTCTGCTAACATCGGGGAGAGTGTGTGGAAGGGTGGGGCAAGGTGGGGATTGAGATCGGAGAGAGGGTGGAGATTGCTATACGATTGTATAATAGTAGGAGTATATTTGTTGCGTTGTACACCGAGTGACAAGCTCAAATTTCACATATTGAAACCCCCAACTAGTCTTAAAACGAGACGACAACCCGCTTGCACGCCATTTTCCGGTTGCTTTCTCGTCGTTGTTTTTTTTTTTCTTTTTTATACTTTATTTTGAGGCGGCTTGCAATTCTGTCAGATAACTAAGATTGCGAAGTAGACCGGTAACACTTCTTTTGCGCTCTCGGAAGCGTAGCGCCTGCTAAAGGGAAGCTGAAGTGGTTCTGTATTTGAGTAAAAAACACTTAAATCGTCTCCATTTGGCCTCCAGGGTCACAAAAATGGAAATTATTATTATTTTTTTTTTTTTGTTGAATTGGGTGCCCGGAGGCTGTAGAAAATAACTTTCAAAGTACCGCTGACGCACCTCCTTCCAGGAGCGTTACGTCATATCCTGAGTTCTCGGAATCTCCGCTCTCGCGCATCTTCAGCGCCTATAGACCGAACTCACCGAGCGTTCGGCCCATGCGTGACGCCACCATAACTTTAGTTCACAGGAGGCAAACGGCAGTGCACGAGAGGGCTCGTGCTGTCTCGTGCTCCTCACGCGCAGAGCTTCTGCGAGATTGTCACACGTGCAGAAAGACGAAAGTTCCCTTGATGCATTGCGGCAGTGGTGGCGTAGTCAAACTGGCCGGTGAGATCGGTCTATTGAAGCTCTTCACGCGCACTTCTGCTATTTTTAGAAAAGTCAGAAAAAGACGTCACGAATGGAGTCAGTGCGGGGGTACGTGGCAAGCTTGAAATGGCACGCGTTGCCCGCACGAGCGACACGCGCTTGGCGGCCGGAATATCCTTTTACGACGTAACGACTGGTCGGAGGTTTTTCGTGTTTTCTCGCGTTTAGTTACATCTTCAGGGAAAACGAACGTGATATTAAGGTTCACGGGATAAAAAATACTCTAGATTTCACCTGTAACTCGTTTTTTTCAAGAATCTCTTCCTCTTCCCTTTAAAGGGAGAAGGAGGAGGAGAAAACTTTATGATGATGTTGATTGGGGCGAAGCTCTGGTGGTGCTTGTCTGCGTAGACGCTGAGTCGCAGCATGCCGAGCCTTTCGTTCGTTTTCATCCATGTCACGCTGCGGTCAAATGCTCAAATGCGTATATAACCACGTTCCATACCACAGATTCCCTTTCTGACATGGATGAAAACGAACGAAAGGCTCGGCATGCTGCGGCTCACCGTCTATGCAGACAAGCACCACCAGAGCTTTGCCCCAATCAACATCATTCACCACGTGGAGATGCGGTTGTTTCTTTTTTTGCCCTACACGAGCACGAGAGCACGTGCTCACGTGCTCGTGAGCACGAGCACCCGACGCCGGACATCGGAGGGACATACGGACATGGCTAGCCCCTATGGAGCTTCGCCCCTAAGAAAAAAAAAAGGCTCGAGGTACACCTTAGCACTTCTTATGAGTTGTGAATGCGAAAGCATGTACGTCATTCGCAACGTTCAGCGATGGTGGTACCGCGGTGTGAGAGTCGCGCTCCCTAGCTCCTGGATGATCGGTCTCATAATAAATGGCCTTGCCTACACCTTCCTAGCCGGAAAAAATAACGTAAGGCTCTAATACTGCTTGTATATAGCAAAACTAGAATTACTTACGCGTCGCAGACCCAGCCTCGTACCGCTGTTCTACGACGGTCATCCAGATGACAGCCATATTGATAGGCACCAGTGCGCCCCCTATAGGCCATGAAAGTTGCGAATTCTTCCGCTCCCTTATTTTGTCTGTAACGTATTTGCGTCCACGGCAGAGCGGCGCACTCTGCTGGCGCCTCTTCTCGCCGCTCTGACCTTGGACGTTTCGTGTTGGCGGCGCGCTGACGTCGTTGAAACTGACGCACAGCGGCCAATGGGAGCCTCGTCGACGCGCGCCAGCCAATAGCACCGAAGCCGAAATCCATCAGCTTTGCTCCGCTCCTTTGGGATCGGAAAATTTCGGTGCCGTTGGCTAGCTTTTCACGTGGTTTCATAGCTGGGAGTTGGCTTCACTTGGGCAGAGGATTTAAAGGGGCCCTGCAATCATATTTAAGCGTCTTCCTTTTTTTGCGGTTTCCACGTCTCTTGTGGTTCGGGCAAGCCAGCGGGCACGGAGAGAGTAACTAAATATCAGTGCGTCATATTTTAACTGGATGACGCGGAAACCTCCTCCACCGACGAGGGCGACCCGCGGTACCGAAAGCGCGCAAAATGTGACGTCTTTGGTTCTGGGCTTACTACTGGTCAGAGCCGCTAAAAGCTTCCTTTTAGTCGAAATACAAAATATAAGTGGCGCGTACCGTTTCAATTATTTATAAAAGTAGTTTTTGTTCAGTATTTTAGATCAGAAAATAAATGAATGCAGTTTATAAAGTACGGAAACAAGAAATGACCCGTCGACATACCCGCCACCAAGCAATGGAAAAGGCGGCGCATACTAGACAGGAATAGTGGGATCAGGCGCCGACACGGAAAGGACCCGGATGTACGCGGCGTAACTGCTGTCGTATGGACAGGAGGATCCGACCGGCTCCGAGCGTTCCGAACGCCTTCGGTGAGAAGCTTTGTCTTGCTGCTTGGCCGTTTCACGGTATGGCAGCGCAAAGTGGCTCCCATTCTAAACTGATCTTTACCCCGTGTTTGCTGTCTTCTGTGGCCAATGAAGTGTCATGCCGAATTAGTATTTAATCGCGCAGTCAATGCAATGAGAGCCGCTCTGGCTACCCGCTGCAGACAGCCTATCCAGAACATGCTTTAGTGGCGCCCTCTCGTGCCGTCAACACGGAGTGCGGCAGCCGTGAGCGTTCGATAAGCTCAGTACCCCTCCTCTAGTTCACGGCCACTCTCAAGCAACCAAGGACGTCACGAGGGAGGTCATTTTTTGCTTGTTTTTGTAATTTTAGCTTGCCTATAACTTTTAAAATAAAGGGAATTTCGAGAAAAGAAAAGTTTCACTAAGTTACTACGTTCAGTGCGCTCAGGTTTGGTGCAAATTAAAAACCAGTAAAAAAGTCCTTGCAGGGCCCTTTTCAGGTGTCGTTTAGCGCGGTTTCAAGGCTGATGTCGTCGGCTCACTCCATGAGCCAGTTAATGCTTTCGTATCAAAAAGAAAAAAAAAAGAATATTGTCTTAGGCGTCTAGTAGGACATAGTGGATGTGGGCCACGAGTACCTCCACTGTGCCACCGCGCCCGTCCTTTGAGGGGGAGCGAGCTACTCCTAGAGAGAACGAGGTTAGGAACCGGGGTGCGAGGGAGTCAAGGTGTTGCTGGAATGATAGAAGGGTGCGTGGGCGGCCCAGAGCACCGTGTGGGGTGTCAGAGTATCCCGAGCAGTGAGCGCATCGGGGGCGGGGTGGTCGGTCTCGATAGTGTGTCTGTGCTTGCCGGACAAGACAGGCGTCTTGGCGGGGAAGAAATTTGGAGGGGGGTGGGACTAAGCAGGAGTCGTCCAGGAGCTCTTGAAGGGTTCTGCGGTGACTAGCTCGTTCCTGACGGGCTATGGTCAGGAGGTGGTAGTGGTTAGGCCTGGGAGTGCGTCTCCCGGGGGTATTGCAGCACGGGAGAGTTCAGCAGCTGTTTCGTTGTCCGGCACTCCTGCGTGGTCTGGAAGTGGAACCCAATCGAGTGTATATGTGGTGTGGGGGTCTAGTGCTAGGTGGACTGAGTGGGTGGAGGATGTGGGAAGGAAGCGCGTGGTCAATGAAAGCGCGGAGCGCATCCTGACTCGGTGAGAATGATGTGATGGCCGGCAGAGGAGTGGCAGAGAATGGCGGAGGCTAAGGCTTGGGTTTCGAGGGAGACGGTGGTGGGGACATGGGAAAAACAATCGGCCCAGGTATGCACATAGGATACGATGCTAAGCATTCAGCAGAAGGTTTATCAATACTCCAGCATCCATAAATTCCACTGCATCGTTGGTCTCGACTTCCAAAAAAACCTTTGATACCCTCCACCACTCAGCCGTCCTCAAACTGCAACCCACAACTTCCACATCTACAACTATATCCACAACTTTCTTACTACCACCAGCCACCATGCTTACTACCACCTACAGTGGCGTAGGTAGAGGGGGGGTTCGGGGGTCGAACCCCCCCCCCCCCCCCCCCCCCCCTGTGCATTGGTCCGGCCCGCTCGCTACCCTGCTCACGCAGTCGGTCTTGCAAGGGGCATGGAGCAAAGAGGTGGTGCGGACTATCTCCAACTTATATACTTTCGGGAGGAAAATTCGTGGGGTAGAAAATGTTCAAATAAATACAATAGCCAATATTTCTTCATTCGCGCTTATTTGATGGGATGCCGAACTTGATCTCAGGTGTATGGAGAACGGATATTTCGAAACATTTGTGGGGTGAAGGATGGCAATTTCAAGGAAAAGTATAGCAAACTTTTCTCACTGAAATACGCAGTTCAATCAAACCAAAGCGAACATGATGAAACGAACACATGCTGATAATATAAACCAATGTCATTGATGTAAATAATATTAAATGACTTGTAAAAACGACTGAACGGTAAGCAATGGATGGTGCTGCGCTCACGCACACCTTGAGTACTATCAGAATTACGTGATTTCGACTAGAAATTACCACGAATAAAAAGGTAACTCTGACTAGTTACTTCAGAAAGCAATTTACAGGCTCTCTTGATCATCTCATTTATGCCAAGTGCCTACACACTAAGATGCAGCCGCCTGCGTTCACGGCAAAGAATACTCAGGATGTCCTCCGCTTGAACTTCAATGTCGAGATGAACATTCAAAAGCGCTAGACCGAGCAGTCGTTCATTCGAAGTGGACGCTCTCAAGTATGTTTTCAACCATCGTAGTGAGGAGAACGAGCGCTCAGCTTCCGCCGCTATGACGCGCAGAGTCGCTGGGATCTTGAGGAGACGATGGACGTTTGGCAATAGGGCCTCCGGACAAAGGGCGACCGCCTGTAGAGCAGACGTGACGGGCGTTTCATGTTTCTCCCTCTTGCATTTGGCAGCCCATATGAGCAACTCGCATAGGAGTACAGGAACTGAAATCAGGTCTCAATAGCTCCAAAAACTCTCCAGCGCCGGGAGCTGCCCCACTTTCCAAGATCTTTGCAGGCAGAAGCGACGAAAGAAATTGCAACATACGCCGGTGCTTTTTAAATCTCCCATCTAACTGTGTGCCTGTAATCCATGAAAGCAATGAACACGGAGCGCTGAACACTCTGTTCCGTGCTTCCAGCGGGAATGTTAGAGCGGTGATGTTGCCGTTTGTGAGTGGACGCCTAATCCAATTTTTTAGCGCCGAGATTTTTTTTTTTTTTTTTTGTGGTGATGTTTAATTTCTTTTTTTTTTTTGTGACATTATAGCTATTTTTTTTGCTTTGTCACACAATGCAGTAATACTTTATTGCGTGCTGTGAGGAAGCTTAAAAGTTGAAGGGGCGCAACTACGACGACAGTAGAACAGTGAGCCACCACGCCCGTATTCTGTTTATGACGCCTGCTCCATTTTGAAAACGTCAACTTCGTAATTTTTGCGTGAGAGTCCGTACCGCCGAGTTCACCCGGCTTCTTCATAAGGGGGGTAATGCCGTTAAACCCCCCCCCCCCCCCCCTCCCCGAAATAAAATCCTGGCTACGCCACTGGCGCCGTGGCTCAGAGACGATAATCCGACCTGTTCGAGGAATGGACGACCTTCGCGGAAGTCCACATTGGAAGCTTGCCCTCTCCATTGTGTCTGAGGCCTGATCCCCGCAGTTGCCGCCGTCGCTCGGAATTCCCGCCAGGTAATCCGCCGTCGTGGTCTCCGCTCACGCGACATCAACACGGCGCCGGGCGAGGTTATCAGTCATTAGGGAGTTTTAGTAGACCGTGTTTCCCCCTCCCCCTCCGCAACCAAGAAACCGCCACTGCGCCTGCGTGCCGATGGCCTTGGCTGTAGAGTTCCGGGTAGCGGAGCGGCTTAGCGGAGGGGGAAACACGGTCTACTAAAACTCCCTATTAACGGCTCAGACGGCCGGTCGGCAACTCTGAATGGGACGGCACACCCCCACCGGAAGGCAAGAAGGGGGGGACGAAGGAAGGGACGTGACCTTGGCCAAGGCCATCGCAACAGCTGCGACTTCCACCTTCTGCGCCTAAATTGCGTCTAACGGCGTAAATATTGCTCGAAAAAGAAATATATTTTGGGGTAACATTTCCTTTGAACATACGTGTCCCATCAGGCCCTTTAGAATTTTTTTTTTTTCACTGCAGTGTTTAAGGCACTTTTCAACGTCACGCGCTGGCGCCACACTGCATTCAAAAGTCGTGAGACGTATGTAAGCTTTCGCTTGAACTGCATTGTGACAGAATACTGAATAACTATCTTGAGTTGGTTATTCAGCACGTTTCCCTTCACACCTCCGGTAAGAGAGTTTCAGATCCCCTGACAGTTTAAACAATACAAACATCTCCTAAGCGATTTAGTGCTATAAAAAATCTCGGAGTGTATTTCCTTTACCTCAGCCGCGTATACTATGTTGCGGGACAACGTATACAAACGTCATAATGATTGCAGGTTGTTTTTTTTACAGTTTCGCTTAAATTTGTTTAAAGTCGGCATCGCTTTCTTTTCGCAGTGCGTACTCTGACTGACTCCGTCCATGCATCGGCCGTCCGGGAAGTCCATGACGCTGCTGGTCTTCCTCAGCGTCGGTCTGCACGGCGCGGTAGCCCTCACCGTGGCCGGTCTGTGTCTGGTTCCTCCTAAGTTCCCAATCGACGCCATACTACTTGAAGCTGAATGAAAGTCTCCATTACTGTCGCGTCCACTTTCTCGCGTGCCACCTTCGAGACGAGGGAGTCTGCGAGGAAAGAACTCCTAGAGGACTTTCACCTGTCGAGAGGGAGACAGGAGCACTTCATCAGCCATCCTCACTGTCCTATAGGAAGTATTCACTGGACGCCATATTTGAGGGCGATGTTTAAAGCGCAAGCTAAAAACGAGCTTACATTAATAGGCTGCTAAGACCAGCAATCTTGATGCTGCGGAATGCACGTTGCAAAAGAACTGTGGAAGCTCGCCGCCAGCATGCGTTCAGCAGTCGCGCACACAGCTATGGGCCGCCAGTGAATACTCAGCGGCGAGATGCTTGGGTGGCGCCCTCTTATGGTTACCTTTCGTGACGTCTTTACCTTCTGAGCAACAGGTTCGATGGTGTTTGTAATTAGCATGGCTGGAGGAGTTCTTGCATTACTCTTATTTCCGTCGATGAGAAATCCTTCGCTGACGTCAAGGTCAGAATTCGACCAGTTGTGGAAGGCCGACCACTGCGACGCTTTCGATCGGTCACGTCGCCAATAGCAGACGTGATTTTAAGCGCGATCGAGCGTCGCGTGGCTGGTACCCTCCGCTGCACGAGCGTGTGCAGTCAAGGAGCGATCAAACGCACTTGTAGCCTTTGCGGTCAGTCCAAGTTTAGATGATGTTAAGTAAGACGTTTGGTAGCGGGTCTTGCCACGCCTCGCATGGCAAGACCCGCTATTGTTGTTGACTTGAATTGTTGTTGACTTGAATTCAATACCCGAGCTTAGGTGTGAGACACCACCACACGGCGAATTCCGAAGCTCTCGTCCCGAATGAACCACAGTTTCAAAATTCTATCTTCAACAATTCTGGTCACGAAGGACAGTTCCAAGGGAGTTTTAATAAATCGTTTCGATAACCACATATACCCTACTCGATGCCTCGTCAACGTCTTTTGGGCGAGCATGTAACTTTATTGGGTGTCGATATCGGAGCGCACAAACGATCACTACAACTTCCAGTTAATCGTCTTCGTGTGTGGTTTCAGACTTGCGTACGTCCCCGGGTTTCAAGTTTCAATTGTTCCGTTTCCACGTTCAGGTGCAGACCCAGAGTAAAAGGGCTTATATCAGCCCCCCCCCCCCCCCCCCCTTCCCCCTCCCCATCCCCTTCTCCGCTTCCCAAGTCATGGATATGTGATATCCCAAAATATACAACCGGAACGCTTCCAAAATGTACAACCAAAAGGCGCAAAAAAAAAAAATAAACAAACAGACAAATTAGGTGATACAAAGAAAATCCATCAGGTTCATTGTCAATGAATTTGGAAGAAAGCACCTCGGAGGACGGTCGCCCGCTTCAAAACTCAGGACCTCAGCACAGATATCTAACTTTCTCAAATAGATCAAACACTCGATTCACACACCAAAAGACAATCACCGAATGCCACTCACGGGTAGACTCATTTAAATAATCCTTTTTTCCTCGTACAATACTGACTGAATAAGTTACCTACATGTATTGTTGAGTGTGAAACTGTTTCTTTGTCCCTGGGCCAGCTCTTAAGAGTTGTGTAAATGTATTGTTTTATTTTTTCGTTTCTTCTGATATGTAATTGTTACTTTTTCGTGCTTTGAGAAATGTTGCGTAATGTTTTTGAAACTTTTGAATGTATACAACGCGATCAGCGTTTATCGCAAGGCATTGTTGGTGGGTGATATTACTTATTCGCCTTGTTTTTATTGTGATTACGGCGTTCTTCTATTATGCCATTCCTACTGTATGCCTTCTAAGGAATAATAGTATTTGTAAAAAAAATAATAAATAAAATAATATAAATAAAATGTCGACCAATGAATTATTTAATTCATACAAATGCACAGCGCAGTGATTACACGCTGATATATAGATTGTAACATTTAAAATGTATAGAGGACTTCATTGTTTACGACAAGCGCGAAAAATTATGGAGCGTCGAGCGCGATCTCCGATTTTGGCGATTGAGAAAATGCGCATGCAGAACGCATGCACCTGGGCCACTGGACCGCGTGCGCATAAACGCGACGGCCTCCGATTGAAATTATGTAAAGATCTGGTAAAACTGATTGGATAAGCCTGGGCGAGGCCTGATTTAATTTTTGAAGATACAGTTTTGTTATGCTAGCAAAGCGCTAAACTCATTCGACGTCCTTATTTCTTTGGATTCGATTTGCCTCCC